>NC_133030.1:61933863-62259318 GCF_048771995.1 Taeniopygia guttata | reverse complement strand
AGGGACACCTTCCACTATCCCAGGTGGCTCCAAGCCCTGTGCAACTTGGCCTTGGACACTTCCAGGGATCCAGGGGCAGCCACAGCTGCTCTGGGAATTCCAGCCCAGCCAGGAATTCCCAATTCCCAATCTCTCACCCATCCCTGCCCTCTGGCAGTGGGAGCCATTCCCTGTGTCCTGTCCCATCCATCCCTTGTCACCAGTCCCTCCCCAGCTCTCCTGGAGCCCCTTTAGGCCTTTTAAGGGGCTCTGAGCTCTCCCTGGAGCCTTCTCCAGGATGAAGAACCTTAGACTTAACTTAGCACTGGTGTTCATCATCATCATCATCATCATCATCATCATCATCATGAGCCACAGCATGGAGAGTTGTGATGTGCCTGCTCTTCCTTGGACACCTATGGGGACACATGGCCCCAAAATCAGTTTATCAAAGGCAAAATTGAGGGAACTCCAGAGCCTGGAGGCCCTCCTGAAGGATTTCTGATGGATTTCACTTTGATTTTGGGAGGTCTTGGCTGGGTTGGAATCCCAGACTTCCCTCATTTGAGCTCAAAAATGAACTATTTGCCCATTTTTACATCTGGCAGCTCTGAGCTCACGGATGTGGAGGAGCTTGAATCTTTCTGGCATGACATGGGACTTGGGTTCCATCAGCACAGAGTTACATGAAATGAGAAATAAGACCAGAAGCATAAATTTTATTTACCCTCAGAAGAGGAATTTTCCTTTGAGTGGAATAAATGTGGAAGTCTTAAAGCCAAGTTACCTTTATTTTGAAAAATCATTTATAGAGCACTGTGAATTTCCATAGAGGTCCCTTCCAACTCAGGATATTCTGCCCTATGATAAAGAGTGGTGGATCCTGGGATCCTTCTATAATGAGACCTTCACAGAAGACTCCCATCACTATATATATATAAAATCTCCATGTTTTCTCTCTGCATACTTAATACAGTTGGGAATTTCCTGGGAAAGAGGTGAGGAGGTCCATGAGAAGCTCCTAAGGATCTACCTTTGTCCAAGAGGAAAAGGAAAAGTGGGGAGAATGTGTGCAACTGAAAGAGTTGCATTGCAAAATATCTCTGAATATCCTCTGATTTTTTAATGTTACTTTAAAAAAAAAGTTTGTACAAGAAATGGACTCCTCCCTGGAGGGATTTAAAATCCATGTGGATATGGCACTTGGGGACAGGGGTGATGTCCTTGGCAGTGCTGGGGGAATTATTGGACTCTATGATCCAGAGGATTGGATTTTCCAAACTTAATGATTCCATGATTCATTTTACCACATTCTTCTAATTTTCCTCATAATTTTCAGCACTTAGTTTACAAATAAACTGCTCTGATCAGTTCAATTTTAAGTAGTGAAACTATATACAGCTTGGAAACTCTCTCATGATGTGAACATCTTTTATTTTCCTGCAGTTCCTACATAAAGTACAATGAATGGAACAAGTGAAAGTGCTTGCAAGAGTCCATTAGAAACAGCCTTTATTCATTGATGAATCCTTTATTTCCAAACCACTTTAAGATCTTTCCATTAGCTATTTTTAAACCATCTGTTATGCACTCACATTGATTTTGTCTATTTTTTTATCCTCAAATCAGAGACTGAGTCAACACCACTCCTGATAACAACTGTGCTTGTGATTTTATTAAAGAACAAGATGAAGTTTGTTCTGTGACAGGAACCATTTGCCATGAAAACTGCTGATTGCTGTCCCATTACATCCCCACTCTCCATCTCTTTCTCAGCTGGTACCAACCACTTCATCACACCAGGAGCGATGCTGGACGAGCCAGCCCGAAACTTTGTGGACTTACCTGAGTCACGCTCTTCAAATATTGACTAAGTGCTGTTTTTCTTCTTGGAAATGCTCTCCTGGGCTGTTCATAAACTCTCACATTCCCACCTGGTGTGAGAACAGCCATCTGAAGAGCCAGCTCTGCAAATGATGACACACATGTCCTCTAGGCTCGCCGGCTTCAAAATGTTAGTTGTGCTTTTGATGTTTTTTTTTAAATTTGCTTGGGTAGGAAGCATTTCATCATCATTATATAACATGGAAATGACATTCAACTTTGTCCCAAATACAGGCAGAAAATATTTATCAAACACTTCTGCTTTTTTTTTTTTTTTTTTTTTTTTTTCTGTTTTGTTTTGTTTCACACAGCTATCCAAATATATTTGGATACACGGACAGTATGGTAACTGGACTCTGCTAAAATATTGTTCATCAAATTAAGCAGAGTTCCAAAAAATCTTTGTGTACAATGTGTTAATTTCTGCACAGGGAATATTAACTCTGTGACTGGTTTAGAAAGGATGTTGGTCAACTGGTTTAAAAATCCCCTTTGTGAGTGTTTTCTCTGCTGCCAGACATGTGAGGCTTGTCTGTCTGTTTACATTTTTTTTTCCACCAGCACTTTTGGCACTGTTCTTATGCCAAGGCCAAAGTGCCTTTTGCTGGATCTGAAATGTTCTTCCAAAGCCACAGATCCACATTCCCTTACTCCTGCTCCAAGCAGCAGCAGAATATCCCCCTTGCTCCAAAAGACAAGGATTAGGAGGCAGGGGAGAGTCATTCCTGAGACATCAAATCCTGTCTCTCTCAATGCAGCTTTGTTAAATTGTGCAGGCTTTTTCTTCCTTCTTTTTCCCCGTTCCATTGTTCCAGGGCAAACAAAGGAGGAAATCAATGATCCCTGACAGAAATAATCACCCTTCAGGCTTTGATCTGGCAAAATCCTGGTGTTAAGAGTTCACCCTTGTGCAGGTGAGGCTGATGGAAAGCCAGGCACAGAGAGGTTCCTGGCAAAGGAAAAGCTGAGCTGGGGATGTGCTGCTGCTCTGGGCTCAGCCACCACTCCAGGCTCCTCCTCACCTCATCCTGGATCTCCAGAGTTGTGGATTTTGTCCTTGGAGTAAGGTAACCTGGCCAACATGACAAAATTGGTGGGATAAAGGAAAAGTTTCTGACCGTGAGCCTGGAAAATAATATTGTCAGAGAGATGTGGGATATGAATTATTGCTCCTTCTCTTTCTAAAAAAATGGCCTTGTATTGTCCCCCTGGAAAGAAGGGGACAAAGGTGTGAAAGGTATGAAACTCAAATGTGGGCTGTACTCTTCTAGCCAAGACTCCTTGAGCATTTTTCTAAAGATTGCTGCTGAAAAGTTGGTTGGAAGGTAGGCTCACAGAGAGGTTAAAATACCTCTCCCATAAATGGGATTGCAATCCAGATTTGGGGTCACAGAATCCCAGACTGGTTCAGGTTGGAAGGGACCACTGGAAATCAGCTGGGCCAAGCCCCCTGCTCAAACAGGGCCCCCCAGAGCCTCTTAGTCAGGATTGTGTCCAGCTGGCTCTTGGATGTCTCCAGTGAGGGACGCTCCAGAGCCTTTCTGGGCAGTGCTCAGTGCTGGGTCACTGCACAATAAAATTCTTCCTCATATTCAGATGGAATTTTATGTGTTCCATTCTCTGGCTGTTGCCTCTTGTCCTGTTGTTCAGCACCACCGAGAGGAACCTGCTCCATCTCTGGTCCCTTCCTCCAGGTGCTTAAAGCCCTTCAAACCCTTCAAACCCTTCAAACCCAGGTACCTCTTCACTTCTCACAGAGCACTGAGGTGTCCCATGTCCAAGGATGCCAACAGCTGCTCTGTGAGCAGGGTTAGGTGATGCCATCTCACTCCTAAGCTGTGTCCCCCCTTTGCAAACTTCTCTTCCAGGAGAGCTTTGTCCCCTGTCTCTTGGCCCAGAGATTGGGGCAGTTGCCAGTGTTAGAGTGGTTGTTACCACTGATTCATTTTCCTTGCTAGAGATGGTGAATAGGTGGATGAAAAGAATGAAGAAAAGATGGTTCTGGTGTTTGAAACAGGATTCAGAAATTCCTCAAAGCTTCACTTTCTTCAGGTCTTTCATTTAGCCAAAAGCCCTTAAAATATAATCTGAGAGTCTATTTATTTATTTGCATTTTGTTTTTCTTCTTGATATTTTTATTTCCAGAGGAGATGCTGAGAGTTTGGGCACAAAGGGGACAAATAATTAATTTTGTAGGTCCAAGAACAATAAATGAAGGTGACACAGATACTTTTTAGGGACAAAGGAAGAGGTGTTGTGTAACATTCCAGTCAGTGTTGCCTGTGGACTTGAAGGAATTAAGGCTGGAGTCAAAGTCTCTGTATTTTCACAGTGCCAACCACTAAGCCAGGAGACAAAGCACTGAGATCCTCCAGAGGAAACCATCCCAGAACTTTGGGAAAATGGGAAGCTGGCTCCTTTCTGTGGGTGCTGAAGTCAAGAGTAAGAGGCCACTGTGTCTCCCACACATGTTGCTTGTCGGGCATCTGAAAGGAACAACACACAGAGCAAGAGCTGGAAGCACCACAAGGGAAAATAAAACCGCTTTTATTCTGCACAAAACCCTCTGTCTGATGAGTGCCTGAGAAGCCAAGAACAAGACATGGTCACAAGTTGTGAAAAGCTCCTGCACACAGAGATTAAAAAAGGAACAAACGAAAATCCCTCCCTCATTCCCTTGGAACAGGGTTGGAATACACAGGGACAAAGTGAGGAGGGTTTGGTGGGGGTGTGGGGCTGGGCCAGAGTTCACAGCTGAGGATCCTGAGAGCGGGGTCAGATGAGGAAAAATGACATTTTAATGCCCTCAGGGCCAGAGTCACAAGGCCTGAAAGGTTACACACGAATGGTTTGTCTCACAGTAACACCCCAAAGTGGTGCTGGAGCTGCAGGACCCTGGGAACACTTGGCACTAAAAGTGTCTTTGAGGTCACTGTCAGCATGATCACGTGTGAAATCCTGGCTTTGCTGGCCCTGGTGTGAGACTTTCCACTGATTTCAGCAGGGTTAAAAATTCACCTGCTCTCCAAGGGTCATCCTTTCCCTTCCCAAACATTTATTATTGCCAATCCCAATGCACTGGATGTATTTCTGGCTCAAACCTGCCATGACTGTCATGCACAATGAATCATAAGAGATGTTAAGTGCATTACCCAGCCCTGGTGGCACACTCTGTTCCAGGAAAGCATGGCAGCAATGCTCATCATCCCATCCTCCATGGGAGCACTGAGGGAAATGTCCCCCAGCGTGAGACCAGCCCTGGAAATTCTCACTGTCATGGTTTGACACGGGAAGAGAATTTTTCAGAAGGAAGAGGTTCACCAGCCAGGGGTCAGGTTTAGATACTGACACTTGGGGTGACCAATTGAAGGTGGACACGCCTCTGAGAACACAGAGGGGTTAAAAGCGGAATTCCCAGGAGGACTCGTCCTTTTTTGGTTCCGGTCACCGCATGGTACGGACCTCCCCTGCCCAGCCCGGGCTGGGTGGGGGAGGGGAGCCATGCGGCCTGCACAGGTAGGCCAGGAGGTAAAGGATCGGAACCGACTGGGTCAGCTCCTGCAGATGGAAGGGTGGAGAAATCTGGGATGTCTCCGTTCCCCCCCCAGAGTCTCTCTATCTCCCAAGAGAAAAAAAGAGACTCGGTGGTTTTATCAGCAGTTCGCCGCAGGGAAGGAGAAGAGCGGGGGGGCCACAAGGTGCCCAGCCGGGCTGTGGGAGCTGGAGCCTGGGCAGAGAGCCATCCTTGGGAGTTGGGACTTTTAACCCTTCCTGAGAAATGAAGGCTTTATGAAATATTACTCCTCCTGAATTTGAAGAAAAGAGAGACAGCTTGAAACCTCAGATGTTTAGAGAAGAAGGTTGGGGGCAGATGATAGAGTGGCTTTTGGCTGGACTCTGCTTGTTTACCATAGACTGAACCACTCTTTCTTTCAAGAGGGACTGCATTTTAGGGGGATGCATTGGTGGGCCAAGAGACCTTCTGCAGCAACTACCAGTTTTGGAGTGGACAGAGAGAGAGCTGAGGAGGGTGTGAGGATGCCCTCCATCTTCAGAGAAGAAGAGAAGGCGATCTCTGTCCTTGGACCCTCGGCCCCAGGGGAAAATGGGGGGGACTCTAGTCCCAAATTGTGATACTGGACTGTTGTTCCTGGTGGTCCTTGGCAAAGCATCCTTAAAGGGGCCCTATAAGCAGTCTCTGTCCATGCCCGGTGGTGAGAGCACTGTGACATGGAGAGAAGAGGGTCACACTGGCCGTTGTGTCTGGGCGGTGCCACGTGTGACATTGGAAACACAAAGGGTGGCAGTTGTGTTTCCTGGGGGGGTCTATGGTTGCAAGGGGGACTCCTCTCTTCCCCGATGGACTCAGTATTGATTATATTGAAGGGTGAAAACTTGATTAAGGATCCAAATGGGTCTCGCTGGGGTTTGGTGGAGTTGGGTGGAGGGAGGAGAAATGTTTTGGAAGGTTTTCATTTCAAATTTTGTGTGTTTTTTTTTTCTTTCCTTTCTTTTCCTTTTATAGTAGTAGTAGTAGTAGTGTAATAAAGTTTTTTCTTTTGTTATTAAGTTTGGCCTGCTTTGCTCTGTTCTTGATCACATTTCACAGCATTTGGTTGGTAAGTTGTATTTTCATGGGGCGCTGGTAAAGGATCGGCCTCTGAGAACACAGATTACAAAAAATAATTACCAAAACTACATTTAACCAAACTCATGCTTTGCTTTTGTTCCTTTTTGATCCCATCTCACAGCCTTCATCTTATCACCATCTTATCTTACCCAAAATTCGATTTCCCGGTCAGGGAACCAAAAATGTCATGGTTCGACGCTGGCACAATGCCAGCGCCCCATGAAAATACAACTTACCAACCAAATGCTGTGAAATGTGATCAAGAACAGAGCAAAGCAGGCCAAACTTAATAACAAAAGAAAAAACTTTATTACACTACTACTACTACTACTATAAAAGGAAAAGAAAGGAAAGAAAAAAAAACACACAAAATTTGAAATGAAAACCTTCCAAAACATTTCTCCTCCCTCCACCCAACTCCACCAAACCCCAGCGAGACCCATTTGGATCCTTAATCAAGTTTTCACCCTTCAATATAATCAATACTGAGTCCATCGGGGAAGAGAGGAGTCCCCCTTGCAACCATAGACCCCCCCAGGAAACACAACTGCCACCTTTTGTGTTTCCAATGTCACACGTGGCACCGCCCAGACACAACGGCCAGTGTGACCCTCTTCTCTCCATGTCACAGTGCTCTCACCACCGGGCATGGACAGAGACTGCTTATAGGGCCCCTTTAAGGATGCTTTGCCAAGGACCACCAGGAACAACAGTCCAGTATCACAATTCGGGACTAGAGTCCCCCCCATTTTCCCCTGGGGCCGAGGGTCCAAAAGACAGAGATCGCCTTCTCTTCTTCCTGAAGATGGAGGGCATCCTCACACCCTCCTCAGCTCTCTCTCTGTCCACTCCAAAACTGGTAGTTGCTGCAGAAGGTCTCTTGGCCCACCAATGCATCCCCCTAAAATGCAGTCCCTCTTGAAAGAAACAGTGGTTCAGTCTATGGTAAACAAGCAGAGTCCAGCCAAAAGCCACTCTATCATCTGCCCCCAACCTTCTTCTCTAAACATCTGAGGTTTCAAGCTGTCTCTCTTTTCTTCAAATTCAGGAGGAGTAATATTTCATAAAGCCTTCATTTCTCAGGAAGGGTTAAAAGTCCCAACTCCCAAGGATGGCTCGCTGCCCAGGCTCCAGCTCCCACAGCCCGGCTGGGCACCTTGTGGCCCCCCCGCTCTTCTCCTTCCCTGCGGCGAACTGCTGATAAAACCACCGAGTCTCTGTCTCTTTTTCTCTCCTGGGAGATAGAGAGACTCTGGGGGGGGAACGGAGACATCCCAGATTTCTCCACCCTTCCATCTGCAGGAGCTGACCCAGCCGGTTCCGATCCTTCACCCCCTGGCCTACCTGTGCAGGCCGCATGGCTCCCCTCCCCCACCCAGCCCGGGCTGGGGGGGGAGGTCCGTACCATGCGGTGACCGGAACCAAAAAAGGACGAGTCCTCCTGGGAATTCCGCTTTTAACCCCTCTGTGTTCTCAGAGGCGTGTCCTCCTTCAATTGGTCACCCCAAGTGTCAGTATCTAAACCTGACCCCTGGCTGGTGAACCTCTTCCTTCTGAAAAATTCTCTTCCCGTGTCAAACCATGACACTCACATACAGCCAGGTACCACTGAAATACCAACTGAAATAGCCCCTGCTTGAGAAGACCTTTAAGCCTGCACGAATCTGCAGGGATGTGTGGGAACTCAAAATGTCCCTCAGACATTTTTGGATGTTCTGGGTCCAGGTCAGAAGCATTTGAGACCCTGGCAGGCAGCTGGAAGCAGCTGTGATTTTGGATTTGAGCCATGGAATGATTTACCAACCTTGCAGGAAGAACAAGAAGTCACAAAAGTTTAGATATTATAGTAGAAGCAGTTACAAAGTAGAGGGAAGAATTTTTGAGTGCTGTACAGGGGGGTTTTAAGTCCTGTACTGGGGGGGGTTTACTTTGTACATGGGGGTCAGAGGTTTTAAGATGGAGGGATTTGGGCCTGCCCTGTCCTCCCTCTTTCTCCTTCCTTCCCTCCATGTTCTTGGTGATGTTGGCACTCCCAGATTGGTTTAGAGTAGAAAGGCACCATTTAATATAGGTAATGGGCATTGGGGAAAAACTGTACCCATGTAACACGTCATGTACCATATAAAAGATAGAAAAGCACCATTTAATATAGGTAATAGGCATTGGGGACAAACTGTACCCATGTAACACGTAATGTACCATATAAAAGATAGAAAGGCACCATTTAATATAGGTAATAGGCATTGGGGACAAACTGTACCCATGTAACACGTAATGTACCATATAAAAGATAGAAAAGCACCATTTAATATAGGTAATAGGCATTGGGGACAAACTGTACCCATGTAACACGTAATGTACCATATAAAAGACAGCAGCAGCCCTGGGTGGGGAGAGAAGAAGCAGTCGGGAGTCAGAGAGGATGTCAGGGTGTGTGTGTGCCTCTGCCTGAGCTGTGAGCAAACCACAGCAGCTCAAGGAGAAAATCTTTTACATAATCTGCAATAAACTACTTTGAGACAGGACAACAAGAGGCTGCTGAGTTTTTCTCTGGAAGCTCAAAGTTGGAGGAGAGACTTTCCCACCACACGGAGCCACCCCTGACCCAGGGTGAGCTCCGGCAGGGATGAAGATGTTGCAGTCTCTGTGAGGTGTCACCTGGCAGCAGGTGAGTTGTCAGAATCTGTGCTATTGATGATCCCAAGATTGTAAAAGTCTCTGTCTTTCTGCCCCGCTGCCAAAGCAGAAGCCATAATTGGTCTGTGCTGTTTCAAGGTTGTTTATTCTGTTTATCTCTAACATGTTCTGCTGCCCTGCCGCAGCTCTGTCCTGCAGGGCAGCGTGTGGGGCTCTGCCCTCAGTGGGATGGTACAAACATTAAATACCACAAACTACCTGTGCTGGATTTACAATAACGTGCCAATATCTGTCACCTACGTTGGACAGTGTGTCCCCAGCCTGAACCAACAGAAAAATGCCAACACCACAGTGAAACATGGAGGGCACGAAGAAGGAGGAAAAGGACAAGACACACCCAATTTCCTCCATCTTGTCCCCTTTGGACCCCTCATCTAGAATCCTAAAATTTTACTTTTGCACCCGTGCCACACTTAATTATCACTTATATCAAACACTCAGAGCTTTTAATTCATCCTGTAAGATTGAAAACTCTTTTCCATGGACAGAGATCACAGCCAGTGTCTCTGGGGGCTCTGTGCAGGGGGTTCCTGACCCCTGCCAGGGTCCCAGGGCAGCCAGAGGGAAGCCCTGGATTCCCACAGTGAGTGACCCTGGATCATCTGATGCTGTCACACTGTCCTGAGTGAGAATGGCCTTGTGACTCTCAGTTTAGGGGGTAGAGGGGACCTTTGCTGCCTGTGTGTCACTGTGCAGGAGGGTTGTACAGCCAAAGCCACCCTGCTGTCATCTGTCCTGAGCTGCTGGACCATCAGGTGGTGGCCGGAACCACATTTCAGCTATAAATCTTTCACTTGTTACATGGAAACACTTCCATTAAAAGCCTCCAACTCCTACAGGACACTCCAGTTTTGCTCTTTGTGGAATATTCCAGCTGCTTTGTTCTGCCCCCTGTCCCAATTTAATTCTCTTCCACTCTTAAGAGGTCCCTTCTCTTATGTCACAGCTGGAAGGTGGTTGGAGCTGTAGTTTTGAGAGGGACTAAAGGCCAGCTGTTCCTTCAGCCAGGCCACTGGGGCAGGCAGGAGATCTCCTTTCTATTTATAGTGGAAGCTCTATTTTAACAAATGCTGAAGAGTCTGGCAAGGAAAGTCAGGATAGGTGAGCTGTTCCAGTTAAACTTATTTAACTTTCACATTTTCCAAGATGTGAAAGGCAGTCTGTGCTCATATGGTAGAGAGGGGTCAAAAAGGGGAAAAAACAATAAAAATATTAAAAAAAAAAAAAAGAAAAAAAAAAGAGAGAAAGAACAAACATCTGATGTGGAAAATCCTCCTGTATAGAAAATATGACTCTGGTAGGAAACCTGACTGTGGTGGGAAACTTCCAAGGACTTGGATTGTGGAAAAGGCCACTTCAGGAGATCTCCTCCCTGTTTCTTTGCAGAGGCAGACAATCATCTCACCATGAAACAAACCTTTTGCTTCCCATCAACTTATACTCACTTCCATCCATGTACAGTCCCAGAATTTCTCATTTACATCATTAACAGTGACATACAAGAGTATTTCCAACACCTCCTGTCTGAGTGCCAGGGATGGGGACATTGTGGTCACTCCAAGGACTGAGTTCCTCCTGCTCCTGCTTCTGGCTCATGGATCTGTCCCTGGGCTGGCAGAAATGCAGTAACCCAAACCTTTCAGAGTATTTCCCCTTCTTTAGTGCGTTAAATCATCCCCCAAAGTGATTTATTAAAAAAATATGGATATTGGTCTAGTACTGATATCCAACTGTGATGGACATAAACTCTCTAACAGTTTAAAGTTAGAAAGTGTATGTTTATTGTGTGTGGGATCGCTCCCAAATCCACACCACAGCTTCCAGGTGATTACAGAGTCTTTTTATCCATACAGGTATTGAATACCCAAAATACAAATACATATTCATCATTTTGGTACATCCCATTCCCTGCTTCATATGCTAATCACTCCAAAAGCTATTAAACATGAAGTTTGTTCCCTGAAATGGGTCAGTGTCCCTTTCGTAGAGAGGGGTCCCAAAATGAGGAAGTCAATGAAGTCTTCCTCGTTCTGACCTTTCTACCTTTTCAATGCCAATATGACAAATGAACTCTTGGTAGAACTCCCATTCCTTGTCTTCAATTGGTTTCAGAACAGAGGAGCCCCACAATTGTCTTATGTTCCTAAAAGCAATTTGTCAGTTTCTATATTGTTCATTAAAAACCCAACTAACTAAACATTGTGCTGATGAGCAATCAATTATTAGTTAACTACTAACTCCTAACTTCATCAAGGCCTACTCATTTATTTTAATTAACTCTAGTAAGGCTTATTTCTAACTAAAATCCTAGCTCCTCTAAAATCTCTAAATTCCTTAAAATTTACGTTTCAAAAGTATCCTAAAGGCTTCCAAGGAAAGGCTGGTTGTTTATTCAAGTCCCAGGTCACAGCAGCCCTCTCCCTCCAGGGCAATGCAGAGTGAGAAACTTTTATTTTGTACATCAGGGTGGATCTGCCAACCAGTGCTGTCTTTAATGTTCATTTCTCTGCTCCCCAAAGAGTCACTTGCTCAGGTAAAAAAAATCCACCTGCCCTCTGAGATTGGCTCAGAACAGGAGTGGAATTTCAGGTGGGTGAGGGAGGAGCAGGTATTTGGTGTCACTCTCACTGCACCTGATCTCACACCCTGATCTCGGGGTTTGTTTGTGCCACGGGACTTTCAGCCCTGGCTTGTCACCTGGGATTTGTGTTTCAGGAGGGAGGTTCTGGTGACACAGTGCCACATCCACAGCTGCTGTCAGCACCCAGCAGCCTGAGGAGCAGCACTTCACAGGTTTAGTGAAGTGCACATCCTTATCCAGGCCTAGTGGTTTTGGTCTGTTAATTAGATTTTATTAATTTTTTCGATTTTCCAGCTAATGCACTAATTAGCATGCTGGCTTTAGTGTTGGTTAATAATTAGTGTACTCACTTCTTGTTGTGAGATAGGAGAAAGGTAAAATAGGTTTAAAATTGTAAAGGGGTATGTCGTGGTTTAACAGGAAAAAGAATCTTCTCGGCAGGAAGAGGTCAATCCAGTCAGGGGTCAGGTTTGGATATAATGAAAATTTTATTAAGCGTAACGAAAAGAAAGTAATAAGAATTAAAATAAACTCTTTCAAATACTCTTTTTCTCTATATAACCTTTTTTTCTTTTTACTGACAATGTAAATAAACAAAACTGGGATTGTTCAGCCTTGGAGAGGAGAAGGCTCCAGAGAGATTTTAGAACCTCTTCCAGAGCCTAAATGGGCTCCAGGAGAGCTGGAGAGGGACTGGGGACAAGGGATGGAGGGACAGGACACAGGGAATGGCTCCCACTGCCACAGGCAGGGATGGATGGGAGATTGGGAACGAATTCCTGACTCTGAGGGTGGTGAAGCCCTGGCACGGGGTGCCCAGAGTAGCTGTGGCTGCCCCTGGATCTCTGGAAGTGTCCAAGGCCAAGCTGGACAAGGATTGGAACAACCTGGGATGGTGGGAGGTGTCCCTGCCCATGGTGGGGGGTTGGAACAAGATCAGCTTTAAGGTCTCTTCTAAGCCCCACCATTCTCAAATTCTAGGATTGCTTCTAGTCTTGTGAATTTTTAAAAAAATCTCCATTAATTCCATATGCTTCCCTTCTCTCCTTTCTCAAGGCCCAAGCAAAGCCAGCCAAGAACCCACATTTTGCAACTGTTGTAATTCTTGTAGCTGTTTTGGATGCTGGCAAAGTAATACCCCAGGAAAAAGGCCAGAGCCATCAAAAATGTGTCAGCTTTCAGGGCTGCTGATAAGATGGGGAAAGGATCTGTTTCCCCGGCAGCCAAATCATAAATGACAGCTGAAATCAAGCAGTGATTTCTATTTTTATTCATCTTTACTCTTTAATTTACCTTGCTTTCACCAAATCTTCTTTGTAGAAAGAAAGGAAGAGCCTGTTGCAAAGGGTTCTGGGCTTTTCCCTTGGATCCTCTGTCAGCTACACAAGGAAACTGCAAACACATTATCCCTCCTCCTTTATTGGTCACTTCATGGCAAACACAGGTGCAAAAGGTCTTTGACAATTAATATTTCCTCATTTTCTTGGTCTGCTGAAGCTCATTTATCTCATCCAAACTAAACACTATGCTTAGGGAGAACATCCCTCTGCCTTGTGACTTTCCCCAAGGGCCATGCTGCCTCCCTTTCCCTCACATCCAACTTTTCCTCTCTGTGTGGCCTGTGGATGCTTCAGCTCATGGGGAACAAAAACCATCTCTGTGTCTCCTTATCATCAAAAACTCTTCCCCCACAGCTCTTCTGCTCCTGGTTTTGGGGGTGGCCTCATCCTCTGACAAGAAGCTCATCCCCTCTGGGGTCATTCCATCAGCTCAGTTTGAAAACATTTTGCTCACAGCAGGCAGGAGAAGCTCCTTGTCACCACCTGAGCCTGTTCTGAATCAGCTGATGGAGCTCAAGAGGAAAGATGCTTTGGCTTGAGGTGGATCCATCCTCAGCTTCTCTGAGGGTTTGATTCAGTCAAGGGAGCAGGAGCCCCTCCAGGACCTCTGTGGGCTCTTGCTTTATTTTCTTTTACTCAGCTGTTGGTACCTAAGGCACCCTGCAGAGAGAATCACGGAATTCTAGAATTACAGAATCATAGAACCACAGAACCACAGAATGGTTTGGGCTGGAAGGGACCTTAAAAACCATCTCATTCCACCCCCTGCCATGGGCAGGGACATGTTCCACTATCCCAGGCTGCTTTAAGCCCGGTCCAACCTGGTCTGGAACACTTCCAGGGATGGGAAGATGATGTCAAAGATGGCCTTTTGCAACCATTCCCCTTCCAGTGCCCTGGAGGCACGAAACTGGTGGAGGAAGGATTGCCCCACAAGGACCCAGCCCTCTCCCCTGCTGGAGGAAGGATTGGGAAGGATTGCCCCACAAGGACCCAGCCCTCTCTTCTGCTGGAGAAAGGATGGAAAGGATTGCCCCACAAGGACCCAGCCCTCCTCTGCCCCCACTCCTGGAGGAAGGAGGGCTCCACCAAGAGCTGGCAGGGACTGGTCCTTGGAGTCAGGGAGCAGAAGGGACAGGGAAGTGCAAAGAGCAAACACAGCCACCCTAAATCCAAACCCTTTGATGCTGCAGAGCAGCACAGATCACCCAACCCATCTCCATACAGCCCCCTCCTCCTTAACCCCACAGCAGCCCACCACAACTACAAAGATGTCTCAAGGCAGTACATTTTGGAAATTCAGCTTCCTTCTGGCTCAATTTCAGCCGGGATTAACTCTTCTTTAAGATCTGAAATAGTTTTTGTGGCAAATTTGATTTGTACAGGTGATGTTTATTTATTTCATATCATTCTTTCTCCCTTTTTTGGCAACAACATTGCTGATCCAGATATACCTGCTCAAGTTATAACATTTCTAGAATGTTCAGAAGGCTTTAATAGCTCTTAATAAATATGATTATGTATGATTTAAAGGCCTTAACCACGACAGAGAATCGCTGGCCTGGTGTGGTGTTGGAGTTTGCTAGTTTTAATGCAGCAAGACCATCCCAAGCATTTGGAACCCATCTGCAGCCACTGCACATCCAACATTGTCCTAAAGGATGTGATGGAGGGATCAGAGATTTAAACTTCCTATCCCCTGTGGCTCCTTACAAGAGTCATTAAAAGCAGACTTTTCAAATTTATTCTCTGATGATGAGACATTGCTTTTTTTCCCATCCAATCTCTACATTTTCATTTCCATATCTTCCCTTTGGCTGAAAGAACTGCTCATGGAAAGGCAGTCCTGCACCAATGTTGGTAAAATGATGATTTTTTTTTTCATCCCATGAAGCTTCAATGAAACAGGAAATATTACAGCCTTTAGAAATCCATATAGAAATAGTAGTAGTAGGGCTAATTAGAAAAAATGGTCACTTTTCTGGGCCTCACATACAAATCTGCACTTTTTAGGTGTGCCTTTGGTCTCTGCAGGAGTCTGACTCTTGAAATGAAAGAAAATAAACATACAAGCAATTAGAACCCTTTTTTTGGTGGAGGTTTTTTCCCAAAATAATCCATCCTAAAGACATCGTGTACAGCATAAAATACATTGAAAATGTAAAATAAAATACATTGAAAATAAAATACATTGAAAATGTAAATACATTGAAAATATAAATACATTGAAAATGTAAATACATTGAAAATGTAAATACACTGTAGTCCTGAGGAATTGGAATTGCACCTGAATCCTTGGTTGGCAAAGAGCATGTAGACATATTTCAGTGCAAAAACTGGAATTTCTTGAAGGTCAGTGACCACAGATAGAAATTATTTTATTAGGCAACACTTATCAGCCCGAGGCTGCTCTAATCAAAGGTGTGAGGAGTCGGCTTTGGCGGTGCAGAGCCCGTTGATCCGAGCGCCAGAGATGCTGAAACATTCCTTCATACAGCATGAGCCAAACCCTGCAGGCTGCCAAGAGCTGCCTCTGAAATTCATGGGAATGGGAGCGTCTGGCACCGGGCAAGATGAAGCTTGCTGTAAAATCCTCTGTAAAATCCTCTCTGGAAAGGAAGGGAGCTGCATACCAGGGGCTGGTGGAGTAAACTGGCTGTGGCCATGGCCAGCACGAGGCAGCACTGGGATCATGGTGTAGGGAAATTAAAAAGCAGCATGGGGAGAGTGCAGCCCTGTGGGAATCCAGGGCTTCCCTCTGGCTGCCCTGGGACCCTGGCAGGGGTCAGGAACCCCCCTGGACAGAGCCCCCAGAGACACTGGCTGTGATCTCTGTCCATGGAAAAGAGTTTTCAATCTTACAGGGTGAATTACCAACTCTGAGTGTTTGATATGAGTAATAATTAAGTGTGGCACAGGTGGAAAAGTAAAATTTTAGGTTTCTAGATGAGGGGTCCAAAGGGGACAAGATGGAGGAAATTGGGTGTGCCTTGTCCTTTTCCTCCTTCTTCATGCCCTCCATGTTTCACTGTGGTGTTGGCATTTTTCTGTTGGTTCAGGCTGGGGACACACTGTCCAACGTAGGTGACAGATATTGGCACGTTATTGTAAATCCAGCATAGGTAGTTTGTGGTATTTAATGTTTGTACCATCCCACTGAGGGCAGAGCCCCACACGCTGCCCTGCAGGACAGAGCTGCGGCAGGGCAGCAGAACATGTTAGAGATAAACAGAATAAACAACCTGGAAACAGCACAGACCAATTATGGCTTCTGCTTTGGCAGCGGGGCTGACAGACAGAGACTTTTACAATTTCAGCATCATCAATACCTCAGATTCTGACACAGCCTGAACTTTTACAGGCTGGAATGTCATTCATACATCACATCGCTCACCCTTCCATGGTTTTACAATAAACCCTTGGGTCGTGTCTCAGGAAAGTCCATTTTGCCCAGAGAAAGGAGGAGATTCCCCACCACTGGCACTGAAAAACATCAGTGGCTTTGCACAACCCTGCTGGGAAATGGGCAGAGGCTCCCAGTGGCAGTGCCAGCCTTGGCATTGACCTGGAGAGCGCTGCAAGAGAGCTGAGCTTGGTTAAACCTTCACACCAAGTCCAGAAAAAATGGAAAGAGGCAGATTGTTGGAAATTGTTGGAGCTGTTGTAGTGGCTGGAAATCACCAGCAAAGGATGAGGTCTCATGGCCAAGACCAATGGCAGAACAAAAAATCCAAAGGGTAGAAATGCCCTGCAAAATCTTTTTGCTGATATTTTGTATTTTGAAGCTCATCCCTGCAGGTATTTTCCTGAAGCCAAATTCACTGGTGTTGTCATGAGGGTTTTTTCAGCCATTCCTGCAGCAAACCTTGCTTACCTGGCATCTGACCTCCTTTCTTACTGGTGATTTTATCTCTGAGTTGAGCAAAGCATGTGAAATATGATTTCACCTGCTGGGGAAGCAGGTAAGAAGGATAAGAAGAGATAAGAAGGAACTGGTTGGCCAGTGTGAGATGCAAAGGAGATTACAGGAACTTTGCATCACTCCTGCACAAACAAGGTGGCTGATGAAGCCTGTGAGAAGCAATGATCAGGGCTCACCCCAGAATATCTGGTGCACCTGATGTGAATTTTGATGGGACCAAGTCTCTGGCTTTTTTTTTTTTTTTTAAATTTTTTTTTGGGTGTATGTTTTGATTATACACAAAATACCAAAGTAAAATGAAAAAAAACAAAAACCAAAAAACAACCAAACCCCATTTTCTGCCCTATTCCAGCCCCCATGACTGGACAATGAAATTTCCTAGAATCACAGAATGTCCTGACTTGGAAGGGACGCTCAAGGATCATCGAGTCCAACTCCTGGCCCTGCACAGGGCGCCCAAGTGCCACACCACGTGCCTGAGAGTGTTGTCCAAATGCTCCTGGAGCCCTGGCAGCCTTGGGGCCATGACCACTTCCCTGGGGAGCCTGTTCAGTGCCCAGCCACCCTCTGTGAAGAAATTTGACCCAAATCTGAAGACACCTAACCCAGTCCAGCTCTCTGGGGCATTAAAAGTCAGTTTAAATGGCCTCTTCTCTCCTTGCACATTTACTTCCCTATTTCAACCAGTAAATCCCATTAATTTTATTGTTTTCAGATCCCAGTTTTACAGGGAAAAATGGATTTTATGGTTATTATATGCTGTGAAGTTTTGACCCAAAATCGACTCTAAACAAGAACATTGTACAAGAAAGTGGCCTTTTCTGATCTGAGGGCCTTGCACAACAAGCCATGAACATTTTGTAACAGCAGCTGGTCCAGGGGCCCTGCCAGGACATGATCCTGGCTTGGCTTTTGAGAAGGAATTCTTGGCTCTGAGGGTGCTGAGGCCCTGGCACAGGGTGCCCAGAGAAGCTGTGGCTGCCCATGGATCCCTGGAAATGTCCAGGTTGGACAGGGCTTGGAACAACCTGGGGTGGTGGAAGGTGTCCCTGCCATGGCAGGGGTGGGATGGAATGGATTGTAGAGGCTCCTTGCAATCCAAGTCATTCTGTGGTTCCATGGCAAGGGAGCAGAGTACCACGTGGTGTTTAGTCATGCTAGGTAATTTCTGGAGCAGAGCAGCTTTTGGAACGTGCCTTGCTTTATGCCCAGAGCAGCTGTAGGTCCTGCTGATACTCTGAGTCACACCAAACAAGCCTGGAATAAAAAAAAATAAATCTTGATCCTGCTGCAACCCCAGAGCCAAACTCCCATCACCTTCCCAGAGCCAGGATGTCACCCTGGGACTCTCCATACTGTGAGCTGTTCCACGCAGATGCACCTCTGATCTTCTTCAAAGCTCCTCTGGTTTTCCTGGGGCTGCAGATGGCTTTGGGATCTGCTGCTGGAGCAAGTGCTCAGAGGAAGGAGCCAACAAACAGCGAGCCCAGCTCAGAGGGGCAGCTGTGCCTGCCCCCTGGCTTTGCAGATCCTAAATCCCTCCAGAGCCCCCCTGCCTGGGGGGTGGGAAAGAGGGGATCCATCAGAAAGCAGCAGCAAAATTCAAACCTTAGAGTGTTGCTGAATTCCCTGGAGATTTCAAGGATGAGGAGGGATGTTAAACATCCTAAAGTCCCCCCTTTCCAACCATCATTATTATTCGCACAATGGAAAATAAAGTATCCTCTCTAATGCGTGGTGAAAAGGTCAAACCCACTGCAATTTGGGAATATAATACTTCCAACCAGGGCTTTCCTGGGGAAAACATTTCCCAGAAATTTTTGATGTTACCAATCTTGGAAAAGTACTGCTTGAGCCATGAATGGTGGCAATCAGAGGAAAAAAATTAGGCAGAGGTCTTGTATGACCACGAGATGGCAGCTGGAGCCTGGGAAGTCCTCTGCAGACACAGTAGCTCCTATGGAAAACTAAATCATTTGCCAGCCCAGTCCACATTTGGGAATATGCACCTGCACCGTGTTGGCTTTGAACATTTTGCATGTGTGCTCTGAGCTCTGGAATATCTGATTACCCCTTTCATTTCCCTGCTCCTCTGAGCCTTCCTCCATTAGTCAGTATCAAATAAATGGTTTTAAGCAAAGTAATCCCTGCTGATATGAAAACAGCAGCACATCTGGTCTAACACCACTGTTGGGCTCCAGGCTGCTCTGACACCTAATTTCAACAGAGACCCAGAGCCCGATGCTCTGCCCTCCTCGTGCCACCACCACTCCTGCCTGCAATTTCTTCTGGAGATGGACTTTAAATGGCTGATGATGTGTGGCCACATTTCAGCAGCAGTTTAAGCAGGCCCTTGGATGCCCTTCATCCCTGCAGAGTGATTTGTTTGGGCTCAGGCTCTGCAAAGCTCTGGTGGAGATGCCCCACCAAGATTTGAAAGAGGATCCACAAGCAGTTGAACAACACCTGGATGAAAGCAGAGTGAGGCCTGAGGTTTCTCAGCCTTGCTAAAGTCCTCACAGAGACCAGAGAAATGTGAACTGGAAAGTGGTGCTTTAGCAGAAATTAATTAGCCTCTAAGAAGGAAGGAATGATCACTTACACAGGTGGATTTTAAGGCTGTGGAAGAAGCACATGGAGTGGTCAAGGTAATAATCTGGAAATCCTGCTGTGAAGCCATTTGGTTTGGAGTCAGCCTTTGTGAGAAGTGTCACTGCACTTGGCTGCTTTCCCCAGAAGTGACAGCTTGGTACACTCCATCCCCACCTTCCCCAGCTGTTCTGCATATGCCATTGCTGCACAGGAATTCTGCCCTTTGCATAATGGAAAACACGCTAAAATTTCCATATTTCTGCCTGTGGGAGACCTTCACGTGGTGTTCAGCCATCACTGCCCATCTTTACTCCCTTCCAGCTCCGTAATTCTCTGCTGAGCTGTTCCTCTCCCAGCTGGGGAGTTGATAATCATGACAAAAGCTGAACAATTTCTCAGGTAACAGCACCTGCCACTTCAGAACCCCCTTAAAGAACAAAGGAAAATGGCATTCAGTTTGTAATTCCTGTTATTGTGCTGGTTGGCACACTGGAGCTAGAGGAAGATGGAACGATTTACCCACATCCCAAGCTAGGACAGACCCAACCCCTAAAGCCTGGTACCCCCCAAGATGACCACGTTGCTCATGATATCTCCTGCTAGAAGAAAACATCTCTGCTCCTCTCCCCCCTTGTTTTCCCATGCCACGAGGAGATATTTCCTAGGAACTCTCATGTTTCTCACGACAGCAGGAGGGATTTCTTGGCAGTAGGGAAGGAGTTGCAGGGGGAATGCTGAGCAGAACAAGGAGGAAATTGTTATGGGCCCTGGAAAAAGGTGAAGAAACATCACAATGATTTCTGCACTTCTCCAACAGTTTGGTTTGTGGGATGGGGGCTGCCACTGCTGTGGGTGAATTTTAGTGTACTTTCCTCTTTCCAAAGGGCGTAAGCTGATTTTATAGGACAGGGGAACACAGCCAGATCAGAGCTGTTCAATTCTCTTTTCCCTGACCCATTGTGAGTCATTTACAAAGGTTTAGACCAAGTTAAAGCAAAGATGAATTTCAGAGCCTGTGGGTTTATATTTTGCAGCTGCTTTTCTGAGGCCTGATCCAAGGAGCAGCTACGTTACCAGGCACCTTCCCTCTGACATCAGAGGGCATTAGGATGAGATTTATGTATCTGGGAGAGGTTTTCTAATAATTTATTTTAACACTGGGGACAGCTGCAGTGATTCAAATCAGGCTGAGGGTTCAAGATTAGCACTCAAGAAGAATGCCAAGACCTGTGGATTTGCATGGAGTTTGGATATGGGGCACTGACCTTGGGAATGGTACAGTCCTCAGGAGAAAGGGACAATTCCCACCCCATTCTCCCCTCATCTTCAAAGCTTCTGAATCCCAGTGACGTCCCCTTGCTGTCCCTGGGGCTCTCAGGAGCTAGATCACAGAATCATGGGATGGTTTGACTTGGAAGGGACTTTAGGGACCATCTCATGACAACCCTCTGCCATAGGCAGGGACACTTCCCATTATCCCAGGTTGCTCCAGCCTGGCATTGAACATTTCCAGGGATCCAGGGGCAGCCACAGCTTCTCTGGGCACCCTGTGCCAGGGCCTCCCCACCTTCACAGGTAAGAATTTCTTCCTAATCAGGTCTCACACTGATGGATTCGTACTGTTCCTGTCCTGCTGCTTTCAGAGCATTGTCCATAACCATCAGCTGCCCATGGATACAGACAAACCTCAGCTCCTGGAGATGGGTCACCTGTGCAATGCAATACACTGGGTCTGTGTGACTTGATGTGAAAGTGCTTTTGCAGCCAGGAGCTGGGATACAACTTGATGTCCCGTGCAGGAGAAGGAAGGAATTAAAAAACAGGAAAGTGACCTTATAGATCACATCAGGGATCGGGAATTGCAGAACGTGAAAGCCAGGAAAACTTTGAAAATTTGGAAGTAAGAAATCATAGAATCATTTAAGTTTTAAAAGCCCTCTAAGATTGTTGAGTCCCACGGTTCCCCCAGCACTGCCAAGGCCACCACTAACCCATGTCTCCAAGTGCCACATCTACAAGAAACTGAAAGGATGCATTGAGAAAAGTTAACCAAAGTCATGCCTTGGTCATTGCAGAGGGCAGTGTCTCCCTGCAGCAGAGCTGTTTGCAGGTTCCAGTGATGTCCCTGGGAATGCCTGGCTTGCTGTGGGATGGAACACTGGAAAGGGAATGAGCCTTTGCTGTGCTCAAACATCCAGATCAAGTGACACTTGGGGGTTTCCCCCAGCAGCTCCTAAGCTGCCCTCCCCTGCTCAGTACGAGGCAGGCCTGTTCCATCACAGCCTGTAGCTCACAGGGAGCTCCCAGCACAGCAAAACTGCTCCAGTTCTGCTCCCCCTGAGCAGAGGCAGTGAGAGGATCAGTGGGAAGAGCTGTGGGCTGTAATATCCCAATTATACCCTCTGCTGGAGAAGATCCAGTGTGAGACTGATGGAGCGCCTCATGGAAGTGGGGTCAGAACTAGGTGATCGTCAAGATCTCTTCCAAGTCAACCCATTCTGATTTTTTTTTTGTTTTCCTGTCTGAGTAGTGTGAACAAAATCTTGGAAGAATGGACAAAACCTTGGAATCTCCTGGCTTAAGACCAGGAGCATGCAAAGAGTAGCTCCATCATGCAACCTGCTCTCCTGAAGCTGTTGAGGCAGCTGAGATCTTTTTAGACACAAACATCACGTCTTGTTGGGATTTTGCTTCTGCAGCCTGGCTCAGGAAGCACTTGCACAACTTGCCAGCCCATCCCTTGGCCCAGCTCATAGAACATTGAGCTGTCATGGATCCTCTCTGACCAGGGGAAGGCTCACAGCAGTGCCCCAGTTGTGCGGAGAACTCGGGATCATAAAAAGAGCTGAAACTGGGACACACCAGAGGGTTTGTTTCCACAGTCAACCCCAGCCATAAATATGAGGGCTGTGATTTTTAAATCCCATCCTCCAGATTTCTTTCTGGCAGATGTCTGGGTCCTTTTCTCATTGCACTCTTTCAGTTTTGCAGTGCCTGGTCACAAATTCCTGTGCACAGCATGGGATGAGTTTGTAGAGCCAGGGTCTGCAGTGAGCAGGGTCCTGTCAACCAAAGCAAGAAGCTGCTGAAAGCAAGAGGAGTGAAAGGCCAAGCTGGATGGGGCTTGGATCAACCTGGGCTAGTGGAAAATGTCCCTTCCACTTGGAACAAGATGAACTTTAAGGTCCCTTCCAATATTCAAATCTTTCTGTGAAACAGAATAATTCTCACCCTTGAGAAACTGGGCCAGTGGATTTCTTCTCTGAAGATATGCCCATTGATGCTACTTCCTTATCTCTTTCCACGAGCAATAAATAGAAAGATAAACCAGTGTTTTGTCTGCAGTGCCCACAGGCAGAGTGAAATTCTCGGTGTGGAAATGTCACCATTGTGACGGTCCGGATAGTAAAAGGCTTTTAAAATCATGGGGATTTAGGGTTAAAAGGAAAAATAAGCTTAGTAGGCCCTGGAAAAATAAACACCCTAAGCACATGAAGAACTTGTACTTGCTAGAACTGCACCTGTGTAGCTAGTACATGATAAATGATATAATTGTTAGATGTGATGATTGTTTAGTAATTAAATATAGTTACTGTTTAATCATAAGAATAATCATGAGAAACTGTGGTCAGGGGCCTAAGAAAGATCATGAGAAACTCACGTCAATGGATACAATAGAACAATATAAATTTAATAATTAATATGTGAGTTATATAACGCTAGAATATAAAATATGTTCAGCTAGAAAGCCATGTCAGAGTCAGATTTGGGTCTGTACCCCTGATTCCCAGAGCTCTTAATAAAAGCACCTGCATGGAATCATATCCTGTGCCTGTGTGTGCTCCTGAACGATGACAGTCCTTTGACCTCCGGAGGACAGTGCACTCCTGCCATCTCATGGACATTTCATGAACAGGGAGGAATTCCTCAAAAATAAGAGGGGATTATGATGAATTTTTCTTCAAATCTATTTCAACAGTTGAGAATTTAGCTAAGTATTAAATAGAATTTTTTTTTTGCCTTTTTGCAGGCTTTTGATTATGCAGTTTTCATAATGAACTCAGTGTGGTTGTTTCCGATTTGGCCCCGTAGCATCTGGCAGGGAGCCTCTGTCTGAATGCAAGACTTGCTGCATCCAGATTTGATTCCTTTTCCTTGGCACGGCTTTGCCTCCTGCTGATGGAAGCTTTAAAGAAAAAAAAAAATACCATGACATCTGAAATACTGCCAAAAAACATCAACTTGCTTTCTGGCTGCCATCTATTGTGCAATACAAACCTCTTAAGATTTAATATTTCTAAAACTGTGGTGCACCTGTTTGCAAGAGAAACTACCTTGTCACATGATGACATGTTTTGCCAAATAATTAAAAAAAAAAAATTATTAGCTTTAGAGTTTGAGTTCCCTCCCTTCCCTCCCTCTTTTTCCTTCTCCACCCCAAAAATCCTTCTTCCAAGAACTGCTATCTGTAATTATATAATGCATTTCCCACCCTCTGGTTCTGACTTATCCTTTTCTTCTACCTACAGTGAGAGCTGCAATGAGTGGGTGCATTTGTCTGGAAGACACTGGTGCCTGCTGTACCAAATTTATAGCAGATAAACCCCAGTTTGGCCCAGCTGGGAGCTCGCCAGTGCCTGCAAGGTCACGTTGGTTCAACCAGCTCCTCACTACCCATCACCGGACTGAAGAGGGCTCTGCTGTCTGGCCAAACTTCTCTGTCTGCCACAAAACAAAGTTTCTTCTTCAGCCTGAGTTTATTTCAGCTGTTTTTCAAGGCAGATTTCAGCTTCACAGCTGCTTGGCTGGGATGGGAATCTGAGACAGAGCTGGATGTCGCAGGTGGGCTCGGGTGGGCCAGGAGAGCTTGGAGTGAAGAACTCTTTTGAAAAACAAGTGGCATCACTTCATTTTGCTCCCACCTGGTAGATCAAAGTATTGCTCAGTGATAACGTCTCCAAAGTCGCCTTCCAGGTGTCACAGAGATAAGGTGCTTTGCTCAGGTTACACTTGCTTGGTCTTGCTGTCACTAGAGCCAGCACAGAGTGCTCACTTCAGGGATTGCTCTTGAAAAACCTTCTCCTAGTTTTCAGAAGAGTGGCAGCATGGTCCCACTTCCACCTCCCTTTTTCCAATTGTTTTTCCACTTATCAGGGAGCAGAAGGGCCGGGTGCAAATTGGTTTAATTTCAGATCAGAACCAATTCAGCACTGTAGGTGTGCTTGAGTTCAAGAAGAACTTGCACAGTCTAGATTCTGGAAGAGAATTAGTTAGACAACGACCAGGAAAGATGGTTTTCTTCTTCTTTGTGGTCTTTTTCTTGATCATTTGCCTAAAGTTTGCTGCCTTCTGCCTAATTTCTGACCTATACCTAAACATTTACAACCTATCTAGTTATTATTTAGCAAAATTCCTCTCGCCTCTCTTTTGTGCTTCCTCCTGCTTGAGTTCTTGTGTCCTCTGCTTCAGCTCTCCTGGCCTCTGCTCTCTGCCTCACTGCTTCTGTTGTGTAGATACTCCACAGTCCTGTGTCTTGGTTTGAAAAGACAGGAGTCTGTGAAGGAAGGCAAAAGCCTCCTGTGAAGTGGAAAAGGTAAACCCTCTCCTTCCAAATTACCACAATTTCAAAATTAAAAGGCTCTCAGGCAAAGATATGGGAATGGGAATAACAGTTCTTTACTAGGAGAAAAACTAAATAAAAATAATAATAAAAAAAATGTAATTAGTACAAACAAAACTAGTGATAGTCAGAAACCTGACACCCTGAGGAGTCAGGGTGTTGGGAATAGTCCAGTTAAATGGTGGCTGCTCCTCCTGGAGTGGCAGATGAAATGCTGCTGGAGCGGGGATCTGGAGAAGGGTGGAGTTTTCTCTGAAGATCTGGTGATGGAGTAGTTTGGTCTGGTCTTCCTCTGGGGATCCAGCAAAGAAAGCTGCTCCTCTGGGAATCCAGTGAAGGGCTGCTCTGGTGCCCCAAAAAGTGCTGATTTTATGCAGGTACGGCTGCTTGGCTCCTCCCTCTGGGTGGAGCATCTCACCATGGGATGATGTAACTTTACCAGTCATGCAGTGAGTCATTCAATAGTCCATTAACAGAAGATATCTCCCCGGAGGGGGACATTGTTCTTGGAAGAGATAAGAAAACTGCCCAACCCCTAACATATGGCAAATAGAATCCATGCTTATCTTACAAGCCAAGACACCCTGAGAGCAGGAGCAGCACTTCAGCAGCACTGTCCAGAAGGGACACCTGTGTGCAGGGATAAAGAACACCTTTCCCTCAGAAGGGATCTGTTGTCACAAGGCCCCTCTGGTGTTCTCTTCCGTGGAGCAGTTTGGATTCAGAGTATGGACAGATGTAACCTTGGCATCCTCTTCATCCTCGGGTTCTCCTTGCAGAGTCTCAGCCCCTGTGTTCTGTCCCTGGGAAGGTGGGATATTCCCAGAGGAGAGGGGCTTGCTCTGCCATGATTCCCCCTGTCCCTTATGTCCCTGGGTTCAGGTGGGCACAGAGAGGATGGGGACGCCTGCCTGCCCTGCCTGTCAGGTCTGTCCCAGGGCAGCCTGGCTGTGATCCCTGTCCTCTGTCCCTGCTGTCCCTGCTTGACAGTGTTGAGGCAGGATGGGAATTAAATGACTCTAACTTGGAAGGCTGAGAGTAGAACTCTGATTTATTTCAAATACCTCACTCTTTTATAGAGAGCTTTGTTTAAGCTAATTCTATTGGACCTGGAGTGAAAACAAGTCACACCACTGGTGTGCAGTGAATGACGCTCAATGGCAGAACTTATCTATAAGCATTGTGAACAACAAGAGAGATAAAGAATAATTTATATTCTTTCTTAACTAGAGTGGAACACTTCCAGGGCCAGAGGCTTCCCACTGACAGGGCAGGCTCAGATGGGCTATGGGGAAGGACAACTTGGCTCTGAGGGCCGTGAGACCCTGGCACAGGTTGCTCAGAGCAGTTGTGGCTGCCCCTGGATCCCTGGAAGTGTTCCAGTCCAGGCTGGATGGGCCTTGGAGCAACCTGGCCCAGCCAGAGGTGTCCCAGCCCATGGCAGAGGGGTAGAACTATGTGGCAAGCACATTTCTCTCCCGCTCAGGATTTTTCATAGAGGTGCACAGAGAGAAATGAAAGAGAAAACAATTTCTATTTCTGCTCCTTGTTTTTCCTATGTGGAATGTGTTTGGAGAATTGTTTACCTGGAGTGAGTGCATTGGATTCTGGTGAGGATTGTTTGAGCCTGATGGCCAATCCAACCCACCTGGGGCTGGGCTCTCCAGAGAGGGTCACGAGTTGAGTTAGTTAGAGATATAGTTAGAACAAGTAGGTTTGTAGTTTTAGTATCTTCCTTTATATAGTATATTAATGTATTATAGCATAATTATAATAAAGAAATCATTCAGCCTTCTGAACTGAGTCAGACATTATCATTCTTCCCATTGGGTTCACCTGCATTTACAATAGAACTGGATGGCCTTGGAGGTCACTCTGGACACTCACAGATACACTGTTTGTTCAAGCACCACCTTTATTGGAACTTTGCACTGACTGCAGCTCCCAGAGGGAAAAGGGTTCCCAAAGAAGGGAAGGCAGGCAGCGTCACTTTGAAAAAAAATATCACGTATTTTAAACACTTTCAATAACAAATCACAGTTATAATCATCCTTATGTTAAGAATTCTTTTCTGCACTGTTATAAATTATACATGAATTAATACAATGACAAGGTTTTTTGAATACTTAAGATTATGAAAAATTACTCGGTATGGTAAAAATTTAACATCCTTCAATTGTGGTTTATTCACATAATTCACAGAAATTATTACTATGAATGATAATTACTATATAGTAGAATGTAAAATTGTTTTCACAGGATTAGTATTTGTTCCTGTTATAATTACTACTATATTTAAAAATAGTATTACTATAGAATAAAGTCATTCTAGGAGAAAATAATAAAATACCCAAATTATTTCTTAACTAAACAAGAAGTTAAATCAGTGCTCATCAATCTGGCCCAATCCTCCTTCAAACACCTCCATCCAGGAGCAAGTGCAATGTTACAGCAGGGAAATAATGAATAGATGCAGTTAACATAGAATAATATATTAATATAACAATGAAGAGATAGAGGGAAGGGGGGCAGGGTCTGGCAGGAGCCCTGAGCCTCTGCCCCGGCACAGGGCTGTGCTCGGCAGCAAGCGCAGCTCTGTGGGCTGGCTGCTCACAAAGATGTGTGGCTCGCCTTGGCCAGCCCAAAGAGCATCTCCAGCAGGAAGATTTTCTTCACACAGGCTGCTGCCTATGCTCCTCCAAAGCCTGCCAAGCCTACCTTCACCATCCTGTTTGTATCCCTATTCATTCAAATCAGCCTGGCCATTTGCTTTTTTATTTCTTTCACGGCCCTGCGCATTTGTTCCATGTCACTGTATCTCTTCTCAAGAAGCTACATTCTCCGCTCGATTTCCATCTTCCTCTTTCTTGCTTCTTCTTCAGCTCTCTGGGCTGCTGCTTTCTGCCTCTTGGCTGCCCTTTTATGCCTGAGCCACAGCTCCAAAGGCAGGAACAGCAGCTGAGCAATTCCCCAGAAGCTCTGCAGCTGCTGCAAGGCAGCCAGGAGCTGGGGTCCCCTAGGAGCTGGGGTCCCCTAGGAGCTGGGGTCCCCTGCCAGGCTCAGGTGCCTCTTGCGGGGATTGTTTCCGCTCCTCCACACGGTGCTGCACATCCTCATGGAACCAATTCACCATGGGACGTGGGAAGTGTAAGAGGAGCAGCACAACCAGGACAAGGACTGATTTGGACACCATGGTCTGTAGGAGAAGAGAGACAAGGGTTTCAGTTGGGCTACCCAAGGGAGTTTGTGGTGGCTGAAGTGAATCCTGGAGGAGCAGGGATGTGAGGCAGGAAGCAGAGGGCCCCAGACAGCTGGCAGGCAGCAGGACCTGTCCCAGTGGGCCAGCAGCAGCCCTGTGCCCTGGCCAAGGCGCTGGCACAAGGGGCCAGCCCTGGATGCAGGGGGACGATGCAGGTCCGGGTGCGGCGCTTGTGCCCTGGCCCAGCCCAGCCCAGCCCCACCACGTGTGCATTCACTGTGCTGGGCCAGCGTCACCTGCGGGGGCCTCTTCCAGCTGCCCCCATTGTGACACGCTCCCCCTGATGTCACACGTGCCAGAGGCATCACAGCCGGGCCAGCCTCGCCCTTGGTCCCCAGCCCAGCTTAGGGGCTCCGAGTGGGCCCAAATGAAAGCCCTGGCACCCACCAAGTGCAGCCCCTGTGGGAGGGAATGGGCCCAGGGGCTCCCTTCACAAAGCAGGCAGAAGCCCCCCAAACTCTTGTCAAGGAGAAGCAAACATCATCAGTCCTGCTGATTATAATCAATAGTGTTATCTATGAAAGCACCAGAGATTCTGTTGGGATGGCACTGGTTTTTCTACAACTGGAGTGGGCGAGGGTTGCTCTGTTTTTCCTGCTCAACTCTTCCTAGATCCAGCGCCTCTAAGATCTCTTGCAAATCTTCCCATTATTGGACACCTGCAGGCAACAATTTCCCTGTGGGCAACTCCCTCTGCCAACAGAGTGTCTCCTTCATGTCCAACAAGTTGAGATTTGCAGTTCCAAGGCCCTGGGCAGTGTCTGGGATGAACAGAATCTTCATTGTGTCCCCAGTGAACACACGCAGGTGACAACAGCAGTGCTTCTTGCCTGCTCCCTGCCCAGCCAGGCCTTCCAGCCCAGGTGAAATGCCCAGCGTGGCCTTTGAGTACAAAGGGATTGCAGAGCAAAAAGCATCTCTGTAGCCACCGTGGTCTTCAGCAGCTGCTGCACCAATGAGGCCACTGAGAGGAGGCCACTGCTGCTCCTGTCAGAGCGCTGCTGTGCAGGGATGTCCTGCCGCGCTCCGTCCCCACTCAGCTGCAGATGACCACTGACCAGCCCTGGCTGGCTCCACCAGGGGTGGACGGGCAGCAAGAGGCACTCCCCGCTAGACCCTTGCAGGCTTGAGGGAGTGCCTTTGTGGGTTCAAAGGCTGCTGATCCCGGCGGCAATGAGGAGGCGACTCTCTCTTGGGGATAAATCCAAGTTTATTCGGGCTCTGAGGGAAACTCCCCGAAGCCAACCAAACTGAAACAGCTCCAGCAAGAGCAAGCAAAGGGGTGCAGCAAATCAGTAACCTTTATGGGGAGGGAGGGGAAACCCAACCGGCCAATAAGGGAAGGTAAAGGTGTGGCTCTCTCGGGGATAGACATTTGGGGTAACCAGTTAGGGAGAGACAAGGGAGGGACCCCAGGTCCTCGTCCAATCACCCGACGCCCTTTGTGGAAGCTTCTAGATAGATGGGATGGGATGCCGAGTGACGGACAAGGCACCTGGGAGGGGACAGGGGAATGACTAAGCAGTTTTGGGGTTGATAGACACATGAGGGAAGGTGGGAAAACTCAGGGAGAAACCAAAGGGAATATGGGGGGTAAATGGGAACGAACATTACAGAATGAAAATACAATAAAACATAAAACCACAACTCCACAATGTCCATTGCCGTGCTGAGTCCCACATCTGCCCATCTTTTTTCTGTGCTCTGAGGTCAGGTGGATGCCATCTGCTCCCAACAGACCCAGCTGCTCCAAGGTAGATGCACAGACATGGAATCGAAAACCTTGAGTATCCTCTGAGTAGCCAGGCATTCAGCTGTTCAGTTTGTCCTAGCCCATCTCAGGGGCTGGAACAAGATGGTTTTTAAGGTTCCTTCCAACCCAGACCATTCCAGGATTCTATGATTTCCCCATGACTGACTTTGGTCCCCTCAAAAGACCTCCTATCTCCTCTCTTCCCCCCAGCTGTGGAGAATACATTCTGATGCTGCTAGTGGTGTTGGGACAGGTTGGTGGATACTCTTCCTGTAAGCATGAGTCCTCTCTGAAGTCTTTGTCCCTGAATCAGTGCCTTCAAATAACAGTTATCTCCCCTCCTTCCTTTTCCATTCAGCACTTGAGCAGACACAACATTTCTCATCGTTTTCCACAGAACAGCACAGGTCCCGGTTCCCATATTGTGGAGCCCTCTGCCATAAATCAGCCTGATAGGTTTATTCTCTACGTAATGGGAAATTATGACAAATGCAGCTGTATAATCTAGTTAGTAACTCACCATAATGACTGCTTCTGCGGTGATTTATGGGTTTTGTCATATGTGAGCTTTCAGAACTTTGTAGATTACATTTTTCACACTTTTTTTGTTGGAATCTCAGTTTATTAGACTTTACTGCAGCATTAATCACTTGCAGTACAACCCTGGACTTCACAAATGTATCACATCAGCATGAAAAAGGCAGAGAAAACAAGAACTGTTGTGAATTAATGAGCCGGGTAACACATGTCTCACAAGCAGTGATGAAACAACCTGTGTTCTTCAAGCCGCAACAGAAAGTCCCAAAGTCTGGTTATTTAATTTTTTTTTTTTTTCACAAAACATAGGCAGCAGCAAAGAACTGAAACAACACAGCCAGGCTTGAAACCTGAAAGATCTGCAAGGCTGAGTCTATCCTAGTTAATGGTGAAATGATGTGTGAATCTGTCCTAGATGTTCAAATAAAGAAGATTGATTCACAGTTATAATATGGCTTATAAGCAAAACACTGGGATTATATAGGAGAAATGCATGTGTCATGAAACAACCAATAAATCAGAGAGACAGTTCCAAGCTCTACTGTGAAGGTCTGGGAAATGTTCAAAGTTGCCATCTATGGAGTTTGATGCAGGATAAACTGGAACAAAAGGCCATCATTACCAAGATTGCTTTGGTTTGGGCTGGTTTGTTGTTTTGGGTTTTTTTTTTTTTTGTTGGTTTTTTTTTTTTTTTGGTCAGATAATGTTTTATAATACTCCAAGAAATATGTTGAAAAGGTCACCATGATCCATCAGACACAAGCAGGGGGGCTGGGGTTGATGTAACATATTCCTTGCACTGGGAGGGTGGACAGAGGGATGATCTATTTTGGGGTAAATCAGCATGGATCAGGAAGATGGCTGAAACCTGGGCTGTCCAAAGCCTTAGAATCACAAAACATCCTGGGTTGGAAAGGACCCACAAGGATCTCCAAGTCCAACTCCTGGCCCTGCAGAGGACATCTCCCCAAGAATCCCATCCTGTGCCTTGGCACATGCTGGCGGGCAGGAGCACACAGCTGGCTGTGGTTTTGAGTGGATGGGTAAGATGATCTGCAGGTGGTGAGGAGCATCCCTGAGTTCCTGGAGAGCTGCAGACACTGATAATTGGTAAGGACACCCGCCAGGGGCATGACCTGGGGCTGGTGGTCTGGTGTCTCCTTTCTGCTCCTGCTTTCTGCTACAGATAACAGCCTGTTACCAAGCTCTTGTTGCTGAGGTGATAAATGGCTGGTGAGATTCCCTCCCTAGTTTTGTCTGCACAACTTTCTATGCTCAGCACCAGGAAGGACTGGGCCAGAATGACCCATTTAGAGTCTCATTGCTGAGGCTCAGACAGACAGACAGGCAGAGCAGCTCCTCCTGGCTGATGCAAACATTAGCCCTGTGCTGGCCAGGCCAATGATCCATAGTTATGGACCCATAGTTATGGGGGTGTTGGGTATTCACCGGTGTCTTGGTTTGAAAAGACAGGAGTCTGTGAAGGAAGGCAAAAGCCTCCTGTGAAATGGAGAAGGTTAACCCCCTCCCTCCAAATTACCACAATTTTAAAAAAGGCTCTCAGGCAAAGATATGAGAATGGGAATAACAGTTCTTTACTAGGAGAAAAACTAAATAAAAATAATAAAAAAATGTAATTAGTACAAATGAAACTAGTGATGGAGTCAGAAACCTGACACCCTGAGGAGTCAGGGTGTTGGTAGTAGTCCAGTTAAAATGGTGGCTGCTCCTCCTGGAGTGGCAAATGAAATGCTGCTGAAGTGGTGATCTCTAGAAGGCTGTAGTTTTCTCTGAAGGTCTGGTAGTAGTTGGGCCTAGTCTTCCTCTGGGAATTCAGCAGAGAAGAAGCTGCTTCTCTGGGAATCCAGACAAGTGGTGGCCAGTGTCTCAAAAAAGGCTTATTTTATGCAGGTAGGGCTGCTTGGCTCCTCCCCTCTGGGTGGAGCATCTCACAATGGGATGATGTAACTTTACCAGTCATGCAGTGAGTCATTCAATAGTCCATTAACAAAAGATATCTCCCCGGAGGGAGACATTGTTCTTGGAAGAGATAAGAAAACTGCCCAACCTCCAACAGATGGCAATAGAATCCATGCTTATCTTACAAGCCAGGACAACTGGGAGAAGAGGAGGTGCAAAATGAAGCTTCCAAAGCTGGTTGGTATCCTAGAAGCTGGTCAGACCCCCCCCAACCACAGTGGTTGTTTGGCCAGCTGAGGTGATGGAATTTATTGGGCTGTGCAAGGACAGTTGTCTGTGGAAACATGAAGGACCTTCAGGGGAAATAAAATACTGCCTCATAGTAGAAACAGCTGGGCTGAACACTCTTTATTCCAGCTAGCAATCTTTCCTCTCAGGAGCAACAGATTCCACCTTTCATTAAAACAGAACTATTATTATTATTATTATTATTAATATTTTTTTTTGAGGAACATAAAGGACCTTTCTTATTTGTTTTATTAGCATTTTCCAATCGTGCTTGTTTATGTTATTAGCATTTTAAGTCATCTTGTCACCCATTGCATGAGAAGCATGAAACATTAGGTGTTAACAAAGTGTGACACCTGCAATGAGATGCAAATGCTGAATCTCCTTTTGGACATGTGGGAGTCACAGGCTCAGGTTCTTTAGTGACCAGCAGGAGATGGGAGACAGGCATTGCATGTATACAGAAGGTAACAGATGTCATGCAGAGCTTCCCTGGTGGGTAAAAGCAATTCTGCTTGTACATATTTTGATTTTAAAAACACAAAATGAGGCAAAGCCATGCTCCTGTGTTTTCTGCCTTTGGCTTGATACAGGCTGGGACAGACTGTTTTCATGAATATGTTGCACCCATTCCAGACTTCAGGCACCAATGCTCGTCCTCAGATAAAACTCTGCTTTGTAGGAGGCATCACCACCTCAAATGGAATTTGGAGCAGAAGTGTTTGGTTTTGAGGCCTGGGCAGAGACGACTCTGCTGGGCAGCCCAGGGCTGGGAGAATCATCTGTGTCCTGCTGGGGAAATGTGGTGGCAAGAAGGTGAAGGCAATTATGGAAACAAATCCAGTTTTGGGGAATTTTGGATTTGGTCATTTGGATTGAGATAGTCTATGTAGAAAAAGTGGAGACCTCAGTGGATAAACCCCAGCAAGTGCCATCCTCTGCAGGTCCTGGGTGATGTCAGTGGAATTTCCACAGAAACCCAGGGATGAGGCAAGCAAGAAGAGCATCCCAGTGACTACAAAGCTGCAGGTGCTCAATCCAGTATCACCTTGAGCCCAGGGGACCAACAAAGCCTCACCTGTGCCTGCTCCTGTGCACAGCCAGAAGCAGGGGCTGGACAAGGTCTTGGACCAGCTCAGCCAAGCTCTGTCTAACCCAGCTGTACCCAGTCAAGAATAGCGTCTGACCCCAGGCTCAGCCTGTGTGATATGGGAGAGATTTTAGCCTTGATCATCACAAACACACTCTATGCTTTACATCCAGAAATGACCTATGGATAGAGGATGAAGAACATGGACATGGGAGAAAACCCCAAAAATCCACCATGTGGCACAAGACCTTTCAGTCTAATCAGTGTGGCAAGGGACAAATCCAGCTCAGAGCTTCTCAATCTATGCCTGGTGGTCTTCAGGAGGAGAGTCAGGATGAGGAAGGGGAGTGGGAGAAGATCTTTGTGTGCTGCCCTGGTGGCTGCTGGTGCAGGAAGTGATGGATGCTCATTCCCAGCCCTCCCTCAGTGGCAGGAGCCCAGGGGTATTGCAGCACTCCAGCACAGGCAGGGAGGCCCTGGCTGCTTTGGGCAGCTGCCTGATTTCCCTGGGCCTTGAGCCGTCCCGGCTGGATGCTCTCAGCTCCGACATGGTCTGGAGGAGAGAAAACAAGAGACATTCCTGCTGTGTGAGGGGAGCACAGGGAGCAGAGCTGTCCCACAGCGCTGTACGTCACCTCCTGCTGACAGATCCTGGCTGCAGCAAAGAGGCTGCAGCCCAAAAAGAGCCCCTTCACTCACACATGAGATGAATAGATGGGAAGGCTGTCATGCACCCACACCTCTGTGTCCTGTGCTGTGCCCCAGCAGAGGAGCATCAGGAACATCAGGAAAGGGATGCTCGCTGTGGCCTCCCAGGAATGGGGTAGATGTGGTAAGGCTGGTGCAAAGATGCCAACCTGGTCTGGTCCTGCATCTACTCACTGTCCCAGCTCTTGCCCTGCAGCACCACGCGCATCTCCCATCTTCCACCACCTCTGGGGCCTGTCCCCATCATCTCAGAGAGCTTCTCCTCCTGGAACGTGTTTGTAGTAAGTCCCATGTGATGTTTTACACATATTTTTGTCTTCACACTGATAGAGGGCAGGGTTAGATTAGATTTTAGGAAGAAATTCTTCCCTTTGAGAGTGGGGAAACACTGGCACAGGTTGTCCAGAGATGCTGTGTCTGCTCCGGCGTCTCTGGAAGTGTCCAAGGCCAGTTGGATGGGGCTTGGAGCACCCGGTCTAGTGGAAGGTGTCCCTGCCCATGGTAAGGGGTTGGAATGAGATAATCCTTCCAACCCAAATCATTCCATGATTATGATCTTAAGATTTTATGTTTTTCTATTATAGTACAGGGCAAAATATCCCCCATTAGGCTTGCTGGCATCTTCCTGTTGCTGTGGTGAAAGCTTGTTCCTGCTCTGCTTCTTCCCTTCATCTTCCTTGGAGAAAAACTCTTTTATTTCCTGCTGGAGAAAATGGAGACCACTTTTCATCCCCAGCCCTTGAACACTGGGGAGTGAAACATAGGTGGTGGACTAATGCCATCAAAATTTCTGTGTCCCCTTGCCCATATCTCCATTGTCTGCTCCCAGCCCAGGGGTGCTGGGTTTCCTCCTGGGTAGCAGTGCCCAGAGGGTGGAAAATTGGGGATGAATTGCTGAAAAGGCTCCGTTTGCAGCTCAAGTTGACGGCTCTGCTCTGAGGTCAAGGAGATGCTGCTTTTGCCAGCAAAAAGAGCCCAGATGTTTTTCAATTTACAGAGGCGAGCTCGCAGAAGGCAGGTTAGCACTGTCATGCTGCAAGTTTGGGAAGGACCCCTTCTTCTCCAAGTCCCTGGCATAAAATACACTCTGTGAAGCAGGAGGTCAGAGTGCTGAAGTGATTTAAGAGCCTTTGCTCTGACTCAAGGATTTTGAAGGGGTCTTCGTGTTTGTTGTGTTTCTGGATTCTAATATCAATGAGAGAATTAAATCATTATATTAAAACATCAAAACACTAATGCTTTGTTTTCATTGGCATGAACCAAAATGATCTAACTCAAAAGCCATGAAATATCAGTCTTTTTTTTTGCTGATGAATAATAAGATCTCTGGCTGCATGTGATAGTAAATTTAATAATGTCAGTGATTTGAAAGGTTTGAGTCCTAAATGTGAAGAAATGTGTTTTACCCCCTCCACCCTCTACTTTTTTCTCCTTTCCCCCTGCACTACTGTCAGGAAGTTTTGTGGTAAACAAGCCAAAATGTGCACATTAGAGCCCATCTCATGTACCAGGTGAGTGCCAAATTCCACATACCCAGTGCAAACCTCCATCTCCCAGGTGGTCTGAATTTGCTTATAGCTGGGTCCTGTAAGCAGATTTAATATTTCATAAGCACTGCTCCATCTCATGCCTATATTATTGACACCACATGGAAGTCAGGAAATTGGTTCTTTCTGGGAACAGTTTGCAGAAATATGCAGCCTGTCAGCTCCTTTCTCATGGGGTGCATTAACAGAGGGGCTCGCAATTACAAGTAATGAACCTTCTCCAGATGTCTGCAGCGACTCAGCTCCAACTTTATCTTCGACGGACGAGATGGACTTGACAAGATGGATTATTTGTGGATATAATGTAACAACTTTGCAAAACGTGGAATTCCCAATTATTGCAAGGCGAGGCGAAGTATTCGGTAGAAGTGAGAACGCCGAGGTTTATCCACTGGATAAACAACAACCCAAAAGGAAAGAAGCTGTGCCATTTCCCCCCTCTTGAAACCACCAATGTTCCCATGCTGTTTTAATTCTTCCTCTTTACGATGCCGTTTATGTTACACACATTAAAGTTAAGTCATGTCTTTAATAAGATGGAAACTGGAAGTGAGATTTTGAAGAAAAAGGAGCTCGGAGTCCTAAATTTACTCTGCGCTTGGAGGGAACAGAAAAAACAACAGAAAGGATGGGATATACCAAAGAAAGCAATTTTAATTGTCATCTTCCATGGAAAATTGAATCCATTCGTTCCCCACCGCTGTGAGTGCCAACGTACTGCGCTATATATGGCTGGGTGCTTATTTTAGCAGTTCAGCTGCACAGAAAAAGTGCAACCAAAGTGAGACTTCTCGGGTAAAGTTCTGCCTGCAAATGATGCATGGGGTTTTCCGGGCTGTAAATTTACAAGCAGGTATTTCATGGCCTGCCCCAGATAACTGGGACAAATCTCTTTTACTTTGGGTTTGACTAAGAGCGATAATTTCATGCTAATGCCCTCTTAAGGAAAACTTGTCAGGTGTGGGTAGAGGGATGCTGAATTATCTTTCTTTCAAATCTGAGGTCTCCTTGGGGAAGTATTTGTAGATCTTCTCGGGCTGAGCTGCAGGTTTGTTTGATGTGGATCTTCAAGATAAAATTACTGTGCTCCAGATGTTCCAGTTTAAATGTTTGTACATAGGGATTTCCTTGGTTGTTGAAGAGAGGAGACTCAAAACAGACTCGATCATTCAAGCATCTATTCCTAGCACATGTTTTGCTATGTTTGAGGAGGCAAATGTCAAGAGCAGTTTTTATAAACAGGCCTTTCTTTCTCAGAGCACGGTTTGTTTACCAGGTAACGTGCAGAGCAGGCTTCTGCAGTGCTGACAGCAAACTGTTGATTTAAACTATCACTCCTCTCCCACCAGCTCCAAAAATCTTCCTTTCTCATCAGGATGAGAAAATAAAAGGAGAAATGCTGCTCCCTACCTGTTGCCTGCCAAGAGTGAGATATGCTCTGCCTGCAGCCCCACTGGCAGCAGTGCATCTTCTGCAGTGCCTTTTTCCAGATGTGGGAAAGACTGAGCTCTGGGGATGCTGGACCCAGCTCAGCCCCAGCTGGTGCTGATCCATGAAACCCTGCTCCCATCCCTGCTGCAATCAGGCTCTTTTGTCCCCTCAGGGTCTCCTGGGGCTCAGGACATTAATGCTTTCTCAACAAGAAGAACTCAATATTGTTCCTGCAGGACACAAACTCTGTTGGCACTTGGGAGTTTTGTCCCAGTTTAGAAAGGAGCAGAGACCATTCCCATATGGTTTAGTGCCAGGGAGGAGACAGTGAGCTTCCTTCCCTACCATGACTCTTCATGGGTGTCCTCAGCAATTTGGGACAGTAACATGCCTCCAGGCAGCAGCAAACATCTGTGGAGACAAATAACTTCAAAGGGTGGCTGATAATTATCAAAAGGAAGAGCCAGCTCTTTGTAAATAATAAGACAACCCACTGCAGGATGGGGTCTATCCTGATGCCAATTTTGGTGGCATTACATGCAGCAGTGCGGGAGCAGGGCTGGTCCCCTCTTTTGGGTGTCTGCAGAAGTCAGTGTAGGGGGTTGTGCTGCTTAAGGGGGAGCCAGGGGCTGGTTCAGCAGTTCCTGTTCTTATCTGATCATTTGGGTTGGCTTTGACATCCCAAGTATGGCTTTGTCAGCCTGAGATGCAGAAGAGGGGTTTAATTCTTCTCTTCCATGTATCCACAAGCCCTGGTTTTGACAATAATTCAGAAATTTGGGGAAGAACAAACAAATTAACTAAACAGTGTGGCAAAGCAGATGCAGAGACAGGAAGATGAACAACAGGGTGGTGGAAAGGAGCCCTGCTCTGAGGCTGATCCTCTGTGCCCCTCAGCCAGGTGGGGAAGGGGCTGTAAAGCCCTGATTGAGCTGAAAGCACGAAGCAACTGCAGTTCTCCCCATCTTCTGAGGGAAAAGAGCACCACATGGAATTGCAAAACACAGCCCTGCAGTGTGGGAATCCAGGGCTTCCCTCTGGCTGCCCTGGCAGGTCTGGGACCCTGGCAGGGGTCAGGAACCCCCCTGGACAGAGCCCCCAGAGACACTGGCTGTGATCTCTGGCCATGGAAAAGAGTTTTCAATCTTACAGGATGAATTACAAGCTCTGAGTGTTTGATATGAGTAATAATTAAGTGTGGCACGAGTGCAAAAGTAAAATTTTAGGATTCTAGATAAGGGGTCCAAAGGGGACAAGATGGAGGAAATTGGGTGTGTCTTGTCCTTTTTCTCCTTCTTCATGCCCTCCATGTTTCACTGCAGTGTTGGCATTTTTCTGTTGGTTTAGGCTGGGGACACACTGTCCAACGTAGGTGACAGATATTGGCACGTTATTGTAAATATAACAGACGTAGTTTCTGGTATTTAATGTTTGTACCATCCCACTGAGGGCAGAGCCCCACACGCTGCCCTGCAGGACAGAGCTGCGGCAGGGCAGCAGAACTTGTTAGAGATAAACAGAATAAACAACCTTGAAACAGCACAGACGAATTATGGCTTCTTCTTTGGCAGCGGGGCTGACAGACAGAGACTTTTACAATCTGGGAATCATCAATACCTCAGATTCCGACGCTGCAGCACCACGCTCCCCTCTCCCTCAGCCTCCGTGCGCGCAGCCCGGCGGTGCCCACAGGCCGAGGTGACCCCGCTGCCTGCGGCCACTGCGCCCGACACTGGTGGCGACCTCCAGCCGGAGCATCTGTGGCTCAGGCTGCCTCTTTCCGGGCACCTTATGGCTCTCCCTTCCATGGTGGTGGGCTGGGATGAGCTGATGCAGCTCATCAGGAGCACCAGGAGCAGCGCGGCCGGCCCCGGCGGATGCTCCCCGAGGCGTTCGCAGCGAGGAAGGAATGTTCTTCCTGTCCCACCCCATCCCCTTTCAAAGCCCTGCGTTTCCCAGCCTGCCCATATGATTCCCTTCCCGAAATATTCTTCCCCTTCAGCTGTGTGTCACCGTTTTACGGGTTTCTCTAGTCTGCAGTAACATAGGCAGTCTTTATGGTCTCTTTGGGGAAACATTTCCCTGCAAGAGTCAGCGAAGAGCTCACCTCCTTGCCCAAGTGAGGGATTCACCTGCAAAGTGCACGCAGACATCTCAGTTGTGGGAATCCAGAGCTTCCCTCTGGCTGCCCTGGCAGGTCTGGGACCCTGGCAGGGGTCAGAACCCCCCTGGACAGAGCCCCCAGAGACACTGTCTGTGATCTCTGTCCATGGAAAAGAGTTTTCAATCTTACAGGATGAATTACAAGCTTTGAGTGTTTGATATAAGTAATAATTAAGTGTGACACGGGTGCAAAGGTAAAATTTTAGGATTCTAGATTAGGGGTTCAGAGGGAACAAGATGGAGGAATTGGGTGTGTCTTGTCCTTTTCCTCCTTCTTCATGCCCTCCATGTTTCACTGTGGTGTTGGCATTTTTCTGTTGGTTCAGGCTGGGGACACACTGTCCAACGTAGGTGACAGATATTGGCACGTTATTGTAAATCCAGCACAGGTAGTTTCTGGTATTTAATGTTTGTACCATCTCACTGAGGGCAGAGCCCCACACGCTGCCCTGCAGGACAGAGCTGCGGCAGGGCAGCAGAACATGTTAGAGATAAACAGAATAAACAACCTTGAAACCAGCACAGACGAATTATGGCTTCTGCTTTGGCAACGGGGCAGAAAGACAGAGACTTTTACAATCTGGGAATCACCAATACCTCAGATTCCGACATCAGTGACCTTTTTGGATACAGCTCTTGGAAGAGTTTGCCCAGAGAAGCTGTGGCTGCCCCTGGATCTTTGGAAGCGTCCAAGGCCAGGCTGGAAGGAGCTTGGAGCAACCTGGGATAGTGGGAGGTGGTGGAATGAGGTGATTTTTAAGGTTCCTTCCCACCTAAACAATTCTGGGATTCTGTGATTTGTCCCTGCTTGGGCCTGTCCATGTGGACACCTGAGACTTGGGCTTTCATTCCACCCTTTCCCACTGGAGTGGCAGGAAATGTGCTGGCTTGGTGGTCTTTTAAGTGCTGCTGAAATCCAGACTCAGCATCCCTCATCCTGAAGAAAGGCAAGGCTATTCTGTTTTCTTGTTACTGCTGCCAGATTTTGGACCCTCATTCTCTAGAGCCAGAAGAAGAAACTCTTCACCCACTGAGTGGCCACAAGGAGGGAAGCAGAGCAGCTGTGTGCTGGTGCCTGTCCTCTGGAAGGTGACACCGTGCAGGGTGACAGCCCTGCCCCAGTCCTTGTGAGCCAGTCCCTGGAGAGCTGCTCTGGGCATTGCCACAAGCACCTGGAGTTTGGTCCAAGGTTTGTAGCAGGGCTATGGGTGTCAAATCCTGTCTGGCTAGACGATGGCTTAATAAACTGAAGACCTAAGAAGATTTTTTTAAAAAGAAATGAAGACATAAAGAAGAAACAAGAAGCACAGGAAGGGTTTTCTCTCACAGAAGTGATCTTTCTAAAGCTGGGCAAGGAAAGTTTCTTGACACTGCAGGATCTTAGACTTATGTGTGGATGATAAGATGCATTTTTTTTTTAGTTTAATTCTGACTTTTGCTTTCAGCATGTGATGATTTTAAAACCAAAAATATTCTAGAAACTGATCTGCACTTTTGCTATCCTGCACAGTCTCTCTCCAAATCCTCTCTACAACATCACTCTGCAGCCCTCAGTAGTGCTGTTTTAGGCACAGAAACATTTGGTGTGTGCAGGTGCTGACAAAAACAGTGGGAAAGTCACAGGCTAGGCTCCAAAAACTTGAAAGCTCTGTTTTACAGTGATCACAGTGACCTCACATGGGTGAGAGAGAGGAGGTTTGAACCTCTTCAAAATATCCTCTTCAACTGCAGTTTCCCAAAGAGGAAGATCTTCCCTGGGAGACTCCCACAGAGTGAAATACTCTCGCTGCAGCTGAGGGCAGAGGTTGTGTTTAAACAGGAGGGTGAGGAGCAGGCTCACTCAGCCATCCCATGTGCATGAAAAGCAGCTTCAGACCTTCTTGCCTGATTTTTCAGCAGCTCACGGGGCCATGGAGTTGCTGGATGTGTTTTTCTGACCCCCCAGACCCAGAGCATGAGCGCTCTGCCCAATTGGCAGAGAGAGCAAGTGACCAAGGCATCTGGTGGGTCTTCAAGGTGAGCTTTGAGTGGTGCCTGCCAGCAAAAACCTTGGATTTTTTTAGTATGGGAAGATACATCTCAGGATTGCCTCATTCCCACAACCTCAGCACAAACCCAGGGCAACACAGGGGAGGACTCTGAAAAGAAGTCCTTTTCACCCAAAAAGGGCTTTGCATTTCTGACACCTCTCAAGGCTCATGTGAAGGATTCCCTGGGGAATGTACTCCTGGCTCCATCCATACTGACTGCACAGTCACTCCTGGCATTGCCACAGCTTGCTTGGTCCAAGTGTGGATGTCTGTGGCTTTTGTGTCCCAAAAGGGACAGTCCTCCTCTCCTTAGCTGTCTTTTCTTCACTGAGTGGATTATTTGCTTCACTCCTGAGGTGAAAACCAGCGTGCATGCAAAACAGGCAAAATTGGTTTGGGGGATAGAATCAGGGAATGATGGGGTGGAATAATGGCAAAAATAGGCAGAAAACCAGCCTGGCAGTATAAATGTAATTCTTAGGGGTAAGAACCAACAGGTGACAAACAGTTTTTCTGGGATAAAAAGATCTGTCCCACTTCAAAAAGCATAAAAAACTTGCCTGTGGCTGGGTCTCCATGGGCTGTGCCTCTCTCCCTTTAAACCATCCGTGTGGGAGACGGACACCACGAAGGACAGTCCCAGGTGTCCGTGTGCCTTGTGTCACTGTCCTTGGCTGGCCAGCAGTCCCCTTTGTGGCCTGGCGTGTGGCACAGGGGGCTCAGAGCCCGGCACGGCCGCGCAGCCGGAGCAGCGGGGCTCCCACCGCCCCGTCCCGGAACACTTTGTCCTTGGATGCCGCTCTCGGTGCGAGGACAAAGACCTACGAGCCAACATAAATCATCGTTTGAAGTCTGCAATGACAGCATGGAGAAACACTAATGGGATCATTTAATAAAATCCACATTGTTTCCTTCGGGAAGCTGTATAAACAGTGCTATCAGGAGCTGCCTCAGCCAGCCCTTGAAGGCCAACAGTGCGTGCTGTTCAGATCGTGCTCCTTGCACGTGGAGGGAGGCAGGGAGCTGGATCGAAGGCTTGATTAATCAAACGGTAGTTTGGCTCTGGTTTGGCCCACATGGAAGCTGGGATGCTGCACAAACACACCCTTCCCTTCTGCAGTGAGCTGGCCACCTCCTCAGGCCCAGCTGTAGGTGAGGGATGCACAGAGGAATGTGTGACGTCTCTTGTTTGCATTCACCCTCACATCCAGGGAGGACCCCGTGTCCCTCTGTGGCTGGTCCTGGCTGAGAATCCCCCCTCGCTGCTCTTTCTGGGAAAAGCAGCTCGGTTAATCCATGCCAGCTTCATCTCTTCCTTCCCACTGTTGTTTGGGGACTGCCAACCCCTTGCCCCTGCGTTTGGAATAAGGCTGGGTGTGGACATGTTCATGGAATCACAGAATCCCAGAATGGTTCAGGTTGGAAGGGATCTTCAAGCTCATCCAGCCCCACCCCCTGCACAGGCAGGGACACCTTCCACTATCCCACATTGCTCCAAGCCCATGCAGCCTGGCATTGAACATTTCCAGGGGTGGGGCAGCCACAACATCCACATCCACATCCACAAATATTAATGAGTTTTGGCCTTGAGCCAGCACCTAAGTGCATTCCTCCTTTATTAACCTGATCCTAGGGTGCCTTATGATCCAGGGGAATCAGAGATTTCTCAATGCCCACCCTTATATGTCAGTTCTTGGAGTCATGTGACTGAGAATTTCAGTGTTTGTTTAAAAACATTTTTCAAATAAGGTATGAAGCCTGAGATCACTTTCAAGACTCAACATTTAGCTATCAAGACCAGAAAATTAGCTTTTAAAATATGCTGTGGTATGAGTGAGTGTCAGAATTTCAGGGAGTTTCAGGTGAGGAGTCCACAGCCCCATCAGTGCCAAGCCTTCCCTTCTTCTAAGAACATTTTCCTTCCTTTTCCTCCTTTCCCACCTTAAAGAAGTAGCTGAGGAAGCTGGAGCCAGTGCTGCTGTTGCCATCACTGCTACTGGAATTTCCTTGGCAAGTATGGCTTTTCTTCTTTTCTGTCCTTGCTCACTTCATCCTTTCAGCCCCTCTCTGCTTCTGGAGGTCTTGGTGGGCTCCATCCTCCAAAACTTCAACTGGCCTTTTAGGAAATCTAACATTTCTTCCTGTGAGTCCTCAGTTGAAACCTTATGGCCATTGCACCTTTCAGTGATACCAAAAACCTCAATTTATATCACTTCAGCTTACTTCTGAATAATTAATTTATCTTGCATTGATGACTGCCCATTCTAAATCATGGATCTGTTGCTGTGACATTCAGTGCATTGAGCTACACTCTGATTCCCAAGGGGTCTCCTGATTTTCCTTTGTGTTTGTTTTTGGACTCTGTCCTGGTGCAGTTTTCATCAGATTTGGACCAGAGAGTGCAGGACACTGGAACAGACTCCCCAGGGAATGGTCACAGCCCCTGTGAATTCAAGGAGTGTTTGGACATGGCTCTCAGACATGTGGTGGGATGTCCTGTGCAGGGCCATGAGTCAGACTCATGCTCCTTGTGAGTCCCTTCCAGCTCAGGATATTCTCGGATTTGTTGGAGTCAGTCATGGATATGGACAGGACACCTCAGGGTGGATCCTTTTCTCTGTCTCTGGTATTCTGCTGTTTCCTGGCTATCTCCAAGAAAATTGCTCTGCACTAATCTTTTTTTATCAATTGCAGCAGCTTGCTGGGTTTTCTTATAAATCTTCCAGATGTCTTTGATCATGCAAAACACTTTTTATTTTCTCCTGATCTTTGCTTTTCTCTTGAATAAAAAGTGCAGCCACACTTCACTTGCTTAAGAGGCTTTCTTGAGACAGTACCACCTTCCTTTCTATCTTATGGACCATGTTTTGCCTTTTAATTTCACCAAGGTGACACCTTGGTTGGACAGGGTCAGGTGATTGCTGCATTTCGATCTGGTGGGGTTGGGATTTCCAGCCCTAAACTCCTTGGATTCTGGTACAAAAATGGATCATAACATCACACAGCAGAAAAAAAAAAGCAACAATTAACTCCCTGGGTCCATCATTAAACCCAGACACAAATCCAGGGGATTTAAACAATGCTGTCAGAAAGGTGGAGGTTGTTCCTACCCTGCTCCACCTCCCCAGATCTCTGGGAACAGCACACGGCAGAATAAGCTGATCTTTATGAGAATTTGCTGGTTGGTTTATTAACTGTTTGGCAGCCTTCATCCACCCAAAATGACACTGTAACTTAGAAGAGCATAAAGGAAAACAGAAGAGAGAAAGAAAAATCTTTGTTGAATCTAATTAGTTGAATCTAATCAAGGGCTACAAATACAACCATGCTAGAATTATAACTGCATCATAATTTCTTGACTGTAGGGCAGAGTTAAAGAAAGAATATCCTGAATGAGCACACCCTGGACTGGTTTGGATTTCTTTCCCATTGCAATTTAATTCTGATTTTTCTGACCCTAGCTCCTGGGGCTTGGGATGAGTCCAACATCTCTGTAATGGTGTTACTCCACCTGCAGCTTCCACTTCAGCCTGCATCTCTGTTTAAGGCTGCTTATTTTTCAAAATTGCAACAAAATTATGGAATCACAGAATGGTTTGGCTTGGAGGGGACCATAAAGATCATCTTGTTACAATCCCCCTACCACGGTCAAGGGTGCCATGGACTTGATCAAGTTGCTTAGGGCCCCAGATTCTAAAGACCCCCTCCAGGACCAGACCCCACTGTGACAGGATGGGCACACCTGCTCCCTTCAGTGCCCTCTCTCTGCTTCATCCTTCTGCTCTCCTGGTGACCTGGATCCCACTGCACCATGCACATCCCCACCTGTCACTAAATCCCACTTTGTGCCTCTGCTCTGGATAAATGTGGCAGCAGAAGGGTCAGCAGAAATAAAATTGAGGTCTTAGGATTCATTTAGGCCTCTGTCTAGGTTTGAGGACTGAATAAGTCACACAGAGAATACACTGTGATCTATGAATATAATTTCTGGATACACAGAAGAACCTTTCTCACGATGAGGAGAGCCAACCATCAGAATGAGTGACCCAAGGCGGCTGTGCAGTCTCCATCCTTGGAAGTTTTTAACACTGACTGGATAAAAGTCTGTGTTGAGCTCAGAGGTCAGATTAGGGACCTCCTGATGCTCCTTTCAGCCCAAGTGGACTTGTTTTTATCAGCTAATGGGTTGGACTTGATGATCTTCAGGTATTTTCCAACCAAAAAGATTTTGTGCTTCCACAATTTTCCAGACCACGTACAGTTGATGCACCGTGTGACACCTTTGGCTTGATCTCTTAGTGTGGGGGAGTCCAGCATAGCACAGCAAGTCCTTGAACTTCATCTTGTGCCCTGGTTCCAGCTGGGAACTTCCCTGGGCATCTGGGCCTCAGGATCAGGGCTCCCACCCAATGGTGGCCATCCCACCACTCCTCCTTCACAGCAGTCTCAGGCCAGGACAGGCCTGAAGGGAAGAACAGACAGAATCCAAGGGGTCTCCACATCCCAGGGCTGAAGGTAGTCCTTAAGATGTGTTGGCATGGCATGGAAAACATGGATGGGATGAGCACAGCCTCAAAAATCAAGCCAGCATAGCATCCATAGCATCTCTCTAGGATTTGGGTACAACTGCACCAGGGAAGGAAACGAGGCCTGGGAGAATTCTCACCCTCTTGGACCAAATATTTTTGGGTTTTGAAGCAAAAAACTGGTTTGAGTTAGATGGGACCTTAAGATTATCTTGTTCCAACCCCGTGCCATGGGCAGGGACACCTTCCAGTGAACCAAGCTGCTCCAAGGAATGTTTGATGGGAATCCATGACATTATGCTTAAAGGCTGTCTTCCCTCCCTCAGCAGCAGCATGGCCCTGGAATATTCAAAACTCCAGGGATTGCTCCCACATTGCTGAAAGTGCCAAAGCTCAGCACAAGCAGCAAAAAGAGCCAAAAACCCTTCAATCAGAGAGACCCTGCTGATAAGAACAGACCCTGTCTGGGGCTGGGGTGCACTGGAGGAGGGCGTAGGGTATCATGGGCTGAAGAGGAGCCAGCAGCGCTTTTTGTGAGCAAAACACACATCAGGCTTGCAGGAAGACATGCAAAGTTATCCATCTGCTCCACACAGCTCCAGGAAGACCTCGGCTGGATATTGAATCCAGCTTTTGGCACCACACTTGAGAAAAGATGCGGAATCCTTGGAGAGGATCCAGAGGGGAAGAACAAAGGGGAACAGAGCTCTAGAAAACATGACCTGTGATGAGACACTGAGAAATTTGGGGTTGTTTAGTCTAGAAAACTGAGGGAAAATATGATAACAGCCTTCAAATATTTTGGATTTCCCCACTGGATGGGAGATAGGAAGCAGTTTCCCTGTGTCTGCTGGGGCCAGGAGATAAAGTGATTAGGCTAAGGCCAAGGGTGACCAAGGTCAGACTTTGGAAAACATTTTCCAAGGGCGAGAACCAGGATTCCTGGTGTGGGAGGAGGTGGAAACTCCATCACTGGAGGTTTTCAAGAACAAGTTGTTTAGCCATGTGTCTGGACAGACTGGTGAATGAGAAGACCTGCAGGGATTGGATCTCTTGAGTCTCTCTGACCAACCCTGTCCCACATGAATTCCCTCTTGCTTTGTCCATGGGGACTTCTGAACGTGCTGGGGAATCATCCTATCCTCTGGATATCACATCAACAGCTTCTTCCACTTCTCACATCAGTGCTACCCCAGCAGCTCTGAAGAAGGAGCAAGGACAGGGCTTCTGAAAGCACCAATCCTTGGGCCACCTGCAGTCAACATCTCCAGGCAGGAATGCTGAGGCTTGCAGGGAAGCTGGACGCTGCAGAGACGGGTGTTGGAGGAAAACAGTCGTGTCAGGGGCGGGAGGTGCTGTGGGTGGTTTCATTGTAGTTGTTTTTGTAATTTATGGCTGGTGAGCCTGGAGTCTGGGAGGAGTGTTCCTTTTTATGCTCTTTTGAATAAATCCAAATAAATAAATTCAAGGAGAATCTCTTAGGCAACCAGGGCCCGGCCAGCATATAGCTGTTAAGATTAATATCTGCCTCTTGGCCTGCGCCAGAGGACCAGAGAGGGAGCTGGCAGGGAACTCAAAGCACTTTGTAGAATGTGTTGGAAATTCTGGCGAGTTATATGGTGCTCCGGTGGGAACTGAGGCGTTGGGCAAAACCAGTCCCAGTGGAGGGTGAAATATGGGACGTTCCAGCCCAGAGTGTTTTCCTTCAGCAAAAGCCATGTGCATTTTTAAAAGCAAAGGACATCCCAGCTGGGAAAGTCACACTTTGGGCTTTGCTCAGCCCTTGAAATGCCACCATTATGTGGGACTGGGGGGAACATCATGCCCCTCTGTCCCTTTGGATGTGCTGGGAAGGGGAGGGAGATATAAACTAGGCAGTCCCAGGCTTGTTGCATCCCCACCATGGTTTTAGCAGATGGAGGAGGACACCAAGGGTTGAGCAGAGCAGCCAAAAGACCGAATTCTTTTGGAGGGGAACAGGGTGCCGCCAGTAAAATGTCACCGCCCAGCTGAAGCAGTGACAGAATAATGGATAAGGGTGAGCCCCGAGGAAATTTTGGATCCTGAACGCTCTCAGACGCTGTGTTCAATAATTTTATGACACGGGTGTTCAGGGGAGTTTCTCCCGGAAACATTTGTTTTATAAATGGCTCATTTTCTAATTACATTCTGCAGGGCTGAGCAGCAACAAGAAAAAGGAAGGGGGAAAAAAAAAAAATGAAGGGAGGGCCACAAGTCCTGCCAAAGCTGACTTGACGCACGCTTGCTGCAGCTTTCACTTTGATGTGAATGAGAAACATCCCCTGAACGCAAGTGATAGCCCTGGAGGGAGATCTCCCACACAGGGACCCCTGCACCTGTGGGACCAGGAGCAGTGGGGTGGCCAAGATGGCTTTAGCAGGGAGTGCCCGTGGTAGGGGGCCCTCGCTGCGGGCGGTCACGGCCGCTCTTCCAAGCAAGCCTGGTTCCCTCCCACACAAACCATCTCTGTGGTGTCTTGCTCTTGATTGAAGAGGGTATTTGCAAATGAATCCCATCATGGGGTGGTGAAGGAAGAGTTAACCACTTCCTTCCAAAGAAACCAAGGAAAAGGCCACCGTTTCCTGATGTGGGGCAAGCTGAGCTGAGCCGAGCAGCAGGGGATGGCGGGGAGATCCTCACCCATCCCCTTCAAAGGAGCTGGGAGAGGTGAGAGCTGTGCTGGCCCCAACCACCTCCTTCCAGCCTTTAACAGAGGAGTTTTTGGCTCGGTGCTGTGAGCCCAGGTATCCCGCAAAGTCGGGAAAGAGCAGCTTTAAAGGATGGGGGAAAGAAGGGAGGTGAAGGATGCGACCCGTCTTCCCACTGGAAGGGAATCTGGTGGCCACATGTATCCGCGTCCTCCGGCTTGATGATGATGATGAAAGATGTCATGCTAGGAAACTCTGGAGATCAGAGGCACGCGGACCACATACCGGCATTTCAACACGAGAACACAGCTCCCAGCGCCTGCCCAACCTCGGAATTTGCACCTTGTAACACTAGGAATGGACATCTGTAGACGAAAGGAAACCCCTGGTGTACACACGGGTTTTATGGAGCAAAGGGGGGGCTCTTTCATCCCTCCAACGCTGCCCTGCTGCCAGCTCTTCTTCCCTGTTGGATGAGAAACCCAAGTTCTAGCAGCGCTGGTGTGTGTTTGTGTGTGTGCCTACGTGCATGGGTGCACGCGCGTGTTATTCTGGGATTAGGAATCTTTTCCAGGCTCAACAACAAAGGGTGGCACATGGCAGCTATTGTCCTCGCTCAGCCAGGGTGAAGTCGGGGGAGGTCACAGATGTCCTGACCATATTTAGCTCTCAGAACAGGATTCATTTAGTTTAGCTGAATTTTTTTCTTCTTCTTCTTTTCTTCTTCTTCTTCTTTTTTTTTTTTTCCTCTCTAAGGAAGAAATTGCTGGCTGGCTGACAGGGAATGCAAGTCACAAGTTTCAGGACCAATAAAGTTGTTGCTCATCCTGGAGAAAGGCTGCTTCTCAGGGGAAGGGCAAGATCCTGGTGTTCACTGGAGCCAGTCTGGTTCACTGGCCACCTGTAATAATGAGGGAGCTGTTTCATACAAAATCAGGGATTTTAGCTGTGCCCTTTCTAAGTAAGCATTGCCATCTTCTCCTGACCCTCCATTCATATGGGGGGACAGCATTCCCCAGGACAATTCCTTCCACCAACTGTTTGCAAGCCTGCCCCCTTAATGAAAATATGAGGGAGGAAAAAATAATCCCCAAACCAGTGACCTTCCTTCTCCTTGCCAGATGAGCTGTTCCTCAGAAACACCTGTCTGGTAAATTAGAGTGGGAATTGTAAACGCCAAGCACAGCATATTTTCCTTCGCCACCAATATATTGAAGTTGCATATGGTGCCCTGGGGAAAAGGGGATTGTTTCAAGTCAGATTTTCAAATCGTGAGCAAATCCTTGGGAGAGAGATTCGCTGATTTACAGAGGAGCTTGAGAACATATCACCATCCCATGCTTCCAGTGAGGAAAACACAGAGCAGGAACTGGGGGCATTCAACAGGACCAGGACGAGGATCACCTTTCTGGACAGGACAGTGCAGAGGAGGATGATACCAAACAAACAGAGGCTGGAATTAGAAATGGGGTTATTTCCAACTCAAACACATGTGAATTTTAATAATTTTGACTTCAAAACCAGGATGGGTCCCCTCTGCATTCAGATGTTTGGGTTTAAGGCTAGGGAATGGATTCAGCTACATGCAAATTGCCAGCCCTGGTGGGAAGGGAAGTAGCAGAGAAACCAAGGGGTGGTTTGATGTCCCCCTTTTTGTCCCTTTTTCCTATCCCCATAAGTGATAAGTCTGATCAACCCCACCATCCCAGCGATGGGAATTTCCATCCAGGAGCTGTGCAGGATCCCTTCACATAAATACGAAGTGACTGAGGCTTTCAGATCGTTCCTGAATAAATGTTAATGCAAATAAAAAGCATTTAGGTAAGTGTTTTGTCGTTGGGTCCCTTCCTGGCTGGAGTAAGTGATTGTTCCAGATTTATGCACTACGTGTTGTTTTTCTTGGCACTTTGTGCAGCGCCGTGGTCTCCGAAGGCTTGCAATTTTAGGGATACTTTTTTGATATTTAAAGAGGGCCTTTTGGCTGAATTCCACACACTGCCTACAGTCACAGATGCTAAAACTTCTTTCCAGTGACTGCCACTAATCAGGCAACACCTTTGTGCTTAACATCTTGCCCTGGAGTTGACCCAGGGACCAATGGATCCCCATTCCTGCACGCTGAGGTTGTGGCATCCCCAAAAGATGGTGTGTGGATAAATCCAGTAAAGCTGGAGCAGCTGGAAAGCTGCTGCCTCTAACAGGTACTGGCTGCAAGAATTCAATAAAAAGTAATAATTATTCCATTTAAAAAATTGCTATAGGTTACTCAGTAAAAAAGAAAGTAAATACCTATATGTATTGATATATATAAAATGAGATTATTCATTTCTTTCTGACTATGGGACATTGACGAGTTTCAGTGGAAGGGAATAATTGAAAAGCAGCATGGAAATGTAGAATCATAGAATCATCTAAGTTGGAAGAGCCCTCCAAGGTCGTTAAGTCCAACAATTAACCCAGCACGGCCAATCCCACCACTAAAGCACATCCCTAAGTAATAATACAATAATAATAATGCAATAACATAATAGAATATATTGGAAAGTATAATAATGCATAATAATATAATATAGAACAATATGCACAGTATATAAAGGTAGAGAGGAATCAAGGGAAGGACAGGTATTTTCAGTTATTACCAAAAATGGTGTAGCAGATTATTTTTTAGATTTGAGTCTGTTAAAAGTACTTTGTATGTCAAGTTCAGGCATTTATATCCCTGCAAAAAACCTCCAAGGGGAAGGAGCAAACATGGATGCTGCTCCCACCTATCCCAGCTCCCAGAGCCAGGCCACGCTGCTCCATCCACTCATTACCAATGCTGCTAATTTTATTCCTGATTATTTATGTTTTTTCATGAGCAGCCATTAAATGTTCATTTGTTAAAGGCTTAACACATTCCATTACACCACAAAATTTATATTTGTAACAAAACGATGTCTCAGAGTGATTCAGAATTAAATTAATGTGACATGGACTATTTATCAATATGGCAGCTGGGCTGCTCAGGAACGAGGGATGATTTAGTGGCCTGGATGTGTGCAAACCTATGGACTCTGCCCTGGTATTTCTCTCATACTGCAGAGAAACTGATAAAATAATCCTCCAAAGTACCTCGACATATGGTTTAGATCATCAAAGAGAAAAATACTTGTAAAAGCACAAAGAAGGAAACCAATAAACATGTACATCTTACCAGTTAACTCCCTCTGTAGGAAATGTAAACCATGAAGGATGGTGGGGTCTGAGTCAAATTCTGTCATTTGTGTATTTTTTTAATTACAGTAACATGCTGGCTTAAATTACAGCGTGTCCATGCAGACAATGGCAGTGCAGGGAGGAGGAAGGAGCTGGTGCAGATCAGCAGCTGATTTACACCAGCAAATGACTATTCCAAACCTGGAATAGAATGGTTTGGGTTGGGAGGCACTTCTAGAGGTCATCTGGTCCAAACCTGTGTGGGTTTGTCACTCTTTCACACCTCACTGGGTTGTTTTTTCTAAAAGAAGATATTCACACCACAGTGCTAAGTTTTGCAGTCTTTTTATATTTTTAAATAAGCACGTTTTCCTTGTATGTAAGATTTAATGTTTCTTTTTAGAGGGGAGCAAAGCTAAATTCAACCTGTGTAGTGGCAGATTCACACCAACACTTGTCATGCGTTTTATCAGCTTCCTATTCTTTAAAAAGCAATTGGAAATCTTCATTTTCTTGTGATTTACTCTACCACCTACCAGACTTTAGGTAGTGACATAGACTAAGCATATTAAGATTGTTATTAAAAAATAGATCCATTTTGGCTACACAGCATTAAGTCAGCAACCTGTTTTCAAGTGTGCTATGAAGTAAAAATAAAATCCTCCTTGCATTTATTCTCATATTCCAGCACCAAATTAAAGCAGGAAATTGAGTGAAGCACATCAAGACACCTGAGGCACTACTACAGCACACTTGAATTAATAATATCCTGAATTTTCCAAAATAAATTGGATGATTGCCGAACACTGACCAAATTTCAAGTGTCAGACAATGTTCTTAGTACAGATGAGCTCAGGAACAGATAAATCTTTCTTCTGGTGGAATTCTCTTTATTTTCCCATATCTTTTTAGCACATGGAAATTATTCTCACCTTTGAATTTCAATCTGTTGGAAGATCTTTGCCATGATATGTTTCAAATACTTTTTACTCTTTTGAAGGCGTATCTAGATTTCTTCATGGGTAAATCAGCCATTTCCCAGAGATTATTCTCTGGATCCTTTTATATTTTTTTCATGTCAAACTTTTTGGTTATAGCAGTGCAGGACTTATTTATGGCTTCCCTGAACACTCTCCATTTCCTAGAAGACAATGTCTGTCACCTGCAGCAAGCAGAGAAATTTATGGAGAGCATCCCAAGCTCCATTTGTGATGATGTCACTCTCTCTAAATGGAATGACTCCTCCACCTATTGTCAATATTTCAAGTGGGAAGTACCAAGCTCAACCTTAAATGGATTCCACTTGGATTTCTTTCTCATCGATCACATAGATAAGCTCCATCATTTTGTTGTCCCACAGTCTCAGTCTTCTGGAATAAAGAAATCGGATTCCTTCCAGCTCTGTTCTGCACATGTCAGTCTGAGCTCAGCCAAGAAATTCCTCCTTTGTACCCCTCCATTGCACCCCAAATCCCAGGACAGATCCAGGATGTGAGCCCACACCTCACAGGGACCGCACCACATGTTTTAGCCCGGAGAAGAGGAGGCTCAGGGGGACTTTCTGGCTCTGACAGGAGGGGACAACCGGGGGTAGGTCGGGCTTTGCTCCCAGGGAACATGGACAGGACACGGGGAAACGGCCTCAAGTTGTGCCAGGGGAAGTTTAGATTGGCTATTAGGAAAAAAAATGTCATGGAAAAGGTTGTAAAACATTAAAAGAGACCGGGCAGTGTTGCAGTCACTGTCCCTGGAAGTGTTCAAAACACATGTGGATGTGGCACTTGAGGACAGGGTTTAATCGTGAACATGGGGGTGGTGCTGCACCGATGGCTGAACTTGATTATCCCAAAGGTTTTTTCCAGCCTTAACAATTCTATGAGTCCGTCTCTTGTTTGCTCATTTTCAGCAGGTTTAATTGTATCTGGTAACTAAAGATGCTGCTTTTACATCACCCTTGTCTTTGATTTTATTATGGAATCCCAGAATGGATTGTGTTGGAAAGGACCTTAAATCCCATCTCATTCCACTCCTGCAATGGCAGGGACACCTTCCATTGTCCCAGGGTGCTCCAAGCCCTGTCCAACCTGGCCTTGGGCACTTCCAGGGATCCAGGGGCAGCCACAGCTTCTCTGGGCACCTGTGCCACCTCCCCACCCTCACAGGGAAGAATATCTAACCTGCTGGTCGCTGAAGGAGATGGGAAATTCTTGGGCAATGAAAAGAAATATGACTGAGAAATGTTTTTTAGCAGGAATATACAGATTTGCCATCAAATCTACTGAAAAGCACAGCTTTTATTTACCCAGGATAACATTTAGAGACCCCTAACCGAGGCACAAAGCGGAGTTTGGCAGCGCAGTTTCTACGCTTACTGATTTCACACCAAAATGAGGAAAATCCATTAGCAGCTGGAAATCCTCCTGACCCGGGGATTTCACCTACAATTAGAGAAAGCCGACAACTGTGTTAACCATCTGCTATTTCTTTTCTAAGGACGATCAAACACCCGAGAAAAATGCTCCTTTTGTAAAGTGTTGTCGGGGGAACAAGTGCATGACGTGGGTCCATATTTATCTAGGAAAGCAAATAAACCTCTCGTCTCGCAAAGGGAATTAGCTGGAAACTCCCAAGGACAGAAATCATGTGTGAAGTCAGCTGCAAGCCCCGTTTTGGGGTGTTCATGGCCTCAGTGTGTTGCTGTTTTGTTTTTCTTCAGCGCACACCTGATGGGACCAACATCATTCAAACGCTCTCTGCAGTTGCTTGTTCTCCATCCAGGCCCCCACGTCAGGACGTGCACCTTGAGGTCTTTAAATCCTCAGTGCCTTCTCGTGTTTTCATTTTTGCTTTCTGCTCTTATCTTGGGGCAACTTCCTTTAGAAAAGTATTTTTCTGAACAAAATTCGCGCAGCATTCCATGGCTGCCTGTGCTTAACCACGGTGCTGTAAGAAAACTGGTGAACACTTGCTGGAAGAAAAAGGGGAGCATATGTTGGGGTTTTTTTTTTTAACCCAAACACCAGATTTTTTATAAATTCTTTTTTCTTCTTTTTTTATTTATTTTTTTAATTTAAGATATTTGTTTTTTCTCCTCTCTTCCCAGCTGCCCTCATCTGCCTGATGCTCCAGGCAGCCCCAGCTCCCGACAATGCAGTTATGCAGCTTTTGTGTCCTCAGTCTGCTGTGGATAAAGTCCCTGTGGTGGTGTCTGAGGTAATTTTTGCTCGTTTTTTTGATGAAATGAGGCCTTTGGACTGGAGTTTCTTCCATTTCAGGTCTCTTTTTTGACGACACAGAGCATCTTCCCTGGGTCAGGGATGGAGGGTAGTTCTGCCCTCAGATTAGGGAAGAGATGAATTTCCTGCTAACATGAGCTTTTAATGATTTGCTTGGAAAACCTGCAGGCATCACAAACTTCCACACTCAACCCCAAGCCAGGAGCTCTTGCCATGCAGGCTGGTGCCATCTCCAGCCACCAGGAATTGCTTGAACAGTGGATCTCTCTCTCTCTATCACTGCTCAAGCTCTGGCTGCCTTCATGGGACATCACATCTCCTCAAAGAAGGACCTGACAACCCAAACACTGGGCAACAGGAGAGCGGGTGGGGTGCTCTACTGGGGGAAGCCATGGGCAGGTGGCCAAGGGACACCCCGTGGTAGCCCAGCTGTGTCCACACCACGTGGAGGTGAGTCTGGGTGTGTGTCTGGCCAAGCCAGAGGAGCACAGATGAAACCTCTTTCCAATACATAATAAAAGGAGAGTGAAGCCAGCTGGAATATCCTGTACATTAAGTGTGATGACTAACTGTAGCAGATGTTGGTGCATTTGTTAAAGTTTCCACCAGAGAAGGAGGGACTGGAATATGAGCATTTGAAAATCAAAGGTAGCCCATGAGGGAGGCGAAACGGGAGATGAAAGAGGAGCAGAGCTGAAGGGAGGGGCAGAAAGATGACGGAGAAATTGTGGTGTGGGGTGGGGTGGCCAGGGGGAGCGTGTGGGGCTGGGGATGTGTGTGGGGCTCCTTCCCCAGGAGGGAAGAGCCACAGAGCCTCGTGCAGCAGGAGGATAAATGGCTGCATTGCCAAGGGTGGAAGAGATGGAAAATCAGACACACGGCTCTGGGCAGATGTGGAAAGCAGTGCTGGGGAGCTGTGCAGGCATCAGCCACCCTCAGCCAAGCCCAAGGGAAGCTCTGATGTCCCTTGTCACACCTGGAGCCCCGCTGTGCTGCACCAAGATGCCACAAACCAAGATCCTCCCTGGCAAGGAATCTCCTTTGCCTGATGTGGAAATTCAAGTCCTCCTCCTTGACAGGGATATTCAGCTTGGTGGAGTTACTCTATTCTCAAGAGTGATCCCCAAAATCACATCCTATTTACAGAAGAAAGGATAAAGTAATTCAATTAATTTTATCACTATGTAAGGGTCATTAGTGTCCTTTCTTGTCAGTACAGTTTTCGGGGGAGAATCCATCCAGGAATTTGGATCCAACTTCTTAAAACACAGCATGAGTTTTCCTGACCTCTCTTTCTGACAAATAAAGAAGAGTGGATTGCAGAGTTGCTCAAAAAAAGCAAAACCTGTTTCAAATAGGTACTAAAAGACACATTTTTTTTGTGTGTCTTAAAAGAGACCTACATGATACTGTTTTACCTGTTTTGTTATTTCCCCAACTCTGTCACAGTGTTCTGCTTTAAGAAAAAAATTTTGTCTTGCGGAAAACTCAGTTTCCAGTGAGCAAAATTAGCCATGCAAAGAAAATCACAGTTTTATGGAGAGATTTGCAAACTCTTTATTTTTTCAAATTCTGTTTGTAATTAAAAAAAACACCAACATTATAGGTGATTTTTAAAACTGCTAAAGAGAAAAACCAGTTCTTGACTTCCCCCTTCCCTTTCACCAGTCAAATACTTTGCAAGTATAGGTGTGTTGGGCAATATTTCAGCAAAATTCAAAGAGAAGTCTCATCCCCTGAGGAAAGCCTAATGCAAATGGAGCAGGAAGCACCCAAAAATAATTTATTAATAGGGCTGCACACCTATCCAAACTGATCTTTCCCCCTTTAATGTTAAAATAATTACAACATGATGTATCGACTGATGTATGAAGCAATTTCCCTCAATAATCAGTAATTGCCTGTTGCGGGTCTGATGTAACAGTTTGTCAGGTTTATTCAGCCAAGTGTTCCCCTCCACACAGGGCAGCACAACTCAGAGTTTAAATTCCTTATACACAGAATTATAAATGGCAACGAGTAGAGAATGCATGTAACTGATCTACGTGTTCCTGAAAAAAAAACCCTTCTGGTTATTCCACAAAAAATAGATTTTTCTGTGTTACATGACACTGCTGTGCTTTATATATGAGTAGTTTCAGCAAGACCAAAAAAACCCCAAATCTCTCAATTTAATTCTTTTTTCCTTTTTCTTTTTCTTTTTTTTTTTTTCTTTTTTTTTTCCAGAAACTAACCAGATCCAGCAGTTTCAGTTCTTATGTCACAGTTACCAAAGTTAAAAGGCAAGGCGGGTGTTTAGCTCTGGTTAAGACAAGTTCTTCTCTTAGACCAGTGCACTGCACTAATAAAATAATTTTCACATGGAATATAATGCAGTAGTGCCTTAGCCTTCCCTTGGCAAATGAGAGGAACACCAGGGGAATAAAAAAACACAGCACCAAGGTTCTGCTTGGAAAAAATGGAATTTCTGGAAGAAAGATTAAAATAAATGAAATATCACTGGCTTGGCGAGCAGCAACTGGGGGAGAATGAAACAAATATTGGAATGACATAAATCCTGAGGAATTACAGTGTTATAAGGAAGGGCTGAAAGTGAAGAAGGTAAAATTTTGGCTGTCTAGCCACAGAAGTTTCCTGGTGCAGATATCCATTAGCAAAGTGGTCTCTACGAGGAAATGGTGAAGGATATATAACGTATGACATTTATAAGCAGACTAAACAAAAACTGCACAGTCCTTCCTTCTCAGACAAGTGGCCCACAAATCCACCTCTACATCCCATGGATCCCATGCACGGCATGAGCAGCCACATTCCACAGGAAGCACAACATGGAGCAGGGACTTTTTGTTTTGAACCACAGCCCAGCCAAACCTGGGCTTTAAATGATGCTGGACTCTGATTGGAGTGGTTTGAGCTTGAACTTCAGTCAGAACTAGTCCTGAAGCTAAATATCCCCTGGCTCAACTCCCTCAAGCCAGCGTTTGAGAAGAGGTCAATAATAGAGCAAGGGTGATTCCACCCCTTCTTGATACTTCTTGCATCAAAGATCTTTGATGATGTGTTGGTATGGCCTTGGGTTTGTGTTCTGCTGGAAAACCCTGTGAGCTTTGGGATTTAGGAAAGTCTTCCTCTGTCTCTGGCAAAGATTTAGGTTCTGCTACATTTAGGGTCTCATTAGATCTCAATACCACCAGAGCTGAGTGTGCTCCAGGAGCACAGCTCATGGGTGACCTTCCTTTCCCCACTCTCTGGGGAACATGAGTTTTTAATGATTTGGGGTCAGGAGGTCACTGGTGTGACACCATTTGCTGTGTGAGGGTCAAGGTGGGACACTTCCCCTGCAGCAGAAGGTTAGAGATCTGCTTAATTCCAATTTGTCCTTGTTTCTTCCACTGTCCAAAACCTGGAGAAGGTTTTATCCAAGGAGACCAACAGAACTGTGATGTCCTCCTCATGGAACACTGAAGAGATCAGCTGGGAGAGATTCCTGCAGGGATAACCCAGCTCTCAGCCCTATATCCCTGGTGCTGGTGGTCTTCTACAAGTCTGCTCCTTGTTAAACATCCTGGAACAGCTTTTATTTACCTCAAGACCTAAAATTTCTTTTTATCCAGAATTTGGAAGTAACTCTCCTCATTTTAATCTGCTTCTTGGAGGTTTTCTTTACTTTAGAAACCAGAGACACACTTGCAGAGCAGGATGAAATTCTTGGGAGCTATTTTTCACTTCAGTTTTTCTGGCCTGTATGAAGCAAACTTGGCAAAAAGCTGAAGGGCAACGTGCATGGTGTGGCCATTTGGGAGAGGGATGCAAGTATGCAACCAGCTGGAATGGCTCCTCTGGGACAATTTGGATGCCAAAACAGTGTCATCCTGTGGTCATTGTGCAAGGCCAGTGACCAAGACTGAGAAGGTGGGAAGGACAGCATTATAAAATTGTTAAGGCTGGAAAAGACCTCTGAGATTGAGTCCATCAAGTCCAGAGCTGCCAAACCCACCCCTAAGCAGGCAAAGCTTCATCATCAACAGCAGCTTCATTTCCTTTTTCCTTTGTCAATGACTTTTCCATGAGGGAGAAAAACTCTGTCACTGTGATAACCAAACCAGATAAGCACCCAGCAGTACAGCAAGCTGACCTTTGCAGATTGTTCATGGCTAAAGTGAGGTTTCCACTTCCAAAACCATCCCTGGACAAAAAGGAGAGGAGAATCCAGCTCTCTGTGACACTGCCAGTTCAGTGTGCAGCAAGAGAAGCCTCACACATCTCCCACACATGTCTCCTGAAAGCGAGGGGAGACAATGGGGCCCAGCTATTGTCTTGCAGTTGCTCAGGATTTTTTTTTTTTTTCCCAGCCAGAAAAGAATTGCATTTTGTATGGTGACTCCTCTGCATCCCAAGGGGCAGCAGTGGGAGAAATGTTCTCATTCCTGGAATACTATTGTACTGAGGTTCCCTCTGCAGCCTGTGCTCCAAAGCTGGTGGGACATCTCTCCATGATGCTGGCAGTTCCACCTCCTCCAAGAATGGATGGGAAAAGATCTGTGCTGCTCCTCTCCACAGGAGTATTGTTAAATAAGAGTTAAACACAGAGCCAGGCTTACTGGCCTCTGGAGGAAGCCCTGAAAGAGCTTTCAGATATCAGATGTGTTTCATATTCCCTCTGTGCCACAGGATCCTCAAACAGCGTCTCTTAAAGCTGATGGGGACAGCAGAGAGGTGTGATTTGGTTGAGTCCAGTTTCCATGTTCAGGAAAGCTCCTCATGGACTGAATTTTAGAAATCCAGTGTGTTTGTGTAGAGAAAAAGTGTTTGCATTAACATAGGAGGTATCTCAAATAAAATGTCAGTGGAAGTTCCATTCTTGGTCAGCCATGCAAGTTGGAACTGGTGAGTTTGTCTTGCCTCTTGTTCCTACTCCAAAATGTCCCTTTTTGGGATCTCTTGCCACCACTTTAGCAGAGGTCACCAGTATTGTGGCTGATGGCACAAAACATAACCTCCTACCTGGGGAGTTAGCCCCACGTGTGATCACTGAGACCATCACCCAGGTGGAAAGCCCTAGGAAGAAAACCATAATGCCCCTGTGGACACTGACCCGGAGAGTTTTAGTCTGGGGCTGTGGTGTTCTCATGAACATGAAAAGCACATAGTCCTAAAATTGATGGTTTTCTGGCAATTTGATCTGGCCTCTCTGAGCTGAGTGACTACCAGCCTAAAGGTGAATATTGGGATAAGAGCAATTCTGGTCCCAGGCAGAAGCCCCTGTTGTCAGGATCTCCAGGGTGTTTGTTTAATGGGTGACCATTTTGTTCCTTTAAGACTTCCTTCAGCGTGACAGAGAATTGCCAAGAATTAATGCCAGTGTTTGTCAGAGATGACTCAAGGCCGACTGTCACTGTCTCTGTTACTGCTGTTGTTGGGATGATGGCAAGATCCCAAAAGTCTGTCCTGCTCATCTGGGAAGTCCAAGGAAGAATGGTCAAATCATAGAATCACAGCATGGTTGGATTGGAAGGGACCTTAAAGCTCATCCTGTTCCAAATCCCTGCCATAGGCAGGGACCCCTCCACTATCCCAGATTGCTCCAATCCCCATCCAGCCTTTCCCTGGATGCTTCCAGGGATGGGGCAACAACAAATTTTCCAAAATCGCCTTTCTAACACCAAGTCTTTTCTCCCTGTCTACAAATTATCCCATGGCTGGTGCCATTTCCACCCCCCACTTCAGGGAGAGGGCAGCATCCTGTGGCCTGGCATTCCCTGGAGTGCAGAGGGACAGGGAATTTAGCCGTTGGCATGGTTGGAGTGACAACTCTTCCCTGCTTTCATTAGGCATCTGAATTGCTGACATTCCTGTCAAATGCTAAGTGGGGACCTTTTCAAGAGTGGCAGCTGGGTCAAGATGTGCAGCCTTAATGAGTTAATGCAATTTGGGCCTCAGCACGGAAATTACTTCTCTGTGGGGAGGTCTCTGGTGTAAGGAATGCTTTGGGTTGTTCCTCCAGAAAGGGGAGCATGGATCCAGCTGGGTGGGATGAGCACAGGAGGAATGTGAGGCAGCTAAAAACCAACTCCCTGAGGCCACAGTGTGTTATCTTCCCAAAGGGGATGGCTGGGCACGGGGGAAAGAACAAGGACACCGATGGCAAACTTGGGGGTCTACCTGGTCCTCATGCAGTGGATGGAGGGAGTTTGGTGAAAAGTGAAATGAGACAGGCTGGGGAGGCAGTTCCCAAGAGGACTGCTGCAGTTGTAGCTAAAATCAGAGTTGTGGCTCGGCCCCCTGTTTTATGGCAGCGTGGCTCTGGGGCACGGTGATGCCACAGGTGCCTCACAGATGGCACACAGGCCAGGTGAGAGGTCCTGATGATTTCCAGCTCTGTTTCTCCAGCCAGAACATGTAACTTTGGACATTTTCCTTTTTTTTTTTTTTTTTTTTTTCTTTTTTCTTTCTGTTTTGACAGTATAAATACCTCCTGAGACCAGAACACTTTCCTTTCCTGGTAATCCTTCTTCTTGTAGTAATAGATCCAGCAAGGACTAGAGAGACAGAGGGAGCAGCTCCCAGCTGACTCTCAGGGACACAAAAGGGGGTGGCAGCTGAGGTGCTGGTGGCAGAGAGGTCTTGGATGCAGTGATGGGTGTCCTGGCCAACAAGATAAACTCATTGCACTCAGTCTCAATAGCTGTAGCATGAATAGAAGAGAAGGAAAAACATATCAAATCACTTTGTTATCCTTGTTTTCTTCCAGGAAATACAGGAGAACAGCTCTGATGTCTGCAAAGCCTGAGCTGACTTGGGCATCAGCTGAGAGACAGGATAAGGGTGAGGAGGTTTGGGGCTTTTCCACCATTATCTGGATTGGGACCTGGAAGAGTAGAGCTTAACGGGAGAGTTTTAAAAGGTTCTAAATTGCTGGAACAGCAATAAAACCCACTGGAGTCTATGTTATAGAGGCAGCTAATGCACACCTCGGGTGGTGAGACGCAGTCAGGCCATTGCTGTGTGGATTAATGTCCCCATAAAACACGCCCCGTGGTGTGACATTGTTGTGAGGAGAATGGAGCAATAACTCTGCCCCAGCCCCAGCTCCGTGCCGGCACACGGATCCCCACCATGGGGCTGGAGGCTCTCGGGGCTAACACAAAACATTTGTTATGGAGCTGCCCCTGTCCTCCCATTGGAACAGCCCAGCCCAGGGCCCCCTTCACTGCCGGCTGCTCTTCCATCCTTTCCTGCCACACCACTGGCATCGCTGGCTCCCGGGTCCCCATCTGGGGCTGCCTGCGTGGCCAGCTCCAGGCAATCCTTCAGCAGCCTGGACAAGCCCAGGCCATGGCAAACAACAGGTTTGGCAGGGCTGAGGGTGTAAATAAAAGAGCCTGACTCAGCCAGGGCTGCTGAGCGGCCGCCACCGAGAGCCTTGAAAACTGGAAAGTATTATTTCATTTATTAATAGGCATTTCTGTTACACTCCCCACCAGAGTGTGCGTGTCCCTGATGACAGAAGTGCTTACTGCTGCTAATGAGGCAGAACAGAGAGGAAAAAATGGCCCTGTGGGTCGGGGACTGGCTGGGGAGCCGGGAGATGTGAGCTCAGCTCCTGGCGCTGCCGCCGCCTCCGCCGATGACCTTCCCCGGCTGCCCGAGCCCTCCCTGCCAGCTGCAGCATGGGGATGCTCTGCCTTCACCTGTGGGTTTTGGGCTCCATAGCTAACCATGGGGAATGATTCCTGTGGGTTTGACCACGAGCTGTGCTCTCTTCCCCCTCGCTTCTCTTGTAAGTATTTCTGAGACCAAAGTCTTCTCTGTCTTCTTCCTTGGGCTTTGCACCACCACAGAACGGGTTTTTCTGTAAAGGTGAGATGCAAAATGCAAAGGGGAGACACATAAATGGGGGTTGGGAAAGGCAGAAACAGCCATCCACCCTTTGGATGCTCCCAGCTAACACAGGTTGATGATTCACCCCCTCAGGTGTATCCCAGGGATTTGCCTTTTCTTCCCGGGTACCATTTGATAAATCAGACACCAAAATATCCCCTGGAAATACCCATCACCGCTTCAGGGCTCCAGACCTGAACTGTGCCCAAGATGTGTCCAGAGCAGACCAAGGAACAGTGATTTGGAAAGTCACTGGAAAGCTGGGAGGGAGTAATTATTTTCTGGGTGGGATCACGGATGCCTGTGGGAGATTTTTGGGGGCTATTTCAAGGCCTGATCCCAAGGCACCTTTTAGAATCAACAGAGCCCATTAGGATGGGGTGAAATACTCCACATGGTGTGGAAGAGCAGCGGGCTGGGCTGTGTTTGTCCCACAGTCCCTGCTCAGTCAGGTGTAGGGATTTCCTTGGAGAGGGAAGTTCCAGGACACCCACTCTGGTCCACCCCAGGGCTACAGAAGCTCTTCCTGTCTATTCCTCTGCACCAGAGCTTCCCTCAGTGGGTGCCAAGTTGAGCTGGGACAGAGAACCTGGTGTGAGGTGGGACTTTCACCCCATGGACAAAATCCTCGTGCAGTGCCCTGGGGAAAGCTGCAAGTGATGTGTGAGGGGTCTTAAAGAACCACAGTGCAGTTCCTCTGTTGCTGTTGGTTCTGGTGAGCTCCAGAACCACACCAGAAGATGTGAAGGCTTATTCCACAACCACTGGAGATATCCAGAGGCCAGGCTGGCACAGGCAGGCATGAGACTCATGCATTACATGCTGGGAAAGGCAAATAATGAGCAGGCTGCAGTGAATTTCCACATCTTTAATTTTCTCCCCTTCCTCAGAGTGGCAATGTCTGCTCAGCACATCTTGTGAGCAGAAAGCAGATGAAGTAGAGCAAAAATAAACTGGAGAGCTGAAACAGGAGAAGAGAGCACAGCTTCAGCACAGCTTTGTGTAAAACTTCATTCCTTACTGGTAGTAAATAAAAATAGTTTTTTTTTTTTTTTTTCCTCAGTGACTCACAGCACAGACATTGCATGGAAAGGGCACTAGAATCAACAGCCAGGGGAAAAAAAATAGAGAAATGGAAAAATGATCATCACAGTGCATTTTTCCCATTCCCCTTTCATCTCTTACACCTGTGTTTGACTTCAGCCAACCTTACATAAATCCTTTGAACATCTGTCTAAGACACTTATGAAATAAGCTGGAATGGCCTCAGCCAGGCTAACAGCTCGTTCTGCTGGATATCTGAGTGTTTAATCCCAAACAGGGCTGTGGGCTTTGCCAAGCCAGGTGGGCAGCAGGCTCTTCCCATCAAACCCTGCTCATTCAGAGTGTTCCACACTCTTTGTGCCAGGACTTGTGCAGGCCCTGCCTTATGAAAGCCCCTATTTATAGCTGTGAACTCCTGACGGAGGCTATGGGAGCAGCCCGAGTGCAGCACCTGACCTCTGTAAAGCCACACGGGCTGAACGTACCTAGCAGGGCATGGGGTGACCAAATGGCAGTCTGGGATAATCTTGGGAAGATGAAATCCTGCCTGAGGGGGCAGAGCATCAGTGTCAGTGGTCACATTCTCAGGTGGGATGGATGTGGCCCCACGGGAGTTTGGGGCATGGGGTTGTAACCGTGGTTGGGTTTTGCTGTTGCTCTTCCCCTTCTGTGTTTCAGGAGTGATTATTTCCTGTAATCACAAAATCCTTGATCCTCCAAGATCACAGAGTAGAACTTCTGGACAATCTCCATCTTGTCATCCAGCCCAGAGCACTGAGTGCCACGTCCAGTCATTCCTTGGACACCTCTGGGGTGGTGACTCCTAGACCTCTCTGGACAGCCCATTCCAGTGCTTGACCACCCTTTCAGGGAAGGAATTCTTCCTGATGTCCAACCTTACCCTCCCCTGGCACAACTTTTGCCCTTTCCCCTTGTCCTGTCCCTGTTCCCCGGGAGCAGAGCCCGACCCCCCAGCTGTCCCCTCCTGTCAGGAGCTGTGCAGAGCCACAGGATCCCCCCTGAGCCTCCTTTTCTCCAGGATGAGCCCCTTCCCAGCTTCCTCTGCCACCCCTGGAGCTCCAGACCCTTCCCAGCTCCGTTCCCTTCTCTGGACACACTCCATCTCCTCAAAAAACATTTCATGATTCTGTAATTTCTTTCTTGCAGTGAGGACCCCAGAACTGACCCCATTATTCAAGGTTCCTCATCAGTGCCCAGAACAGGGGGACAGTCACTGCCCTGGTTCTGCTTCCACACTATTCCTGATCCAGGCCAGAGACAATTCAGACCATTTGTGTGACCATATCTGGAAACCTCTTTGCCATCCCTTCTGCTGCCTGGAGAAATTCATTGCATCTGCAGAGATGATTCCCTTCCATTCCAGATTCTTGGCACTCCACTGAATGAGTCTCCACAGTGGAAGACAAGGAGTAATGGTTTGAGTTTGTATCTTGACTGATCTTTTGGGCTCCTTGAGTTGCGAGAACTTTTGTTCTGGCATGGAGCTTGATCTGGAACTGGTCTGGCTCCCTGCCAGTGTCTGAGAGTGTCACAGTCCATCTGGGGACTGATTTTATATTAAATACATTGAAATCTGCTGCTGAGCAAGGTTAGTCCCTGGCTGGTGGGTGCTGGTGCTGCCAGGCTGGAGTCAGTGGGACCACAGGCAGCGTGGGGAGAGAGGCTCATGGCAATGCCACCCACTCTGGGACCTTGGGCAGTGCCAGTCTGCTCCTCAAAATGCTCCTGCACTGCACAGGCCTTGTGCAGAGCTGGTCCTGCTGCTTTGCACAAGCACAGGCCCCCCAAAAGCTGAGACCCCCCCTTCAGATGAGCAAAGAGAACGAAGACCAGCAGCTGCCAAGTTGAGATCTCCGGCTTGTCTTGATTTACTGGTGAGTTTGGAAGGAGCTGTAAGAGTTTTCTTTCAGGGACAAAATATATTTTTCCCTTGACACAAGTCAGGAATCGCCGAAGGGATTTGTTTAAACACATCTGATAAAAGCCTTCCTTGCGTTGTGATCAAGGCAGGTCAAGCTCTGCTTTGGGTTTATCTCAGCTTGTGAATTTGAGCTGTCTGCTTGCCTCTGCCTTGGTTTCTGCTTCTGCACAACTACCTGCTGCTCTCCAGGATTTATTGTTGTTTGTCATGTGGGTTTTGCTGACCCCTTTGCTTTATTGTGTGTATTCACACCAGTGGCATTTCAAAAGCTGAGGATGTTTCTCTTCCCCTGAGTCAAGGTGCTTTTCTGACCCACAGTCTTAACAGGAGTTCCTCACACACCTTAACACTGTAGGATTCTTATTCTAGAAATCAGAAACCAGGCAAAATTCATATTGCTTTCCTGATGCCAGGAAGAGAAAGCTGCCAGCCAGCTGAGGGCCCAGGTGGGATCTCCTAAAGATCTTCAGCCAACAAGGAGAGCTGCAACATGAGCCAATGATGGAAGATGCATGGAATGGGTTGGGTTGGAAGAGATCTTAAAGCCCATCTCGTTCCACCCCCTGCCATGGGCACGGACACTTTTCACTATCTCAAGTTGCTCCAAACCCCATCCATCCTGGCCTTGGGCACTTCCAGGGATCCAGGAGCAGCCACAGCTTCTCTGGACACTCTGTGCCAGAGCCTCACCACCCTCACAGGTAAGAAATCCTTCCCAATATCCCATCTAACCCTGCCCTCTGGCAGTTTGAAGTCATTACCCCTCATTTTGTCCCTACACACCCTGAAGGTTTGAGTATTCCCATGTGTCCTCTCCAGCACTGGGCTTTCCCAAGCTTTGCCTGTGTAACATCACAGCAGAAGGTGAGGTGGGGATCAGAGTCTGCAGGCAGTGAGTTTGATTATTGATAAGGTCACCCTGGGTTTGCTGATCTACCTCATAAATCTTGTTTAGTCCCTTCTGAAGCCAGCAGCACCTGCTCTGTGTGTCCTTGCAGAGGAGGTGATTGTTGCCTGTTTTCTTTCCATGGGGAAGACTCCACTCAGGTCTCCTGTGCTTCCAGACACATGGGAGGGCTGGGATGTCCCAACAATCAATTAACTTGCCAGACTTTTACCAGCAGGATGTTTCTCTTTGCTGGCACGTGAAGCTCACCTTCCCTGAATGGGCAGAGCTGGGAAGGAATCTGACCATGATGAAAACACACAAAGCCTCAGTGTCCTGATTCCATGCACAAAAGCAGAAAAAAAAGGGCATTTTGGCCCTAAACTACCCAAAATCACATGAAATGAGGTGCCTATAGTTGTGTTGGGGGTGGGGATTAGTTTTGCTATTAGGAAAATATGAAATATTTGGAAAAGGCTCTTTCCCCAGATGGTGGTTGGGCACTGGAAAAGGCTCCCCAGGGAAGTGGCCACAGATCAGGACAGAGCTCAAGGAGCATGTGGACATTCAGGCACCTGCACAACATTAAATGGGACATGGAATGGCAAACCCCTGCCAGGCAGAGCAGTTATTCCTCAAGAGTTTTGTCATATTTTCTGTGGGACCACCACGATGGCAAATTCCAGCCAGAGATGTGACACTGCAGGTGAAGCTCACAGCTCGGTGTGGCTGCTCCTGCAGGAGTCTGTGGAGATGCCTGGATCATCAGGAGGAGTTGCAAAGTTGGATAAGAAGCTGCAGGAAAATATAAAAATCTGTACAAAAATTAAAATTCTTTTTCTTGAGACATCAGTAAATAGACTCCAGGGGAAAACAATGTCACTGTGGAACAACATCTGTTCCAGCTTTGCTGAGAACTCCCTGGTCTCCTTGTTTTACCAAGCATCTGTTCCCAGCCATTTATCCATACTGTGCCTCTAAGAAGGATGTTGCATTCCCTGGGGATGAGATCACTCCAGGACTGGTCCAAGGGAAAGGACTTTGTAGATGGAGGATGCAGAAGTTCAGAGATGTTTTGCTCTCAAGTCCTGAAGCAACTCAAGGTGAGGCATCACATCCTTCAGAACCTTTTCTTCTCTTGGTAGAGCAGAGATAGACTTTTTTGGCTTCTTTAAGTTTTTTTGCTGCACTTCACACAGTGAAGAGCTGGATTTTATCTGGGAACACAGTAAATAAAAGAATAAAATAATAAGCTCATTAAGGAAAGAAGGGAAATTTAGCAAACATGAGTTTGGGCACTTAGAGATATTCACTGGACTGAAAATTTTTAAATTGGCATTCATATCAAAAACAATAACAGTGGCAAAAGCTCCTATTGGTAATGATTTTTTTTAATTCTTGAATTAGAATAATTCAAGGGGCTGCTGGAATGTGCCAAAAATTAGAGAGGACAGAAACCTGCAGTGCCACCAGTTATTCCAAACATTATAAAACAGTATTATAAAACAGTATATATTCCAAACAGTGCATTGAACAGGTTACTTTAACATGTCTGTGCCAGTTGGGTGCATGAAAAAAAGAAACCAAGACGTTACAAGTCTTTCTTGGGCATTCTTGAGCAAGATCTTGCTCTGTAAAAGACTGTTCTCCCTTGCTTCCCCCATGGTTTAACCTAGTTAAAGTCTTTAGTGTCATTCTTTTTTTTTTTTTTTTTTTCTCCCCTTAACAGTTATGAAAGTGCTCAGATTGAAAAATTCTTCACTGGAACCTGGTCTGTCTTCTCTCTGGACAACAAAAATGGGCAAAACCCTGGTGTAGAGCCAAAGTCACTGCCAAAACATCCCATCTCTATGGGATGACACCACAGCTAAGGCAGTCACCAACTGTCTGCCACCTTCTCCTGGGGTGCAGGAGAGGTCTGGAGCATTTTGTGGCAGCTTTTCAGGGATGTGCACTTCAAGAACAGGGAGACAGACCCGTTTGCTGGGCCCCAGACAAGGCAGCCCTCTGGAAAAACTCTGAATGAACATCCAGGGCCTTGCTTTAGGAATATGCTTCTCCTCGCAGCCCATCCATATCACAAAGTGATTTTTCAGCCCATCTGTTTAGTGATTAGGCATTGCTGCTGATACAAAGGGCTCTGCCAAAACCATGAAGCGAGTGCCTCGGTGTGGACAGACCTTTTCTGAATTCCACCACGATTTCCTCCTGTCCTAAAGCTCCCTTGATTGAATTATTTGGTGGCTCCAGTGCTGCAGCTCAGGAAGGTGCAGCCTGCACTGCATCATCACCAGATGTGAGTTTCTGGGGTGTGACAGAGCTGGGCAGGCTGTGGGGACACAAAAAACATTCCTGTCCCCGTGTGCTCAGGTGCCTGCCCATGATCTTGTGGTGAGAGAATGATGACCCTGAGACATCAGCTGTGTCCTGCTGCAGAAGAAGGGACCACACGGCTCTCTGGTTTTTAGGGAGCAAAGGGAATGAAGAATCCCCTGAGGGAGAGCCAGCAGATTGCCCAGAGACATTCCCTAAACAGGTTCAGCTGACAATGAGCATGGCCTGTCCCTGTCAGGAAAGCTTTTCCAGGGCTGGGAGGATGCCTGGTTAGGGCAAACAGCTCATAACAAAGTGTCAGTAGCTCACATCCACGGATCCTGGGGTTTGCAGCGTGGAGAGCACTTCATTCCCTCCATGCTGATCTTTTCCATCTGCTCTTTACTGCCTGCAAGGTATTCCCATGTGGAAAGCAGCTCGAGCCTGCCGTTTCCAAGCCTCTTCCAAAAATTATGTCAAGCACGAGCATTTTATCATTAAGGGCACTAATACTTTGCACATACACAAAATTTGTCTTCTGATTATCCCCAGCTTGTATTACAATGCATTTTGTAGGCACTTAGCCAAACATTTTACCTTCAGTCAGATATATGACCTGCTGTTTTGGAGAGGCTGGAGGCTGGTCCAAAGCCTATTAGACCAGGGCAAACCTCTGTGCCGGTTTAGCAGAATTTGGATCAGTCCCTAAAGGCATCACAGATGATCTGAATTATCAGAAGTGATCCCAGGCAGTTGCAAGTAGGTAGGGATCAGCTTGCCAAGGTATCTGAAGAAGCTGTATCGGGTTGTTTTCAAATCATCTGATGAGAATTAGCTCAACTTAATCAAATCACAAGGCAGTTGGAAATTCAGTCTAAACTAGATGGAATAGGGTTATAGGGTAGATGGAAAGCTAAATGCATTAGAAGAAAAACTAAAAGAGAAGATTCATTTGCTGGAAAATGCAACTAAACAAATTTCTGACCAGAAACCAGGTGTGTATTTTTTCCATTTGCCTAAAATGACATATTTTCAGCTATGCAGAGTTTTTATTTGACACTGAATGTCTTTTCAAAGGAGATCCTTTACACATTCATTTTTTCCTTACTGGCTTTACAATCTCTGATTTGCACAATGGTACTCAGTTGATCATGATTATTTCTTTTTAGGTTAAAAAGTTCAACTTACACAAATCTGAAGACGGTGAGTGTGAAACAGGTAAAGCTGCTATTTTTAGAAGAACAAAGCTTTCCTGGTAGCAGCCAAGTGTGTGCAGAGCTTTGACATGGCACCAGTTGAGCCAGTCACTTTGTCAGATGAAACTACTGATGGGTCTCACTCCAGTTACAGCTTGTAAGAACCCTCACCCAGTTAATATTTCCCCTAGAAATGTAGCCCATGTGAAGGGCAGGTGATTGCCTAGATGGGTTCATCATATCCAAATCATCCTACCTTGGTATAATTTCCTTTTAATCCAAAGGGCTGTGATTACTGCCATTCTTTCATTCTGCCTGCTCCAGTTTTGCTCTCTGTGTCACCAGATACCTGTTGGAGAAGGGTGGCTTGCCATGAATTCCTGCCCTTTTTATAGGGAATTTGAAAGAATTACAGCAAGGTCATCTCTACCCTGAAGCAATATTTTAAAAGGTATCAGGTTTTACTTCCTTCATCTTCCCACCTTCCTCGACCCTGAACGCCAGACCCAAATTTCCTGTGTAATTTGTGGCCCATTGATTTATTCTGCACAACTACATCTCTGCTATACCAGTTAAATCAGCTCACCTCTTGCCAAGTTAAATATGAGAGTTTTCCCATGTTTGGTGGTGAACTCTTGGAATCAGCACAGAGCCATGTGCCATTTGATGCCTGGTGGATGCTTTGCTCCTTGTCCCACTCTGGTGAAGCCCTTCTTGGAGACGTGCCTCTCTCTTCTTAGATTTTATTGTTCTGGCCACCATTCAATACTTCCCCACAAATCCTTCTCATCTACATCCTCCCAAGCCTTACAGCCACCTACAGTGCTTGTGGTATGAAATAAATCCTCAGATGTTTTCCCGGGCAAATGGTGGTTTCTGTACTTCAGCTGCATTCCCTCCAAAGGGAGGCTGAGGTGACCAAGGCAGGGAAATGGCAGGGAGCAGGACTTCAGGAGCAAACCTTTGGGTCATGCCACCAAATATCCTCCCTTTGGAAGTGACCAAAGCCTCTCCAGGCCTGGGGAAGAGTATGAGATTTGTACAACCTCCCCTAAGGGTTGGAAGGGAACTTAAAGGTCATCCCTCCCTGCCATGGGCAGGGACACCTCTCTCTACACCAGGCTGAACCTATTCAGCTCCCAAATATTTGCAGATCAGGGACTTTCTGGGCCAGACATGGCAGCCTGTAGTTCCCTTTGGAGGGTTTCTGCTCCTGTGGTCCTCCAGCACCCCATCTGCAACCTTGTCTTGGGACAGGAGTCCCCCTCTCCGGGCTGGCAATGGCGAGAGGTGGAAAAGCTCTTCACCATTGCGCTCTTCATTTACAGATTGGCCCAAATCCGTGCCCTCCCCATCAATCCTCCTTTCCACAGCAAATTCCCGAGTGTCTAATAAAGTTAAATCACATCCATTCTTCACCACCAGCCATCGACACGCATTGGCAGCCCCCCTGCGTTTCAGAAGGAGCTGCTATAAATGGACTTCCTTCCTTCCTTCTCCCTGCTCTTCCCTCCTCCAGCTCTCCCCATCCCTTGCAGGAACCAGCCCCACAGCCATCCTATCAGCCCTGCAGGCTCTCTGCAGGAAACCCGAGCTCCCTGCTCCCTGTGCGAGGCCTGAGGCTCTTCTCTCTTCTCTCTCCCCTGCCTTTTGACCATCTGTGTGCATCCAGCAGCAGAAGTGCCACGCACTCACTCGCTCTCCCACCAGCTCACCCTCAGCCCCTACCATCTGGAGATGATCTGTTTGTCTATTTAGACTCCAAGCTCTCCAGGGCAGGAACTGTCTCTAATTGCATGTTTGTACCGTACCTACAGCTGTGTTGGACTGAATACACCCACTGTCATCTTCTCTTGGAAACTCAGTTCCTCCTGGGAGTGTCCAGCACTGAAAAGTAAGACCACTTGGAAATCCAACTTGCTGGAGGCACATGCCAGAGTTCCTTGGTTGCACTTATATTAGACCACAGAAAAATTCTTCCAGTGGCTGCAATAATCATCCAGCCCAATTTTTACTGCCAAGCTGACAAAAAGGACTTAAAAGCAGTGAAAATGTTGCTTAGCATGGTGGAGCTCACATCTGGCTGAAGCTCCAAATGTGCTTTAAAAATACTGTATTTCACCAGGGAAATGCCCGAGGAGCCCAGATTTGCCTGTGCCTTGTTTGGTGGCCCCTGGCCACTGCCACCAGTGAAGAGAACAGGAGCCTCCAGCCAGATTTCACAGCCTGAATTGATTTCATCTTCACTCCAGCACAGCAGGATGACCTCACCTGTATGTACCTGCTGCTCACTGCCTCCCTGCTTTGGAGGATGAAGACCTAAGGTGCTTTTGATCATAAAAAGTACAAAATTTAATTGTTTTTCTCCCCTTGCTATTTAACAGCTTTAATTAAAAACCTTCTGTAACTGAGTATTGGCCACTGAGCTCCAGTCTTTTCATAGCACCCCTTATCACACATTTTTCAAGCTCTGTACTTTCACTGAAACAGGGCAGGTGGTAGAAAACAGAGGTGTTATCACAAAAAAAGTAGGTTTAGAACAAAGAAAAGGAAAAAGCTTAATAAAGTTCCCAGTCTGATCCAAGAGAAAGAATGAGTGTATCACCACAGTGAGCCTCCTGCAGATGGTGAAAAAGATCCCAATTCAATAATACAATAAAATTTAAAAGTGCATCCATATATTTTCCCATTTGGTTAACTCTGGAACACCATTTCTGATTGTTTTGGCTGCTTTTTATTCCTGCCTTTGAGTGTAAAGAAACTGTAAGGAAGTTTATGAATGAGGTCCTGCTCACATTCCAGACTCTGCTATGTACACGGGCTGTTTTCTGCTGGGATCCTGGGATGAGATCATTCCAAAACCACCTCGTTTGCCCACTGTGCTCACTCAAAAAATATTCAAATGGACAGATTTGCACTTTCTGCAATGCAAACACACATACAGTAGTTTTCCTGCATGCCAGCATCCACCAAACTCCTGGAATAAATGGAAAAAATAAAGGAGAAAGGGAAAAAAAAAACCCCTTAGTCCTTTTCCGCTACCAAAGGCTGTTTATAAAATCAGTTTGATCAGCTCAGGAATGAGCTGAGATAATGTTTATCCACAAAAACACTGAAGATCATGCAACTATCTTGACGTGCCAAGCTAAGATAATTACTGGGCTGAAAAAAAAGGGGTTAGAACAACAGGAAATTACTCATTTACTACCAGTTGCTCAGGTATTTTAAAGAGCTCCCAGAACATTTGCTTTTGTGTACCTAAGAGGGAAAAAAAAAAGCCTCTGATGGTGGGAGAAGCCCAGATGGGTAACATAAAAGTGACTTTCCTTGTTGAAAGAGCAAAGGCAGGAGAAGGGGGATGTGACAAGAGGATATAAAATACCCTGCAATTCATCAGCAAGGAGAATCAAACTCTGCCGGAGCGATCGGCATTCCTGGGGATTATGGAAAGGATTACGGTGAGCTGTTAGCAGGGCGAGGGAGCCACTGAAAGATGGGCTTTCCTACTGCCCTGAAATAAATGGGACAATTAAGGCTTTGGGAAAGTTAATGAGGTTTTTTTTTCCCCCCCTTGAATTTTCAGAGCAGCTGGCCAGCCCGTGTGTAGGAAAAGCCATTTATTGAGGAGGAAAGAAAAATAGGCAGTGAAAATAAAAATGTTTGCGTTCCCTAAAAATATACTTCAAGCCTTCCGAGGGGGAAATCAATTATCCACAAGGCCATCTTGCTGTCGGGGAGAAAAATCTAAGGCATTTTCCAGCTCGGCTGCCCTGGCTTTAGCTGATCTCTCTGTCAGATGGGTCTCATCACCGCGGCATTTGGTGCCTCCGAGTCTTTCATGTGTTTAATCTCACAACCCACCTGTGAGAAGAGGAATTACAGTGAAGGAGCTGAGGAAAGAGCCCAGACTTTTAAAGGGATTTAGCTGCCCAATTACCTGGCTCAGGGTTAGGCTGGAAATCCCCAGGAGAGAAGGATGTTGCACCTGGGTCTGCCCAGCCCCGGGTCAGTGCAGCTCTCGGTAGCAATGCCCACTTGGAGCTGGGACAAGGGAGAGCTCAGCGCCCCCGTGAATGGGCCATTGTTTCTCCCTTGAATATTGTTGAGAAATATTTTGAGCCCGAAAGGAAATAAATAAATAATCAGAGTCTGAGCTCAGAGCATGAAGAGCTATTCTTTCTCCTGAGGCTGAGCAGGGTGTCACATCACTGGTGCTTGTGTTTATTCTCAGGGAAAGTGGCGGAATCTGAGGTATTGGTGATTCCGAGATTGTAAAAGTCTCTGTCTTTCTGCCCCGTTGCCAAAGAAGAAGCCATAATTGGTCTGTGCTGGTTTCAAGGTTGTTTATTCTGTTTATCTCTAACATGTTCTGCTGCCCTGTCGCAGCTCTGTCCTGCAGGGCAGCGTGTGGGGCTCTGCCCTCAGTGGGATGTTACAAACATTAAATACCACAAACTACCTGTGCTGGATTTACAATAACGTGCCAATATCTGTCACCTACGTTGGACAGTGTGTCCCCAGCCTAAACCAACAGAAAAATGCCAACACCACAGTGAAACATGGAGGGCATGAAGAAGGAGGAAAAGGACAAGACACACCCAATTCCTCCATCTTGTCCCCTCTGAACCCCTAATCTAGAACCCTAAAATTTTACCTTTGCACCCATGTCACACTTAATTATTACTCTTATCAAACACTCAAAGCTTGTAATTCATCCTGTAAGATTGAAAACTCCTCTCCATGGACAGAGATCACAGCCAGTGTGTCTGGGGGCTCTGTCCAGGGGGGTTCCTGACCCCTGCCAGGGTCCCAGGGCAGCCAGAGGGAAGCCCTGGATTCCCACAGGAAAGGATTTACAATTAACCTCCAAGCACCATGAAGAAGTAGAGCTCTTCTCCTGGGTCACTATTTTGCTGCCTCCTCATGCCCCAACACTGCTCACCACTCACCCACCCCAGACCTCAGCAGAATCCTGCTAAGAGGGTCAGCACAGGACACATGCAAAAATCCATATTCATCTTTCTCCTTTGCTGAATCTCTGTTTGGCACATGAAAAAAGCCACCACGAACAGTTCTGGCTTCAGCAGAGGAATTTCAGCTGTGTGACAGCGCAGGGTCACACTGCAGGGCTGGCCCCTGGCAGGGGGTAGGGCAGGTGGACATTCTCTGTGATCCCTCCTTTTGTAGGGTGATTATGGTAAAGGATGCAAGCAGAAAAGGACAGATGACAAATAACAGAGATGACAAATAGCAGAGAGCTGTTGGCATCTTATGTGAACTTGCTTGAGTGTCAAGATGTATATTTGATTTTAATTGTTATAAATCATCATTCATTCATCTCGGGGTCTCCACATACTTTATTCTCTGTCATGTCTTAACTGAGGAAATGCATTTCATCCTTCAGGAGCTCTGAGGAGAAATCACAGCACTCTCTAGATCCTATTTTATAAGTCAGATTTCCCCATGAAGGGCTGCCATGGGTGGTGCATTTTGACTTTTTGCCACAGCTTTGCTATCAGCTTCCGGCGAGCCATAAACCCCCTCCAAATTCCCCCAATCTGCAAATCTGCCTGACACAGAGCAGTCAGAGCCTTATAAATCCACACTGGCACTGAGGCAGCTCCCTCCCCATGCCCTGTTTCTTATTAAAGAGATATCCATCGGCTGCTCACACATGCTGTGTTCCATAGGCAGGTATCCAGGAAACCTCCTCCAAACTTGCCTGAGTCAATGGAAAGAGCCTGCTGTCCCTGCACCACCACTTTAAAATGATTTGAAATGAGCTTGAACTCTTCTTTAGGAACCAGCAGGATTCTCTGTGCTATGCCAGCTACTTGCAGGTGCATGGAGCAGGGACTGAGGAGCAAAAGCAACGAGAAAGGATAGAATGAGAGGGAATGGTTTGAAACTGAAAGAGGGGAGAGTCAGATAGGTATGAGGAAGAAAATTAATGCAATGAGGGTGGTGAGGTCCTGACACAGAGGGGTGGTGGATGCCCCATCACTGGAAACAAAACATTCAATGTCAGGCTGGATGGGGCTCTGAGGAACTTGGCCGAGTGGGAAGGAGTTCCTGCTCATTGTGGATAAGGCCTTTAACGCTCCCTTCCAACCCATTCTGTGATCCTACAGCGTGACAATTCCAGCAGGTCGGAGTAGTGAGCCCAGCTGAGTGCACGTGGCTGCTGTTCCCAGCGGGATTTCTCCCACTTTGCCCACGGTGAGCGGATCGGATCCTCAGCAGGGCCGGGCGCGCTCTGCGCCGGCTCCGCGGGCCAGGCCGGGCCGAGAGGTGGAGTTTGAGACAATCGGCACCCGCCTGCCAGCTGAAGTACAAAGCCTAATTGAAGAAAGCTGTTCTTTCATCCCCACAAAGCATAAACAGGCAGTGTTATGGTGACAAACTCCAGCAGCTCTGTAGCTGCCGCTCCGAGCGCTCGCGTACATCGATGCTGAAAGCACAAAAAGAGGAAAGGCGACGTCTTCCTTTTTGTAAATCTCCTCTGGCTGGTTCCAGAATGGGTTTGGGAGTTCACGCCCAAAATCTACACGTCTGCAATGGTCCTGAATCATGTAGCAGATAATTCCTGCTTGGGAACTGTGGAAAATTTGCTCTTTTATATAAGTTCTTTATTTCCCACCATTCTAAGATAAGGTTTGGTTTTTTTTTTTCAAATTTCTGCTGCTTTCTCCTCTTTCCTGATGGCTCCATGGACACTACGCCTTGGCCAAAGCAATTCTTTGTCACAGATTGTCCCCTCTACAAGGAGGATTTCTCCAAACACCACCTCAAGCTCTCCCAAGGGGTTGACAGTACCATTTCCCCATTAAATGGACCCCATCTGGCTTCGACACTGGGATACAGGAACCACTCTGAGGGGCTTTGTGTGGCGATCCAAGACTCTATTTTTGGGTTTGGTGAGTGCTGGGAGGAGTGGCAGAAGGTTAGGCTTTTCCCATCACCTTCCTGCCAGAGATACGCCCGGCCCCGACACTCTGCGCTGTTGGCTGCTCATCACAAGGCCCCCTGTCAAAACCAGGATGGCTGATGAGCTACGAACAAGCTCACAGTTAGATAATAGATGAAAGAGCCTCAAGATAAATTAGGTGCCTCCAGAAAACCTGGCCAAATGTGTTTAAAACAGGAGATCCAACACCATTAATTCTCATCAAGCAGCTTTAAAAAAAGGCAACCCGGCACTTGACTTATGCTTAGAAAATGTTATCTCCCCTTTTAACAGGGGTTTTATAGTGTATTTTGAGAAGATGACAAACAATAGGGTTATTTTGAAGTCATGCCAAACACTACATTCGCTGGAGGGGAAGAACAATGTTACCTCCTATCTGTCAACTGACCCTGCAGCCATTAAGCCATTTCACCAACAAACAATATTAATAAAAAAAGGGAAAGTGCTGTTCTTAACTTCCTTACAGCCAGAGCTTGGGAGATGTCTTTGAATGAGATATTTGTTCCTTTCAGAAAAGATCATTTTGTCAAAAGTGAAACTTTTTAGAAGAGAGCTGGAAGAGGGACTTTAGACAAGGGCCTGGAGTGACAGGACAAGAGGGGAATGGCTTCCCACTGCCAGAGGGCAGGGTTAGATAGGATAGTGGGATGGAATTCCTGTCTTGTGAGGGTGCTGAGGCCCTGGCACAGGGTGCCCAGAGAAGCTGTGGCTGCCTCATCTCTGGAATATTCCAGGCCAGATCGGATGGAGCTTGGAGCAACGTGGGATAATGGAAGGTGTCCCTGCCCATGGCAGGGAGTTGGAATAAGATTATCTTTAATATCTCTTCCAAGCCAAACCATTCTATTAAAGCATTAGTTTCATTTCTTCTCTGGTAAAAAAGATAAATCCAAAAGAAATATTTGCATAATTCCCATGGACTGTGCAACAAAGGTCAAGGCTTCATTTGTTTTCCCTACAATATTCTGTGTCTATGCCATATGAAATTGAAATGAAATGGATGAACTCTGAGCCACCATTCAATGTCTGGGGAGTTGGGATAATTTAAAGCTTTTGGAGCAGGGACTATATTTTTGCTTTGTGCCAGTTCAGACCCTCTGACTTGCTACTCCCACACAAATAAATTTATAGCAAATAATAATAATAACAACAACAATAAACACATAACATATTTTCACCAGTGGAAATCTTTCCCAAATTGTCCCCAGTCACAAACAGAGAAAAAAAATGTAAGGAGGACAGAAACAGCTATTTTACTTGAGCAATTGACAAAATGAACACCTGCTCACAAAGAATCCAGCCAGCAGGACTGGGAGGTGCCTTATCACTAAAAATGCTTTATCAACCCATTCAGAATATATCAACAAATTCATCTGAATATTTTCAGGGAGCAAATTCCTTGTATTCTCTCACAATTGGAATAAGCTTGTTCTCACGTGGCACCTCTGGGTGTATTAGGGCTGCACTCCCCCAAAACGGCAAAAAATGAGGTCCCAAACTCAAAGGATCTGCTGGCACTGTGAAATTGGAGGCAACTGAGGCAGCAGAATTAGGAGCTGGCAACAACCACCACTCCCAAACAGAAACCAAACCTCGTTTTTAACGCAAATTCGGGTGATAGCGATGCTGTTTTCTTTATTGGCGCTTGTCATCTTGGATGCTCACACCGCAAACTCGAACACCTGGTGAAGAGGAGGGAAAAGCAGCTCCTCCTGGCCCTGATCCGCTGTGTTTTCCCCACTCCCATCCCTGTTAAAGCCCGGGCAGGTGCAGGTTGCCTTTGCAACCCGATCCTGCTTTCATGTGCTGCGTGTTTGGGCAGGTCCGTGTCCCGCGGCCTGCACAAAGAAATCCACCCTAAGAAAATAATTGGATGTTAATTTCCTCCAGCTTTTTCCTTCATTAAGCACAATTGGAGAGAACAGCACCGCGCCAGGGGAGCGCAGTTGTCTTTTCAAGGTGCGCTTTGCTTGGGTACCTGCGGGGGTGGCTTTGCCAGCAGAACTGCGGCCAGGATGCCCAAATTCCTTGTAAAACTTGGAATTTTAGGGTGGGAGACATCACAACCCCCCGGGGAGGTGCTTTCTGGGTTCTGTCCTCACCCCCAAGGGTACCATCCGAGCTGAGGTGGTGCTGTCCCCACCTTGGCTTGGCAGGAGCCCCCAGGGATGGCAGCTCCCGTGCTGCTCCTGCTTGGGTTGAGAGGGGATTACTTAATTAACCATGCACCGGTGCCAGGTGAAAGTTTATCTATCCAGAGAGAACGTGCCCCGGTTCCCCGGCGTTGTACACATGTGGTATCGTTTTTCCATTATTTGGAACATACAGGACTAAATTAATAACAGTTCCTACAAGGCCCTGGGGCTCTCCGTGGAAGAATTTTGATCTCCTTAGGAAAGGCTCACCATTTCTCATAGGAGAGATGCACTTGACTCCTGACCTCTTTTCAAAGGCACCTGTGTGAGCTTTTAAAATCCACTACCACCAATTATCCACTTTTAACCTGAAGTGTTTAAACCTCGGACCACATTAACTGAGCTTAGCACATAGCCATGTCATTGCAGACTTCCTGATGTGAGGAGATGCCTTGACACGGCTGAAAGAGAGTTTAGGGATGAGGCATGAGATTATCAGCTTCTCCTCCTGACAGCTTCAAACAAAGGAGCCTTTTAGCCACCTGGTTTGTGTCTCCCACACCTGCATTAAGATTGGGAGACAAACCTTTGTACTGCTGCCTTGATCCTATTATTTGCATGTACCTGTCCACAGTCACCCTGCATCACTTAATAGCCTTCAGAGAGACCAAAGGGAAGAAGGTGCACATCTACTATTTCTCTTTCAGGTTTAATACCTTTTTTTTCTTTTTTTTCTTTTTTTCTTTTTTTTTTTTTTTTTCCCTCTCCAAGGCTGCAGGACTTTTAGGACACTACAGCATTTATTTAAACTCTAAGGAGATTTATTTGGCATGGGGGATGGAGCAGGGGAGGCTGTGAGAAGGCTGAGGATGGGGATGAGGGATGAAAAGGGAGAGGAGGCCGTTTTAAGGGTTTCTGGCTGGGCTGCAGAGAGCAAAGCCCAGTTCCTGCTCCCAGCATCAGGCAGGCGTTGGCTTTGGGACTCCTCTGCTCCCTGCTTTGTTTGACACTGAGGCCACCTCTGTCCCCTTGTCCCTGTGAAGAGTCACCTGCAGCTCTCCCTGCTGCTGCCTCCAAGTCCAGACAGCGAGGGATGCTGGCACTCAAGTGCTTCACCTGCACCCCAGGCACCTGCTCCCCTTCTCAGCCCCTCGTTCCTTCCCCCAAAATTGCCCTGCTTCCTTACACCTACGGGCTCAAGTGTCCCAAAAATCAGCTCCCAGGCCAGGCTCAGCCAGGATGCAGATGTGCCCTGCTTTCATCTCACTCTGCCTGTTGGTGAAATTTGTGTTCTCTGTTCCAGAGCTGAAGGCATGTCTAGATTTTAAATTAAATTCATATCCTCTTTCCTGTGAAGGACAGAACATTATTAACCTCCTGGATCTAGCCCTGGATGACAAGGTGTCCATGCAAGAGGAGGTTTCATCCATAGCCTGTGCACATACATTGCTGCATTTCAGCCTCAGCCAGCTCCTTGACTCATCAATGTAACTCAGGAAGGTAGAAATATTGGAGTTGCATTCATATTCCAGGCCTGGTTTAAATCACCAACATTGTGGAAAGCTCTGGATAGGTCCAAAAAAGAGAAAAAAAAAGAAAAAAAAAAAAAAAACCCAAAAAAATAAAGGAGGGAAGAAAAGAGTTTTCTGGTTCTAGTTTTTCATATTTTCTTTTCCCCTCTGAAAAGTGAAACCCTCCAGCTGCCCAGCATTGCACAATGGCCCAAATGCTGCGAGTTCCAGCCCTAATCCCAGCCCGCTCTGCACGCCAGGCCCAGCAGGGCTCGGCAGAGTGCCCCAGTGCCACCCTGCCTCCCAAGCCCATCCCTCCCAGAAGTGTCCCTCCTTCCTGGGGTCACAGCAAGGGGCTTGTCCCCACCACCAGGCCGTGCATTTGACCTCTGACCTTGTCCAGCAGCTGTGAGAAACACAGGAGGACAAAGAGCAGGGTCAGCTCCCTTGGCCATCCTGTGATTTGTGCTGCCACAGGAAGCAAAGTGAGGGGAAATCTCCACATTTTGGCCATGAGCTGGACACGCTTTCCATTATGGTCAAAGGAGTGCTGCCAGTGTTCCAGCAGCATGCCAGGTGGGAGGAAACCAAGCCCAAATGTCTTCCTCAGCTACCAGACGATGGATAAACTCCTTGTTCTCTTTCTGTCTCTGCAGAGGTGGCACTGCCAGGGATGCTCTGATCCATTGCAGGATCTGTCCAATCCTGGGTGCAGGTTCCAGGCATCTAAGGAAAGCCCCTGAGATCCAGGTCTGATTTTGGCACTGTTGTTTTTATCATTAATATTATTATTATTATTACTGTATCAGTGGCTAAGCCTAAGATCTCTGCCAGCATTGCCTACAGTGACACAGAGAAAGATTTAATCAGGACTCTGGGTCTCTCCAGGAGGATTGATAGGAAAAGAATCCATCACACATTATACCCATGTGCCAGGGGATGAAGTGGATGAACCAGCCAAAGCCCACCCCAATAAGGGGCCTGATCCTCACCAAATAATCCTGCACCAAGTGCCATCCCCAAGTGAAGAGCAAAGATTCGGCCAACAGTCAGTAACACCAGAGGGAAAAGATGGTTTGTGGTTAAAGCTATGTGCTGAGCCTTCCAAGAGGGATGGATTTAGTTCCTCTTTTTGGCTTCATGTTCCCATGATCCTGACGTCAAACAAATCACTTCATCTTTTGCCACCTCAGTGCCCCATCTGTTAAAGCGTATTTTTACTGTTTTTCTTTTTTCTCCTGCCCTTTTTCTTTTCTTTTCTGAAGTCCTAAGGGCAAGGTTGTGTCTTGCTACACAAAGTCCATCAGAAGAGGGCTCTGACCTGAGTTCTTGCTGCCGAAACACAGATTTTATCTAGATCATAATGCAGTGCCTTCCATGTTTATGACGCTGGTTGAGAAATTCCCATTACTATCCGTGGAAAATTTTGATTTGAATGAAAATGTTGAGTGGTTTGTTTGCAGAAGGAGAACCCCGAGCACGGTTTCCATTTTTTCCCAGAAAAAAACTCTGAAGAAAGTTTACAAACCCCAGAAATTCTTGTGAAATCAGAAAAGCATTCATTAATCAGCGTTGCAGAGTCAAACAAAAGACAATATCGCCTGTCCCACGGGCGGATTTCCTTCCTCTCTGCAAGGAGCTGGAAACCCTTCTCTGCCACCCAGCCTTGGTCAGGGCTCTCATTCCAGAGGAATCTTCTGCGCTTGTGTGTCAAGGAGAAATCTGTTTCCAATAGGCGTGGAAGGTCTGTGCATCGTGCTCCTGTTTCACACTGAGCACTCCCAGCCCTGCACTGGCAGAGCCTCACAGGGTGTCTCACACTGTTCCACCACCTCCAGAGCTGTGCCAGGTCTGGAATGCCCAGTGTGGCCCAACCCCAGCCTGTGGGAAGGTCCATCAGCACCATGCTCTGCCCCTCTTGAGCCATCCAGCCCTTCCTGCAGCTCCCCCTCTCCTCCCAGGAGCTGCTGGGGATGGAGATGGACAAATCAAGTGGTTTTTACCTTGCTTTATCTCATCTGAGAAGCTGAGGTTTCCCACCAGCTCAGCCAGAAGGTCTTTGGGAAGGGCTAAAGCTGCCCACGTGCAATCTTTTCTTCCTGCATTTCTCAACCTGAAATTCCAAGGAACACTCCAGTGTGCAAATTAATAACTTGGTACCTGCAGGTGGCAAAACAGTTCAGGGACCATCAGCCAGTCTGTCTCAAATTCAGCCACAGGGCAGGATTGCACCTTTCTCCAAGCAGAGGAGGTGGGTTGTGCAGAAGACACGTCCACATGTTTCTCCCCATCACAGACTAGGCTGTGGTCTTACCTGCCAACCCTGTTGCCCCCGAGGCAAGGAGCACAGCAAAGATTTGTTCTGGAGAGGATCCTACTGTCCCCATGAGGCAGAGCTGCAGAAGTGATGGGGGAAATCCAGAGTGCTTTCTCCTCCAGCTTGGTGCCCCATTTCCCTCAGGATGTGCTGCTCACACCATGGTCTTGTCCCCACCCCACTCCTGGAGGGGTGTCCACCAGGCAAGGCCCCATTTGCAAGGCTTCAAGAGCTTTTTTATCACCCAGTGTCGTAAAGTTCCTCAAGTCTGGGCAAGAATTTGTTCCATGTCTCCATCCTCAGGAAGCCAGAGCATCACCAGAGGAGGTCAGGGCGGATTCCCAAAAACGTGACCCATCCTCTCAGCAATGTGAGCATAATTCAGAGTGTGCTGTGGGCTCACTGGCAGCTCCAGGGGTTGCTGCCATGACTCCACAAAGTGCTGCCCTCCCCCAGGAAGAGCAATCCAAAGAGGAGGAGCCTGGTGGTGCTTCTGCTGCCCTCAGACAGCGGGGGCTCGTGGTTGTGCAATGTTTACATGAGCACAGAGCTCACCATAGCTACACAGACCTCAGGAAAAGCAGCTCCAGGCTCAGAGAAGGCTCCCAGGAGAGCAGCACGACTCCCCTGGAGCCAGAGGAGCCTGTGCTGGCCTGGAAAAGGAGCTGAGTGCTGCAGGGAGAGCTGGAGAAGTGTCACGCACCATCACATTGGTGTTCTCCATCTCAGAGCTGCAGCTTCCAAAGGGGTTTTTTGTACACCTGGAGTTTCTGCAGTGGCCTCATCCTTCCCCTCTCATCCCAGCTCCATCCCTCTCACCCCGGGTGTATTCTGGGAGGATGCTGGGGTGTGCGTGTTCTCTGAGCTCTCTGCTTCACAGCAGCACCAGCAGCGAGCAGAGGAGGAGGGACAGGACCTGCTGCTGTGGCCACCTGCAAATGGCAGGTGCCAAAGGTTAAAATCTCTGCACAGCATTGCAAAGGAACACTTCAGTCACACAGGGTGTGCATAATGAATGATTTGTGTTGGAAGGGACCTTAAATTCCATCTCATTCCAACCCCCTGACACAGGCAGGGACACCTTCCACTATCCCAGGTGCTCCAAGCCCCATCCAGCTTGTCCTTGGACACTTCCAGGGATAAGGCAACCATAGCTTCTCTGGGCAACCTGTGGCAGTGTAGGTTCAAGGCTTTAAGGGACAACTTTATGAGGTCCTTGCTCAGCTTCAGAACCCAGCTTGCTCTTGTCACCGTCATGTCTCTCCTCCATATTCCAGCAAAACACATATTTATAAATATATTTTTCCCACCTGCTTATTTGGCTTCCTTTTCTCCCTTCCCATCCTCTGAGTTCCCCTCTTTGCAGTCAGCCTTGCCCAGTTTCTCTTACCAAGGTGGCACAGCAGTGATCTAGGAGTGCTTTGGGATGCATCCAACCATCCTGTTTACAGTCCACAGGTGACAATCTCTGAGACAGGCCAGGTGGGCTCCCAGCTGAGGAATGGAAAAGGAGGGTAGATCCAGGCTTTGCAAAGGGTGAGCCAGAGCTGAAGCATTTGTGGTGCAGAGGGAGCCTGGAAACACCTGGTTCCTTGTAGGATGGTGTAGGAATTCCCTTTAGTGCATCACAACAGGATGGAGACCTAAACAGCAACTTCTTAGGTCTGTTCTTGAATTTTCCATGCATTTCTTGATCCCATCCTTATTGCTTGCCTCGATCCAGTGGAGATTATGGGATTGACTTGATGTAGAACAACTTCTAATGGCAAACATGAGAGTGGGCTGTGCTGGCCAGTTGGAAGTTGTTTTCTTTGGTTTGGTTGTTGTTAGTTTTTTGTGAAGATCTTTCTCAAAGTGTTTAGTGCTGGTACCTTTTTGAGCTCCAAATTTGGATGAATAAACGAATAAACGTCCTGGTGAACAAACCCCAAATCTTTGCCAAACCACATCTTCTGGGAAGGAAGGGGGTCAGTCCCTGAGACAATCCCTGGGGAGCTTTATGGGGACAAGTTGTACATACTGGCATCCAAAAGCCCTTTTCTCTAATTACCCTATACTCAAACTCTCACAGAACCTTCCTCTGTGTCATGGGGCCTCTTTTTTATAGTTTTGAGAAAGGATTTGAAAGCTGATAGGACTTTTCAGGGTCTCCCAGTCCCTCCAATCTGAAGGCACAGTGGTTTTCCATGATTGGACTTTTCAGGGTGTTTCACTCTGGTGCATGACAGCCCAGGCTCTGGAGGTGTTGGGGACATGTGGCCATTTCCCTTCTTCCATGTGGCATAGTCTGGGGAGAAAAAAAAAAAGCAGCACAAAAGATTTGAGAAGTTTTCAATGACTGAAGACCACACGGGTGAAGGGTAAGTTCCAGAGATGGAGTTCACAAAAAACAAAAATTTTGTCTACGTGGCTTTTCCATGGGGCAGGGGAGCACCCAGAACAGCTGCTCCTGAGACAGCATTGGGAATTTTGCTGGCTGAGGAAGTTTAAATCAGGAAGAAGACTCCTTGGGATGAATGTCCAAAGCCTCTGGGCTTTTTTCACACTTTAAATGTCCAAACTAGGCTGATAAAAACACAGAGCCATGGAGAGCCCTGAGTACCACTCTGGTTACGCTGGTCAGACTCTTCACCTGGCATTCAGGGAATGAAAACAAGGAGGGAAAACACATTGGAAATAAAAATAAAATTAAAAAATAAGAAGAAGAAGAAGAAAAAATAAGAAGAAAGTGCCATGGGGACCATGCACCACCCACATGGAGGGCTCCAGATGTTCCCAGCACCAGCCCAGCAGCCACCAGCCCATTAGATGCTCATTAACAAGTGCAGACGTTGGCAGCAGCAAATGTGGGGACCCACAGAAGTGTCCCTCTCTTCCCTCCCCAGCCCTTGCTTTGAAGATCCCCAGCCTCCTGCTGACACACATCACGAGGAGAAGCCTCTAAGTGAGAAGTTCCTCAGCACCACCCGGTGCACTGAGGGTACAGCCTCTGAGGATGGATGGTATCCAAATGTTTGGCAGAATTTCCAACTTTCCTTACTTTTAGGCGTATCTGTGGCTTTTTGATACTGTAAACAACTGACATAGGCATGGAAGAATAGTGTATCTGAAACAGTTTATACAAAAGAATTCCATCTGTCAGTCTGTTTACAGTTCACATGTGAAAAGGCAAAAATCTTTAAAAGGAAAACCCCGAGGGGAAAAACATTTATATATATAAATATGTGTATATATACCCCATACATATATATAGGATATGCTACAAATAATTGTTGAAGTAGAACAGTATCAGGGTACATTTTCTTTTTCTCTTGACTGCAGTATTCGTTTTTTTTTTTCCCCTGGTGTAAATTAAATTTTCCCAGTTTGCTTTCTAACTTATTCAAAACAGTACAAAGAAAGCAGACTGGAATTAACAGGGTGGTTTGAATTTTTTTTTTCTTTTCCTTTTTTTTTTTCCCAACAAAACACTTTCCAGTCTTAAAGTTGTCCTAAAGCTTCTTGAAACTTCATGCACAAGAGCATGGTATTGCAGTAAAGAAGAAATACTGCTATTACACCCTTGAGAATAACCTTGAAACCCGGCTGCTGTGTTATCTGAAAGGGGATTTTAGAAATTGCTGTGAGAGCTTGAACTTCTGCTTGGACAGACACCAAGGAAAGCCAGAAACGATCCAGGTTTCATGTCTTTTCTCAAGGGAAAGAAAAATGCTGCATAATTATCCACCTCGCTCCTAAATGCCAGAAGGCAGAACCCTGGAGACAAACATGGCAAAGGCCTGATTTTGTAATATTTGTGCTGAGCTGAATGAAACATGGATAATGCACAAGCTCGTGCATAGGTGTCACACGGGTTACAGGCACAAGCAACCTGCACAGAGCTGGTTTTAGCTCTGTTTTTCCCTTTTTTGGATCTGATCCTGTGGGTGCAAACTGCATTAAAATGATTTGGTGCTGATGAGGGGTGAGATTTGTCCTTGGCTGAGAGGAGCACTGTACAGATTCACACAATCCCCTGAACTGGAAGGGACCCACAGGGATCATTACCCACTGCTGGTGGCAGACACGTGCTGGGGACCAGGGCTCTTCTGGATACATCACCAGGGAGGATGGTTCAGAGAAAACATGGCTTTTCCACCTCTGGAGCATGAATTTTCCATGGACATGTGTGACAGTCCCTTTGACATCATGCTCAGGGAAGCTGGGAAGGCTGTGGGAAAAGGGTATTCTCACAAGGACACCCCCAAGGGCAGGACCAGCACCATTCCATGATCTCTGTGCTGATCCAAAATCCTGCCAAAATCCCATCCTAGGCTCCCCTTGCCCTTCTGGCCTTGCTGGTTTGGTTGCTGCACATCCCAGGCCCTGCTCTAATGGCCAGGGCTGTGTTTTGCTGTTTGTTTTTTGGAGCCCCACAGATGAAGCAAGATGGGTAACAACACAAATATTTACATGTGGCAACCGTTTGTTTTAATTGCATGGGATGAAATCAAGGTTTTCTGTTGCCCCTGCAGCAAGGGGAGGAAGTGTGTGGGGGGGTGTTTTTATGGGCATTCCAGAGCCCAGCCAGCCTTGGGAGGTGAAGGAACAACGTTGCCCACCAGCTTGACCAAACATGTGCTCCTCATATTCCTCCACCATGAAACAGCTCTTTTTTATTGTGTCTTGGCAGGGCTGTGAGCCTGCAGTCCTGGTACCATAACATCCCACTCCTGCGAAATTCCACAGGGCCAAATTCCGCCTGCTGTGTCTCCCAGGGAGCAGGAACAAACGTGGAGCAGGAACACACCTGTGCCCACCCTCCTGCAGATGTTATGAGCTCTAGGAGACCCTCTCTCTGCTCCACCTTACACAGAGGGCAGCCCCAAAGAGCAGGGGAAATAACAAATACGAGGTTTCTAATGGGAGGTTGTTGCCAGTATGTTGAAGCATTATGGGGCAGCTGGGGCTGGTGCTGGCTGTGATTTTTCCCAAGAGATTTGCCCAAGCTGAAAACCCGGAGCAGAAAAAGGTCACCTTTTTGGAATGTCGTTTTTGCCAAATCACCTCCTATCTCCTAACCCAAGCTGTGTGTGATCAAAACTGTTCCGTTGCTAAGAAACAATGAAAAATTGAAGGAAAGATGCTGATTTTTTTAACATTAAGGAAGAAGAAATTAAAAAGCCAAAACAACCAGAAACAAACATTTTTAGAGGAAAGTTCATCATAATTATGTTCCTACTGTTTGCCAGCCTGTGCCTTATTTTACATCCTATTAAGAACTGTGTTGAAATGATATCTCAGAATCTTCAAGATCAGGGATATTTCTTAAAGAAAAAGATATCTTTCAGAAATATGGGTATGTGTATTTTTATCTTCCTGTTTTGGAAGATGCTGTCAGAGTCTCACAGTCTCTGGGGACAGCACAGCTCTGATGGGAGCAGCCAAAGGCAGGAAATGGAAATTAAACTTTTAAACTGATATTTTCCATTTGTATTAGTTTCACCTGGAGAGGTAAGAAAGTGGTTTTCACCAGAGATATCCTTCCTGAGTAGAGCTACTGGAACAGGTTCTGCTTAAATTTAGGAGAAGCTTAGTCTTGGACTATGCTGTGCTGCCAGATGTGGATCCCAAATAACTTCCCTGATGAGAAGCAGCTATGCTGCCATCCCTGAGGAGGCCTGGCCTGTGCCACCACCATGTCTGGACATTTGATGGGTCAAAGGAGTGCCTTTGTGCACAAAAGATCCACCAGACATTCCCGAGGCAACCTGGCTTCACCCAAAGACCAGCTGGGAGCCGGTCTTGCAGCTCATTAGAGAGTGGCGCTTTTATTTGGCTTTTAAATTTATTTAGCACTTGAAGGCTCAATTCCCTTTCTTTTGCCATCCAGCCCCTGCTTAAGGGTGTGTTCTGTGCAGCTATCCCTGTTTTTTAATATGGTGCTGGGAATTGGTGATTTATGGGTCATTTATTTTTGCTTAAACAGGAGCCCCAGAATTTCAAGGGTTCATGGTACCTGTGTTTTAGGAAAAAGGAGATGGTGTGGGAGCTCAGTTAGGTTAGTTAGCAGGACAAGAGAGAGGGATGCACCACCCATGGTGTGGACACCCAGACAAATGCTGAGGTCAGCCTGTGAACTATTTTGGGTGTTTGTGGCTCCTGTCTGGGACTAACAGAGAGCTTTGAAACACCATTTGGCATGAGGCAAAGCAAATGGATGAAGGTGGGCAAAGCCAATGGATGAAGGTGGGTTTTTCCCTAGTCAAAATTCCCACTGGGGGAACAAAATCCCCAGAGAAAAAGAAGGCACAGACCCCTTTATCTTGGCCACAGATAAAACTGTGGGGCAGGATGAGCAAAGCAGGTAAAGGGAGGTTGTTTCTTTTCCTTGTGAGTTGGAAATGTATTATTTAACAGCATGGAGCAGCCTTGACCAGAAGCAGATAAAAAGTGCAGGTAAATCCAACTAGCCTTGTTTGCTGGCATCCTGGGATGGAGCCATCCCATAGAACTGTAGGAGTTAGGAGCATGGGATCCCTTCTGAATGAACACCGACACCTTAGCCAGTGGGTAGTTCAGGTCTGAAACAATCACATGGTTAGAAAATGAATAATTACCATGATCAACCTGACTATGCTGGCACATCTCCCATCTTTCCATCAATGAAGGCACAAACCACCTGCCCAGGAGAAATAACACCAGTGGTCTCCTCTCAGTTTTCCAGCAGTGACACAATTTCCCTTCCAGCTCTCCCATCCTACTTGTGGTTGCAGCCAGGTGAGAGCAGATGCAGGCCCATGAGTCCCCCAACCCCAGCTGGGGGTGACCCTTGGACAGGGGACAGGTTGTGCATTGAGGTGGCCCTACAGGGACAGAGAGCATGGAAGGCAAAGACTGTGTGGGAATGACGAGGATATGATGCCTAGGCTGACCTAGAACAGAGACTAGACAGAGCTAAAGAATACAGCAGGGATTTATTAGAAGGATCTCCTCAATGGATCCACCTTGGGCAGCACAAGGTGAACAAGCCAGGGCTGCACCCAAGATGAACCAAAATGGTCCCAAAATGCATGACCACTCATGGGGTCTCACATTTTTATAAGTTTTGGTCCATTTACATCTTGGAGTTCATTGTCCAATTCCAGCTTTAGCCCAGGCAGTCCCACCCTGCTTGTTTTCCTCTCTCCAGCTCACGTTGTTTGTGCTTCTGGGCCTGAGATTTGGATCATTTGTTCTTGGTTCCCAGCTGGAGCAGGAATTGTTTTGTCTCCCTGCTCTGTGCAGAGAGCTCAGCATCCCCTCATATGAAGCCCAGACCCACACACTAAAGCAGCACAGAATGTGAAAAATAGAAAAGCTAAACCTGAGGCATCATGGAAGCAGGAGCTCAGAGCCTTCCAATTTCCCTGCACAGCTGACATCCCCTCCCTCTTTGCTGTGGAGGAGCTTTGCCATCCTGGCTTGGGATGGCCGGACACAGCTGGGATGGATGGACACAGTTGGCATGGATGGACACAGTAGGGGTGGCTAGACACGGTTGGGGTCGCTGGACACGGTTGGGATGGCCAGATATGGTTGGGATGGCCGGACACAGCTGGAATGGATGGACACAGTTGGGGTGGATGGACAAAGTTGGGGTGGCTGGACACGGTTGGGATGGCTGGACACAGCTGGGATGGATGGACACAGTTGGGATGGCCAGACACAGCTGGCATGGATGGACGCAGTTGGCATGGATGGACACAGCTGGGGTGAGATGGACACAGCTGGGGTAGCTGGACACGGTTGGGATGGCCGGACATGGTTGGGATGACCGGACACAGCTGGCATGGATGGACACAGCTGGCATGGATGGACACAGCTGGCATGGATGGACACAGTTTGGATGGCTGGACACGGTTGGGATGGCTGGACATGGTTGGGATGGCCGGACACAGCTGGCATGGATGGACACAGCTGGCATGGATGGACACAGCTGGCATGGATGGACACAGTTGGCATGGATGGACACAGTTGGGGTGGCTGGACACGGTTGGGGTGGCCGGACACGGTTGGGATGGCCGGATATGGTTGGGATGGCCGGACACAGCTGGAATGGATGGACACAGTTGGCATGGATGGACACAGCTGGCATGGCCGGACACCATTGGGATGTCTGGACATGGTTGGGATGGCCGGACACGGTTGGGGTGGCTGGACACGGCTGGGGTGGCTGGACACAGCTGGCATGGATGGACACAGTTGGCATGGATGGACACAGCTGGCATGGATGAACACAGTTGGGATGGCTGGACACGGTTGGGGTGGCTGGACACGGCTGGGATGGCCGGACACAGTTGGCATGGATGGACATGGTTGGGATGGCCGGACACGGTTGGGATGGCCGGACACAGTTGGGGTGGCTGGACACGGTTGGGATGGCCGGACACGGCTGGGATGGCCGGACAGGGTTGGGATGCCTGGACATGGTTGGGGTGGCCGGACACGGCTGGGATGGCCGGACACACGCACGCCCTGGCGATCTGCACAAACACAGCCGGCCGGGCCATTACATCAGCCCTGGGTGGGGTGGCCCGGCCGGAACGGCCTCCAGACAGCGCAGGATGTGACCCGCTCCGCCAGTGCGGGCTCTGCATCCCGGGATTGCACACAGACAGCGCCCGGCCTCCAACCCCCCTCCCTCCCTCCCTCTCTTCTTTTAACCTCTTGTTTCTAAAGTGGTTTCTAAAATAAGCCTGAGTCTCGGCAGCTGCGAAAGGCGTTTGCTGTCAGAATTGGCCCCTGTGCAGACGGACTGGATACTGCAGGCGCTTGTTTTGCATTTTAAGCCTAAACATTCCTCCCCCCGCCCCCTTCCCCTGCTTTTTGCAGTTCAACTCTTAGTTTTTAATAGTCCTTGTCATGATGGAAAGTGCCAGACTCCAGCTGTTCTTCCCAAACCTCTGGGAGAGGCCTGGTTACATCTAGTTCTCATAAATCTTGAATCCAGTTCTAGCAAGTCTTTAAGCCTGACCACTACGCTGCCTGGGCAGTCCGTGATTGAAAACAGGAGCAGAGGAAGAAAAGAGGAAAGTGTGGAAATAGAGAAAAGACTTCACACTTGTAGACTGTTTCAGGAAAAGCCACCAAAAGGCACAGCATGTAAGTCACACTGAGACGAGAGTCAGGGTGTTCTCTAGAGCCACCTTATAAACAACTTGTGGCATCAGAGAAGAGGGTGGTGGAGACAGATTGCTTACAAAAACAAAGGCAGGATTCACCTGGTTTCCCCAAAAATGGGCTGGGAAAATATTCTTGGGTCAGGAACTTTGAGGGCCTGCATAAATGAGATGCAGAGATCCTAAAGCTCTCTGAAGGATCTTCAGCTGGGACAAACTGGTCTGGGCTCTTCACATCTGACTTATGTCTGTTGTGGATTTGGCCTTGAAAAAGCCAAATGTGTTGGTTGAAAAAGAGCAAAAGAGGAAAGGGAAAGAAAAGGAATGTAAGAGCACCTTCTCATTTAGGAAATAAGGTACCCATTAGTGCAAATCCATCTTCCCCAGTGCTTAGTGAGAGAGTTTAATCACACAGAGCATTGGCATCTCTGAGCTGGGTTATTCCTCAGGCTGTGAAGACCTGAAAGTCCTGTGGGATCCAGGCACTCACCATGCTCAGGGATGGGTTGGAGTAACCAGCATTGGGGGGGACCTGCAGAAGGCTTCTCTTCAGTTTGAAGAAGCAGCTTCTTAAATCTGTGGATGGGATTATGTTTTAAATCCCTTCCTGGTGCTCTGGGAAGTTATTCCAGGCCTCTGCAGTCTTTGCTACAGATGTGTCAAGAGGCAAGGGATGATAAAGGTGTTGCTATGTGTCCTTCCCTCCCCATGGCATGGAAGAGGAAAAAAGGAACCCTACATTTCTTGGGAATAAGACAGAAAATACCCAATGACCACTTGGCACATAAAATACCCAGGACAGTCCTACACTGGATTTCACACAGTGGGAAGGATTGAAACCTTGGCCAAATTCATCATCATCATCATTAACGGAAACTTTTGCTGTTTGCATCCACATGTGAGACTTTGGGAACCATCACAGAGAGAACCACAAGGAAAATAAGGTATATTGTAAATGCAGGAGAACCCAATGGGAAGAAATGACTCAATTCAGAAGGCTGAATGATTTCTTTATTATAACTATGCTAAAATACATTAATATACTATATAAAAGGAGGATACTAAAACTACATACTACTTTCTCTATATTTAACTCTCTCACCCAACTTGTGATCCTCTCTCTATCTCTTTCTCTCTCATCCAGCCCCAGGTGGGTTGGATTGGCCATCAGGCTCAAACAATCCTCACCAGAATCCAATGCACTCACTCCAGGTAAACAATTCTCCAAACACATTCCACATAGGAAAAACAAGGAGCAGAAATAGAAATTGTTTTCTCTTTCATTTCTCTCTGTTCACCTCTATGAAAAATCCTGAGAGGGAGAGAAATGTGCTTGCCACACGGTACAATAAACTGAACATGAACACACAGCCTTCAACCTTCTCTTAGCTGCTAAACAGAGATCCCTTCCAGCAAGAAACAGAGAGATCAGCCAGTAGCATTGAAACAGGCACGTGTTTGGATCATGGCAAACCAGTAACTCGGGGGAAATGTGGAAATCAAGTGCCCTGTGATGGATGGATGGGCAATGGCTTTTTAAGTACCTGCATTTCAAAGGAACATAAACACCAGATTCTGCAAGTGCAGCTTAACCTCACCTGACTCCAGGGACACCTTTCCACCACCTCCAGTGACTGTTGGATGGGGCATGCACTCAAGCAGCTACATATTTAAATACTCTAGATGAGCCTCCTTCCTGGATTTCCCAACATCTGTGCTTCCTTGCCTTGGAAGCCATCCCCCTCTTGGATCTGGACACTTGGAGTGTGCAGAAACGAGCGGGAGCAGCTGAGGACAGCAGTTGTGCAGCGGAGCAGAGCTCTCTGCAGCGATACAGGAGAGCACCTGCGGGTGCTCTGCGAGAGCTGCAGCCCAAATTCCTTTATCGTTGCCTCTGCATTGATTGGGGCATCCCTCACGAGGCAGGAGAGATGTTGGGATCCCACAGGATGAGGCAGAATGCTCTTCTTCTCTTGTCCCTTCTGTCTGTAGCCTGTGCCAGGGCTGTCTTCCCCTTTGTGGAAGAGCCAGGCTCACGCCAAAGGTGGTTTTGCTGCGTGGCTCATTTCTTACCACAGACACGTTTCCAGTGCTGTTATAAAGCTTATCTCCTCCTGTTATTTCCCAATATCAAATCACAGTAAGAAAACAGATTTCCCTTTGCTGAACACAGGTAGTATTACACTGGGGAGTGTTAATGGCTTAAGCAAAGATTTTTCCACCTACAGGCGAGTGACTGATGGTTTATCCATCTGCTGCATAAAACCAATGCTTAAATCCCAGCTTTAATGGGTCATATCACCTGTGGTTTCAAAATAACCCTGGATTTTCCCCCGAATGAAGATGCAAAATAATGAAAATTAGTACTTGGAAGTGAAAGGGATTTTTTTTCAGTTCAACAAACAACCGGGAGCCCATCACTTTTTCAAGTCAAATTGTCTTGAGTGATTTTGTCGTAGGTCAGAGGGAGGTCAGACAAGTTAGGTTTGGTCTTTTTCCTGCGTTGTCATCTCTCAGCAGGAGGAGGAAGTTCACCTCAGCAGGTGTCATAAACACCAATTTCCCAAAATTTCATAATCATTTAGATCTAATTACAAGACACACATGGTTTTTGACTTTCCCCAGGAAGACTTTGGGGAGTGTCCACCACTAAACCAAATAAGAAGGAATTTGCAGTGATTTTGCTGCAGTCAATGGGTTTGCATTTTTAATCCAGGAAATTCAGTTTAATTCCAGAAATTTATTTTAACAGGTTGTATTGTTCCAGGTCAGTTCACTTACTGCAGCATCACAGAGACAGGGAAGGAGATGACTTTTGCACTTTTTTCAGTGTGTCCATCAGGAGAAGACACACCAATGAATTGGGTTATAAACAGTGTGGACACTTCCGCTGCTGCCTCAATCTCTGCCTCCTACAATAGAAATTCCCCTGCTCAATAGCAATTTGACCCAAATCTAAAAGGCTGGGAGAAACCTGAGTAGCGCCAACTTTGAGTTTTCAGTTTGTTTTAAGAAGGTGAAGGGTGTCAGGAAGCCAAGAATTCTGTTTTCTCTCAAGGTCACCAAAAGTGCCATGAGTGATGGCAACACATACCTCATGGTAGACTCCTCATGACACTGCCTGAGCTGTTAATGTCCTTCAGAGGTGATTAAGACTGGGTAACTTAAAAATCCCATTTTAGATATTGTCTGGTGGTGTTTGTCCCTCTACACTCCACCTTCCAGAGATGCAGCTTTGTGCTGGTGCTACCTGTGCCTCTGGAGGCCGTGCTGTGGTGTTTGTCCTCATGGATCTCCATGGTCCCCCTCTGTTCTTCAGCCCGAGGGACAATTCACTGTCTGCAACCCTCAGCTGGGTGCTGGTGAGTAACCAAAGAGCAATTTGACTTAATGGAGTGGCACAGGACAGGGACACCTGATTTACTTCATCTCTGGCACCATAATTTATTCCATCTCTGGCTGCCCCATCTGAGGGAGCTAAGCCAGCACAGAGAGGGAACACTGCTAATGTGGACACTACAGTTATCCTTATCTCAGCTTTCTGTCTTTGCTGGTCATTAAATTATCCCACAGCCCATCACAGACAGGCCTGCAACATCCACAGCTCTATTAATAAACCTTCTGCAGCAGTAAATCCCCGGGCCTGACTGCAGACTGTCAGTACCTCCTCTGATTTATTCCCCATTTACCCACCATTTCCTTCAGGGATAACATGGAGCAGCCGCCAGTGCTGCTCTCTCTGTGACAGCAGTGACAGCCTCGGGGAGAAGGTGCTGAGGCCCCCTCATGGTTTGTGATCAAAAAAAAATAATTAAAAAAAAATTTAAAAAATCTTCATGTGGAGATGCCCAACTGCAGACTCACATCTGTAGGCCCAGACCCACCTGTCAGCCTGGAGCGGTGGAAGAAATCTATTCCTGATCCTTTTTGAAGTTCACGAATCATCTTTGCCACAAACATGGCCAACACCACCATGAATTTGGGCAAGGCTGCTGCAAGCATGGCCAGTGCTGCTTCAAACACATCCATGAGGACATTCAGCTGTGCCACAGGCATGACCTCCATGGGCAGAGAGAGGAGGCCAGGAAAACTCTCAGCTGGGCCACCAGGGAAATCCAGGGAGATTGCAGAGGAGCAGCTGAATGTGAGCCCAGGTGTGCCCAGGTGGGCAAGAAGGCAAATGGCACCTGGCCTGTGTCAGCAATAGTGTGGCCACAGGACCAGGGCAGTGACTGTCCCCTGTGCTGGGCACTGGTGAGACCACCACATGTCCAATTCTGGACATTGAGGGGCTGGAGCCTGGCCAGAGAATGGAATGGAGCTGGGAAGGGACTGGAGCACCAGGAGAGGCTGAGGGAGCTGGGAAGGGGCTGGAGAATTCCTGAGGGAGCTGGGAAGGGGCTGGAGAGTTCCTGAGGGAGCTGGGAAGGGGCTGGAGAATTCCTGAGGGAGCTGGGAAGGGGCTGGAGAACTCCTGAGGGAGATGGGAAGGGGCTGGAGAATTCCTGAGGGAGCTGGGAAGGGGATGGAGAATTCCTGAGGGAGCTGGGAAGGGGCTGGAGAGTTCCTGAGGGAGGTGGGAAGGGGCTGGAGAGTCCCTGAGGGAGCTGGGAAGGGGCTGGAGAATTCCTGAGGGAGCTGGGAAGGGACTCAGCCTGGAGAAAAGGATGTTCAGGGGGGACCTTGTGGCTCTGCACAGCTCCTGACAGGAGGGGACAGCTGGGGGGCGTTGGGCTCTGCTCCAGGGAATAGGGACAGGAGGGGAGCGAATGGCCTCAAGTTGTGCCAGGGGAGGCTCAGGCTGGACATCAGGAAGAATTTTTTCCTGGAAAATGTTGTTAAGCATTGGAAGGAGCTGCCCAGGGAGGTGATGGAGTCTCCATCCCTGGAGGTGTCCAAGGAATGCCTGGATGTGGCACTCAGCGCTCTGGGCTGGTGATGAGGTAGGAATCAGTCACAGGCTGGAACTCGCTGATCCTGGAGGTCTTTTCCAATCTCAGTGACTCTGGGTTTCTGTGATTAAAGGGACTGTGAAAGCCAAAGAGAATTTAAGGAGGGGTGGTCCTGGCCAGGAGGTGACTCTATCCCAGAGCACCAGATGTGCATCCTGGGCCTCTGGGGCTTCCCAAGGGAAACTGGGGAGCAGGAGGCTGCTGACCTGTGCTCTGGGGTCCTGACCATGGCAGGGCAGAACGGCCCCACTTTCTGCTGTTCACAACTGACTTGTCCCTGTGGGGGGAAGCTTAATTGCCTGCCTTGGCCCGGACAATACTTAAACTCATTTTCTGGACTCCAGAGGGATTGTGGTTGGACTGTAACAGCCCCAAACACACTTTGATTCATTTTATTTCCTGGACTCCTAAAGGGATCCTTTTTTTTTTTTTTTTTTTTGGCCTGTTTTGGCCCCAAGCCCTGTTTTATTCACTTATTTCCTAGACTCCCAAGGGAGTGTGGTTGGCCTGCTTTGGCCCTGTCTTGCTGTCACTTTTCCATGCTGGTATGCAATGCATCTGCACGCTTTAGATTCCTCTACTGCTTGTGCTTTCACTGTAGGCCAAGGCTGGATGTATTTTGCAATATTTCGGGAAATATAAACACATTTGGTCTGTCTCCATGCAATCACCTTGCTGAGATTTTCCTGCAGCCTTTCAGTGTCCTGTCCTTCCCACTTTTGTTGCATGGCAAGAGGCACAGTGAGCTCAGCATGGCCAGCCTCTTGCTGGAGAGGGGATGTTCCCTCTGGGATCTGCAGCAGGGAGCACCCCAAGAGAGAAAGGGAAGGACCCAAAGAGAGGGAAAGGGTGGAGAAGAGGTACAATCTATGTGGCTACTGTCCCTATTAAAGGTGATTTCATGGTTGTGTAGCTTTGTCACTGAGCCTGCCTGTTGCTTTCCCACCACAAGGAAACCACAGCTGTGAGGAGATGTCCTTGGTCACGCCAATCCAGGTAGCATGGCTGACACACGGGGCACGCTGAGATGTGGGACTGGCTCTGTCATCATCCCACAGGTGACCTTATTGCACAACCATCCCTCCAGAGCCATGAACTAAGGAGCTGCCACAGCTGGTGGCCCCTGCTCAGCACACAGAGAACATAAAGCATAATCCCCACCCCTGCTCTGGCACCACTGCCTGCCCTGTGTTACCTTGTACAGCCCCTGAATGGCCATGGGCTGGTCCCTGCTTGGTGTCTGTTGTGTTGGAGCACAAATCCTTCCTCTCCACACAATCACAACTGAGCAGGAAGCTAAGATGCAGATGCCCTCCACTCCATGGAGAAAATGTGCAGAGAAAATTTCTTTTCTTCATACCGTCTTTGAGGAAAAAAACCCGCTTTTTTCTGATAATTTTGCTTACATCTACTGCAACAAGTTGAATGGTGACTTTCCACTCCCAAACCAGTCTGACACTGGGAATAGTGGCAGGACAAGCTGAAGAGGTGATGGATATTGCTATTCTCCTCCTTCTCCTTGAGCACCTCTTGGACTTCTCCAGCCAGATCTTGATCTGTGTCTGCTCACACTGAACTCAGCCTGTACCAGTCTCCCTTGTCCTGGCAGAACGTGCTGCCAGCACACAGAATGTGAGCACTGGGAGAAAAAACATCTGGAGGTCTGGCTTCCCAGTTAGAAGCCCAGCTCTGCTTTGGAGAGCCTGTGACAGTGTCCAACGCTGACATCTGTAGCTCTACAATAGCACTTTGCTCTTTGCTCCTGAAATTTCAAAGGGATTTGTCAGAATATTGATAGGCTTGTTCCCCTTAAAAGTCCTGAAGCGTAAAGCTGCCTGGGACAGAGTCCCAGGCCAGACCCTGCCCTCCAGAGCACATGTGAGAATAAAGTCTTGCTTTCAGTAACAATATTGGCCCAGCACAGCAACAACAGACCTATTTTATTTCTTTTATAATTTACAAATATCACCACAGTGCAAACTCATTCCATATCCCACCAGAACAGCATTGCTTTCCATATAGGCTGTCTGGAGATAAATGTTTCATCACAGAATTTATTGTTTACAGAGCTTACTCATTTACTGTGCAACTCCTTTTTATCAAAATCTCATTTCAGAGCTCGAGCAAGAAAGAAATCCAATAAATCCAAGAGCCTGTTAATGCTGTGAGGAGAAAGCAGCTCTTTACTGAGTGAGCAAGTTTCATTGTCCAATTGTCCCAGGAAATTTAAAGCAGAATGTGTTTTTGACAGCTTCGTTAATGGGACTTTTTTTCCCCCTTGCCAGAAATTCAGGCATAATTGAGACATAGTGTTGAACTTCAAATGTTTCCCTGAAACTGGAATAGAGGACTTGATGAAGCATGTAATATGGCATAACCTCCCAATTATTCACACGTTTAGATAACCATAATCACACAACGCCCATCACAGCCAGGAGGTTATTCCAGGCAGATATTGGCAGGGGCTAATGGACAGCATATTGCGAGGGCAGGAAGGCTTTGGGAGGAAACATTAATCAGAATTTGGTAGCAAAGTCATCAATCACAGCTTAACAAAGCTGTCACTCACCGCTGCAGTCCCGGGACCTCGATCAACTCCGAGTTCAACTCATCAGTGTCCAAGAGCAAAACTCAGCAAGGGAGAATGGCATTGCCTCAGTGTGACTGTCCCCAGGACACCCAGCCCTTGGCAGCGTGGCTTCTCCAGGGAAGAAGCAACAGAAATCATCGCCAGGATTTGTAATAATTGGGTCGTGTATTTTTCAGTCAAACAACGCCACTTTTGATTATCGCTATTTGATGTTTTCTTGCTTTGGGTTTGGGAAATGCAACTGCATTCTGCAATTGGAAATTATTCCAACCAGGAGCTTTTCTAACTGCTTGCCAAGACACCCATAGCAAATTGTGACATGTGAGAAATGTACAGCAGAGCACAGCAAACAGATGAGAGGCTGTGACTATTCCCAATTCCCAGGGACCATTAGACCATTAGTCTGGGATGCAGTGTCCAGGTTTGTGTCCCCAGCACAAGAAAAATGCCAATAAACTGGACTGAGTTTAGCAGATGGCCACCATGATGGGCTGGATGGTCCTACAGGGAAGTGCAGAAGGATCAGATCTTGTTCAGCCTGGGAAGTGGGAGTTCATAAGGGGGCTTAATACCAGTCAGGAATTTGGAGAGTGAAAACCTAGAGGTTTTCTAGATATGACTAAAAAAGCCCTGAGCAAAATGATCTGACTTCAGTTCTGACCCTGTGTTCCAAACCTGCCAAGTCCATCCCAACATAATCAGTGTTGCATTTCTGTGGCTGAAGGAATAATTCTCTGTTCTCCACCCTTTCAGGAGGTGGAACACGGAGAAAGTGTTCAAATAGCAGCACAGAAGACTGAACTTTGGGATCAGGACATGCAGCACCTTTGCCCAAAACCTGCCTGGGAGGTTTCAGCATGTCTCATTCACGGGTTCCAGAGCATCTGGGAGGGCTGTTGCCTTTGTCCAGGTACCTTCCCCAGATCTTTAGTCAAATCCCTCATCCTAGATTAAGGCCAGCCAGCACTAGTCCTGACACTGCTCCTGCACAAAGGCAGTTTTCCTGAGAGAGGATGTTTGCACTTCAGCTTTTGCCACAAACATTTTGTGCAGAGTCACAGAATCACAGAATATTCTGATTTGGTAGTGACCCACAAGGATCATCGAGTCCAACTCTCAGCCCTGTACAGGACACCCCAGGAGTCACCATGTGAGTCCACACAGCTTCTTTCCAAACAAGGCTTTCTTATAATCTGCTCTTCTGCTTTTAGACCCTGCCTCTTGCGCTGTTTTACCTAAGCCCATCCTGTATTTTGTCATGTTTTGTACCCACCATCCTGCCAATTCCAGTTGTTTTACCTCTGTCCAGGCCCTCCCCCAGGGCACAGCTGTAAAGCAGTGCAGGAGTGGGGCTTTTCTTTCATGTTGTAGAGATGCTTTCAGTCTGCACTCTGTGCATTAAAGGGCAGGAGGTGAGAGGTCTCTGAGTGCCTAAGGAATGAGGGAGCTGCTGCAAATGAGTTCCTGAAGACTCAAACTTTCTGTGCCCTCCTTGCACCGTCCCGTGTTGGCTGAGACACTGCTTTTTGACAGCACTGGAGCACATGGAAACCTTGATCCACCCAACACATTATGCTGAAAAACTTCATGCTTTGGGTACATAAAGTTTTCCACATAAACAGGTGGGAGTCTGGCGTGGCCGGCAGGATTTGAGGCCAGTGCATGGTGTTTTTAACACTGTGTGGAAAACTTCTGGGTGCTGGCTGTCTTCTGAGGGGTCAAGTGAGTCATTATTTTCATTGGCTTTCCCCTGGCCAGGGTGTCCCTAAGAGGTTTGTGTGAGGTTCCCCTTGCTCCTCTGGCAGGGCTGAGGAACTCCCTCCTGATGCTGCAGTGCAAAGATGTTAAAGGACATTTCCAGGGGAGGGGGGGATCCAGCAGTGCCAGTTTCCTCTGGATGAAGGACCAGGAGCAGAAAATGTACCATCATGGTTAGTTTTGTCCATCACCAAACTGCCAAGATACGGTGTCACCTATTTCTTAGGAACTGGGGACCCTCAGTGGTACTTGAGTGGCTCTAAAAGAGAAACCCAAGATGATGGTGGGTATCTGTCCTAGCTGGGCTGAAGGGTGGCTTTGAAGAAGTGAGACATCATTGCTGACAAATTATGGGAAGCAAAAAAAACCACCCTAGGGTTTTTTCATATCCCACTTCAGCCATGTGTCTTGTGCGCTGCAGGGTGTCCTCCCCCAAAAGAAGGTGAATCCAAAATCTCCTGAGAGGAGACTGCACATTTTCCATTTTCTTTCAGGATGGACTGGTGACTTCAGGGCTTACTCTGGCTCCTGTGTTTGTTTTGCCTGTACCTGTCAGCCTGTGGTGAGAGGAAAGTTGCCTGAGGAACTCTAGAGACAGCCTGCAGTTGGTGACATTGCCATGAGGAGCTAACAATCTTTTTTAGCTGAGATTTTGTGTTCAGGTAGAAGGAGAACCTCACATGAGATGTTCACATTTGGCTCCAGAAAATTGGAAGCACTAGAAAGCACTCCAGAGAAGAGCAATAACGATATGGGAAAGGTGGAAAAACCCTGGGTCATTTGCAAGTCCAAGTGCCTGAATCTCTCACTGGGGCTGCAGTGAGTGGTTTGAACGTGGCCCAAAGCCTGCTGTGTGCTGTGGTTGGACGGGAGCTGCCGGGATTCCGTTGGATGTGGAGCTGTCCCGGTGGCCCGGAGCCAGGAGCCACTCAGTGTGCCCAGAGAAGGATGCAGTGAAGCCTTCCCAGCCCGGGGCTTGCCAGGTTGTGTGGCCAGCAGCATCAAAGGGAGGGACCTGGTCATGATCCCATTTGGTCTCCTTGAACCTCTGGGCCAAAGGGACAGATACCACTGGCAGCCAGGTCAAGTGGGGACAGCTTTTAGCAGGAGCCAAAGCTCCTCCTTACACCTTCTTGAGTGGAAATGAGACTGTTCTCCCACCACACCCATGAGGGGAAGGGAGGGGACAGGGTGGGGAATCGTTATTTTAGTCATTAGCTGATGGGGAATTTACCAAGGAAGACTGACCTCAAAATCCCACGGTTTTCTCATTGTAGAAGTAGCCAGCGTGAGGAAAATGTCACGTACTGCAGCACTGGGACAGAAAGAAGAAATCCCTTTGCTTTGGAGATTCTGCCAGGATGAGCTCCCATGTCCCATAAAGAGATTGTGTTCCACTCTCTGGACCTTTTTTTTTCCTCATCACCTGCAGGCCTTTTTTGAATTCTGTTCCTATGGCTGATGGACCTAAATAATCTCTTTTGTGGAAAGAAATCAAACCTGGGCAGGAGGTTGCATCACAACCTCAGGGGTGCAAAAGGAGAGTGCTTTTTTTGGGGATGACCCCCTCCATTGCTTTAGCAACAGTAAGCATTAGACCTCAAATCTATGCTTGGAAATGATGGTCATGTGTACTTTTGCTTAGAACTTACTTTGGGCCTGAAGAATCTTCCACCCAAAGCATTTTTATTTGGTGCTTTACAGGTGGTGGCCATGGGAAGCCCTTTTGCTCATCGTCCCATCCAACCTGCAGCGGGAGCCAGCAGTGCCCAACGCTCCTTCTGTTTGTTGATCCATCCCAGAGGAGCCATGTGAGTGGTTCCTGCTCTGATGTTGTCCCAGGGCTCATGGTGGAGTGTGACATTACACGAAACCTGGGCTGTTTATTGAAACAGAGAGAGTCACACCAGGGTCACAAAGTGATGTCGCGTTTCCCACCCTCCTGACAGAGCTGTGGGGACACCTGAGGGATTGTGTTTGGGATGTTTTCATATCCCACACAGTAGGCAGAGAGGGGAAGCTGATTTAAAGGGGGTTATTTAGAAAGAATAAAGTCAAGCCATTCTTCTTACATCAGGCCTATCTTGGGAAAACAACTCCTGATGGTGTAAGCTGCAGATCAAGACAATTAGATGGAGAAAGAGAGTGTGAAAAGCTATTAAAACCCTTTCAAAATTTGTCATAAAATAGTAATAAAAAGCCTTTGGCCAACATTCTAGCTGACACACTGATCTAGAGTCTTGGAGATCACTTGAACAATCTGATTTACCCAAAGGAAGGTCTGCTCCATCTCCTGGCCTCAGCATTAAATGCTGAATTTCCTTTCCCAAAGCACCCTCAGAGGAAGCAAGACACATAAAAAAGGGGGCCAAACATGGATCATAGATTCATGTGGCTTGGAAAAGGACCTTTAAGGTCATTGAGTCCAAAGAGTTAAAGCAAGCCTGCCACTAAACCATGCCAGTAACCAGGTCTTGCATGGCAAGCTGTGATCCCATTGCAGTGCAGGGCTGTGTCCCAGTGACAGAGACACTCCAGCTCCTCCTTGGGTGACCCCACCACTGCATCCAACCCACACCTGCATCCTGCCACACTCCATGTGGTATGGAAGACTCCATGGTACATGGAAGACCTCCCAAGAAATGCCACAAAAAAAGACATAGAAAAAATTCTTGGCTGTGAGGGTGGTGAGGCTCTGGTACAGGGTGCCCAGAGAAACTGTGACTGCTCCATCCCTGGAAGTGTCCAAGGCCACGTTGGATGAGGCTTGGAGCAACCTGGGACAGTGGAGTTGTTGGGTTAGAATTAGGTGATCTTCAAGGTCCTTTCCAAACCAAACCATTCCATGATTCTGCATGTCCAAGAGAAGGAAATGTTCATCAGCAGGTGGCCACAGGCCAGACCTTGAGCAGGATCCTATGTGAGCCTCTGCCTTGGATGTGCTGGAGCTTGGATGTGCTGACTCCTGATCCCTGTGTCTCCCTCACCCCTTGCCCTGCCGTGGATGTTTTTGGAGCAGCCTTGCCCTGGCTGGCTGTTTGTACAATGACTTGCATAACTAGAGCATGATGATTTTAGCTCGGGGCTCTCGGTCCCATGATACAGAATGGGATAATTGAATGCAGCAAGTGCTGTGACAGAAACCAAACAGGAGTGTAAAAAGGAGAGCTCCCTGTTCAGGAGAAGGGAGGAAAAGCTTCCTGATTTTCTTGTCATGAAGTTAGCCTTGGGTTTGCAGAGAGGAAAGGCAGGGACAGGGGACCTGTCAGCAGAGGTTGCGTTACTGGCTCGTGCAGGGAGGGGAGAACTCTGTGCTTTGTGTGTGTGTCTGGGTTCAACATGCAAATAAAGCAAAGATTGCTTTAAAGATACCAAGCCCAAGCACACCACAGCTGGGAAGCACACATGAGCAATAGCTTTCACATGCTAACAAATAAAAGAGCCTTGCAAAACAGATGCTGAGGTTTGTGGGGCTGGCACAGGCTTGCTGCTGGCAAGGAGTTAACTCACAGAAAGCTGAAAGGTTCAGCGATGGAAGAGGATCCAGAGACTGTTTGTTCATAAACACAGCTGAGGGCCAGCAACCTGCTTTATCCCCTGCCTGAGCTGCACTGCCCCAGTCATTCCTTGCAGGGTTCCTGCAGGAGAGAAGGCAGATATGCAATTCTTCTGCAGCCCACGCTCTAGAGAAATAATTAAACAGTTTTTCTTAACCTCTTGAACTTTTCATTTATTATTGCCATCCATTATGTCTACCTTCTCAAATAGCAGGATCCTGAAAGCCAGCTCCAGAGGTCAAGGGTTTATTGTTTAATGGAGATAGAACATTCTGTAAATTGCACAAAGTCACAATGTTTAGAAGAGAAGCTTCTGGTGTACTGAATCTTTTCAATTTAACAAACAGTGAGCTTTGACATATGTTCTTCCTCCATAGCAGGAAATTTGGGATAAGTGCAGTACTGGCATGGACATGTTACCAAATCCTTCCTGTAAACCAAATGACATCTGCATTCAAATGAAAACATTCCTTGCACCAAATACCAGGAAATACTAAAAGTATCACTATTCTTCTAAGGTCATGCTAAAATGAAGTTTTTGGCTTTCAGAACACAAAGTAAGTTTGTACAGGGCCAAGACGTTTTGTTCAACACACATTTGCTGTTACAAATCCCAAGAGACATCCTTCTGGGTCAAATATGTGCATGTGTCTGTAGAATTTTGCAAGCATTTAATCTTCTTCATATGAAAAAAGAATAAATATTTTAGGAGCGTGGACTTACATTAACAAATATTGCTGTTGCCTTTGTTTTTACTAGTGCTCTGCTTTTCAAAGGCAGAAAAAAGATTTGCTTAAAACAAAGCAAGCATCCTCAAAATGCACCATGCCAAAATAATCAAGGGAATAAATACCTGGGATTTACAAAATATTAATATTCTTCAGTAAATAAACTGAAGCAAGAGCAGGCAGGGAGAGGAGGCTGCTGCAGTGATGGGGAGGGAGTGCTGAGTGTAAACACTTTCATCTCATCGATGGCAAATCAAGAACATTTAAAGAAAATAAATGTATGCAGAGCAGATTCTTCCTTCTCATGTTACTTTCGGGGGATTTTACTGCTGATAGTTAACGCCACATAAAACCTTTGGAATATTATGCCAGCAGATGAAAAACTAAAATGGCAGAAAGAGTTTCCCATGGATAATTAGCATAAATATCTGCTTAAAGCTGAGTAATTTGTTCACTGTGCAGGATGTACCTCAGCAGTTTTATGAGCAAAAAAACACAGAGAATGTTTTGAATGACTTACATTTGAAACAGCACAGGCAGATACCAGGGTCTGTTCAGAGACTACCACACAAAAAAAGTCTGCTCTGAGTGAATGAATGCCTGTTCCCACCAAGCTCAGGGCCAGACATCCTTAGGAGGCTTCACCCAGACACATCCCTGCAGCTTCCCACTCAAAGGAACATTTTCGTTTAATGGGAGGACCAGAGGATACAGACTTTGGAAATGGAAATTAAAAAAAAAAAAAAAAAAAAAAGAAAGAGAGAGAATGAGAGGAAAAAATGAAAATGGAGGGGAAAAAATAAAATAAAAATCAGCATTTTCCAATGTCTTTATTAAAAAGAAACAAACCAACAAAAAAAAAAATCCCACTGTTTCCAAAGGGTGATCTTTTCCAAAAGGTCATTTGGAAAAAAGGTAATTATTAATCTTTTACCAGATGCTTTGTCTGACAAGTGTGGCTTGAGGAAGCTGCTGGGAAGGTGAGACTGGCTCAGGGGAAGGTCCAGCAGTGTCCCCAGGTGTTGGTCACTTCCACTTCCAGCACTCCTTCAGGCTTCCTCAGAGCACCTCCAGGGCCAGAAGCTGGGGGTTGTATGGTCTGTTTTCCATTGGCATCTCCAGCATCCCCTGCTCCTGCCAAAGGAGGCAAAAGAGAGTGAAAGGACCAAAAATACTCCATGGGAACAACCTGAAAGGGAGGTGGTGGATGGTCCTGTGAAACAAATGCAGTCCAAGACCTGGAAAAGACCCCGAAAAGGATCTGATAATTAAATGGTGAATGGAAGATAACCCAGCCTTGCAGCCCATGGGACAGTCCAGCTGAAAAGACACAAATATTCAGATTTTAATGGTGACCCCCAACCCACTAAGAAGGCTGCTCATTTCAGCAGATTCCCCACCTGGCCTTTAATTTGCCTGTGATGCTCCCAGGTTCAGCTGTGCTTTCTCTGAGTGATATCCTTGCCCTGAAATATCCCAGGCAGGGCATAAAAAATTCCAAAGCATCCAGAGAGAGCTGAGAGAATAAAAAATTAATATACCCTGGCCTCATATAGCATTCACTGATTTACACTGGCCCCAGCTGCTGCTGAACTCACCAGGACCTTTATTTTCTTCTGATACCTGTGCAAGACTGGGCTGTAATTCTTGTGGTTTCCATCCTGCACCCTATGACAAGACCTGAGGGAGGGGAACTCTATGTGCTCAAATGGGAAAAAAAATGTATTTTTCATTTATCTTTAATTAATCATTATTTTTTTAAATTGTTGTAATCCAAGCAGAGGGAACTGGAAATGCCCAATATGGGCAGTAACACTGGTCTCTTCACTGCTGATTTAGAGTCACCTATTAATCTTTTGGAGAAAATTGATAAGGATGCAGGTTGGCACCTTTGGGATCTGATCAAAATGCAGCCAGGTGGGGAACCCTCAAGGAAGGCTCAGAGCTCAGCAGAGGTTACTCAGCTGCCTGCAAATCCCCTTGGTGCCCCAGTCCACCCAGACAAGGATCCCAGCTCCTGGCTGGTTTTGCTCCATTTGTTATCCCAACAAAAGTCTCCCTCTAGCTTGGATGCAGCAAAAGGTACTGCTGGAAGCTTGGGCTGGCCCCACACGTGCTTCAGCCCCGCTGGAGCAGCTCAGCTTCCCGGGAAAGCCCCATCCAGGATGCAATCCTGAGGCGCTGCCGGAGGCAATCATCCCCCTGCTGAGCTAAACCCCAGCCCTGGGCTGCAGCTTTCCTTCCAAGTGAGAGTTGGAGCTGCTATTCAGACCTTATATTTAGAAAAATGTGGGAAAAGAACTAGATCCATTTCAGGGTTTGTATTTTTGTTGGCAGGATATCTGGTATCATTATGGAGAGCAAACCCAGGGTTTTTCTTTTCTTTTCTTCATTTTTTCTTTTAATTTTTTTTTTTCAAAGTATGCATTTTCTTGCCAGAATCATATAGAAGAAGTGGGATCTGATGAGGGGAATTTGTGGCTGAGAAGCCTGAGGGAGCAGCAAAATCATTTCATCATCACATCTTTTGCATGCACAGATGTGTGGGTCTGGGAGCACTCCAGAGGTCTCCTCCTCCATCCTCCTGCCCTGTGGCAGAACCAGCTCAAACCTGGTGATGGAGACATCACATCCTCCCCAGGTACTCCCATCCTGACTTTTTTATCCTGCCTGTTAGAAAGTTCCTTGGATTTGTGGCAAGATACCTCCAGGAGGGTTTATCCTGTCAGCAATGGATGCGGGGACAGATTATTCCTTCCCTTTGCTGCCATGTGTGACCCCAGGCAGCTGAAGAGCACAGGAGGGAACTCCTGAAGGGTTTGCAGAACAAACCAGGCCTGCCTGAACACCCTGAGTGGGACAGTGAGGTGTGATTCATGCTGAGGGCTGATTTTTGCAGCACTCTGGTGTTTTATACGTTCTCAGCAGAGCAGGGGATGTCACCACCAGCACATTTAAGGACAAGCCCCTGGCAGGCGCTCTGACACACGTCCTCTGGCAGACACGCTTGCGTGTCACTCTTGAGGAGCCTGCAGGACATCTGCTCTGCCAGAAGTTGTGGCAGGGCTCTGGCAGATGGGTCAGCGGACAGCGAGGACGGAAAAACACAACGATCCCGAGAAAACGACGCCCACCCTTTTCCTCTCTTAAAGAATTCCCAACATTGCCACCAAAATACAGGACCATGGGCTTAAAAAGCAGACAGGAAACCTCTGGGAAAAGTCTCCAGCAACAGGGACACGTCATGTGCTGCCTGCTCAGCTGTCAAGTTAAGGACTTGTCCTGCTATCGCTCAGTCCTCAGAAGGTCAACGATTGGCTTTGCTTATCACCCAAAAGCACTTTACTCTGGTTAATTGGCACCCCTGGTGACAGGGTGGATTGATGGGTTCCCATCAGGTCTTGCACAGCCATCCTGGCAGGACAAAGCTTCTCCTCACCCCTGTCTGCTTGTGTTTTATGGTGTTTCCCAAGGAAGCACGCAGGAAGGACTCGTGGGGAATGGATGGGTGGGATGGCACTGATGTCAAGGCTGAATGCTGTGAGAGGAGGGTGGGAGAGCACCCTCAAGTTTCTCTGTTCATTTGTCCATCCTTGGATGCCACTGTGCTGCCTGGAGATTTGGCTCATTGCCTTCTCCTGACCCTGTAACACTGTGACAGCACCAGAACAGTATTTGTTCCTTTTAGGCAGCACTTTGTCACTTGAAGGTAGCTCAGGTGCCTTCATTGGGTACTCCTCTGTGGAGCATAGATGGATTGAGTGTCCTCTAGGGTGATCAAGGCCATATCTCCAGGCCTGATGTCTTTCCCCTGCAGTGCGGAGATGTTGGGACTAGAAGGAGGCATCAAAGCAGTATCTCCAAACCTCACTTCCCTACTTGCATCTCCTGTTGTGCTGAAGGAAAGGCTCCTCTGGACACTTTCCCTCTCCAGAGAAAGCCTCTTTCTACTGGTGATCCCTGAAAAGGATCAGGCGTTACCTTTTAGCTCTCTGTTGGCTCTAATCTCCTTTCTTCCTTGATCCCAACTTTACTTAAAAAAAGCCCCATATTTATTTAGCTCCTCTTGGATGTTTCTTGGGGAAGGCTCAGCTATTTCTACTCCCTTTTTGATTTCCCAAGGCTCGTGCCCAATGGCATGGCAGGAGGAAAACAAGCCTTAACCCCTCCCAGGGCTGGGGGCAGGTTGCTGCAGGAGGATTTTGTGATTAAATTGTTGTGCTGTGCTATCCTATGAGTCCATTGGGGTGGGCAATCCCAACAGCCTCAAGAGCTCTTCTTTGCCCTCTGAAAGCCAAACTTCCAATGTCTGCCCAAAGCTTTCCCTTGTTTTCACAAACATCTTCGCTTCTGAACTCTCAAAATCTGTTGTTTTCCAGGTAGGGCCAGTGGGGCTGTAACTTGTACCCACCTGGCAAGAGTTCCTCAGACTTGGGACAAATCCCACATGTATCCACCTCTTCCATGTTCATTCTGGCTCGCAGAGCCACCATTCCATGCCTGAGCCCTGACATCCCACGCTCACAGCTCGCACGTGGTGTTGGTGACCAGGATCCACCATCTGTGCCGGCAGAGTGCCGCAACGCCGGAGTCAGAACTTTGTTTTAAGCAAACAGAAATGTGCAGGACATACCAGACTCCTCGCTGGAAATCAGAGCCATATTCTTCAAAACTCTGACCCTTTGTTCAGACGCCCTTTGGAGACCTCCCGCAAATACCTCACTTGGACTTCCAGATGCAAGAAATTAATTTTATTTTTTTAATTCTGTGCCACAAATCCTTAATTTTGGAATGTGCACTTTTCCTGTGCGGTCCCTGGCTCCTAGAGACTGCAAATACATGTGAAATCGCAACAGACGTCGATAACAAAAGTTTGAGGGTAACCCAACAGCTTTTCAAAGCCTTCTCTAGATAATTTATCCTAGACTGGCGAGTAGCCACAAGCTCCATGGTGGGGAAGGAGGCTGCTTTTGATTTAGCTGATGTTTAGGTGTGAATGAGGAGGAGAGATATACGATTAATCACTGGAAGCAGGGAGATGGTATTATTTTGATTCATACTTGACAAGTTTTCTAGGAATGCTGAACTCGAGTAGAAGTGCATGGTGGACCCAGCTGTTCAAACAGTGTGATTAATTAAACTGATTCCATGTGAAAAACAACACTGACTCTCACTCTCAAATTGCAAATCATTTTCAATATATTGGGGAAGGGCCAGCCCGAGTTTTTATTAATTGCTCTGGAGGTGATGAATCAGGGGTGTCTACAGAGACCCGCACAGGCGCACATTCCTGAGGATGTACGTGATGGTGGGCTGGTTTCTCGGCTGTTTGGAGCAGCAAGAGTTGCTTTCCCGGAGATGCTGCCACTTGCACACGAGGCAGGGATGAATCCCTGAGGTGCACAAGTTTGGATGAGCCTTCCCCTCCCAACCCTGCTCTGGGAGAGTTGCAAAACTGCAACGGAGCCGGCGCTTGTGCTTCGAGCAGCACTAATAATAAACCCTCCTCTCCCCTCGTTCACCTGCCAAACCACGGCTCTCTCAAAATATCAGCAGGCTGAGAGCGGGCCGTGCACTGTGTGATTTGCCCAAGACCACACAGGAAGCCTGTGGCCAAGCTGGAAATTGAGCCCAAGGCTCCCAGCTCCAGGACTGGGGCTTGGCTGCCCATCCTGGGACCCTTCCCCAAGCAGTGCTGGGGCAACACAGGGAGATGGATTGGACAAAAGCACCTTGCCTGCACATATTCAAACCCAGCTTGGCGTTGGGATGCCCTTGCAGCAGGTGCTCAGTGGGATTTATGCACCCCCAGGTGAGCGCGCCGGAGACTCGGCCCCATGAAAAGGTCCGGAAAAATCCTGCCCTGCAGTGGAGGCTTTTGATTTATATTTTCTCCGCCAGCTTGTCTGTTTTACTCATGCTGCTGACAAGGAGAGGGATATTTGATCCGTGCTGAGGGGCAGATGTTGAGCACCGCGGAGCAGGAGGCAAGGCTGCTCCTCAGGTGTAAACCTTCTGATGGCCATAAAACGACTTACGGGGGGGTGGGAGGGAAAGAAATAGATTAATCTGCCTGGTCCTCACAGATGTGGAAAAATACCCTCGAAACAGCTCGGCTGGATGTTTGTCACCGCAGCTGCCGCAGAGGGAGAGTGACGGCCCAGCAGCAAGTGCACCTTTCAACTCCACCAAATCCCGCAGGGCACCCCCGATACCAGGCAGTGACCCTGTGCTAACTGGTTTCAAATGCAACGTTTGAAATACCTCACAAATACACATCTGAGCCAAGGTTTCCACCCTGAGCCTGGTGGGGAGGCTCTGAAAGCTTATTGCAAGCACCTGTCTGGTCTTCAGAAGCATTGATCTCCTACTGAGGTCAACAAGAGGAATTAGAGGGGCTGGTGGTTGCCGCTCTTTCTGCAAAGCCCTGATCACGATCCCAAAATTCGCTACCCAGGGAGCCCTGTTCTGACCCCTCGTGTTTGATCCCAGCAGGAGAAGTCATGTGCATTGAGATGTGTCCCAGACACCTCACGTTGGTGGAGCCCATGTGGCTCCAACCAGCCTTCCTCAGGGGCATGGCAGCTGGCTGATTCCTGGAAAATATTGCTTTGTCCACCCTCTTCAGACCTTGCAGGCTGCTGTTTCTCCAAAACAGCTGAGTGATAGTTAAAAAATTCTTGCCCTCTTTTCCCTCTCTCTGAAAGGAATGGGAGTCTCTACGGACCCATTTATATTGCTGGCTCAACTGAAGTTAATAGGAATATCCCTCTTCTTTTCCACAGGGGCCACATTTTTCCCTCGGGAGATCTGCAGGGCCATTTACTAATTTCACAGACATCTCAGCAATTCCCTCTTGTCAACCTGAGCTTCTTAGAAATGGAGAATGTGATCCCCCTCTGTCTCTGGGTGATTGTGACGCCCTTGCCTTCATGCTCGTGCTGCTCCAAACAACACATTTTCTGAGCACACTGTGTTTGTCTGAAAATACACCAGGAGGGCTGCCCAATTTGGAAATGACTTGAATTACAAAAAAAGCACAGCTGTCTTTAACAGCTCTCGAAGCTCATGCAACTAGTCTGCAATTTATTGACTAGGATTAGATGCTTATTGTCTATGACACTTTAAATACCATTACATTGAAGTTTATACAAGAAAGTCCAAGTTTTCAAACTGGAATCTTAGCAATAACAGCTGGACCATTTGTTTATATGATAGACAGAAAAGAATGACTTCTGTAATCTGTGTATTTGGCTTTAGGATTTTCTACGACATGGGGAGACAGAAACCTACCCCATCCCTAATTGAGGATTGTGAGGCAGAGCTGAGCAGCACTGGCTAATTTGTCCCTGATGTTGAGACTGCAGCCAAAGCTGGGGTTGAGTCCTTCCCTCACACCTGACGGAGAAGCACTTGAAACCCTCTAGCCCACCTCTGACAGGCAGGGCGAAGTCTCCCGTCTCTCCCCCAAGGCTGCTCACATTCCGCATTTTGTTTCTAGCATGAAAGACTTTGTTTTAAATCATAATAGTAACCAGGCTGTAATCACATTATAGCACACATGGAGAACTCGCAAAAAGTCATGTGCTTTGGATTTGACATTCTGATTTATGGTTGTGCGCTCCAGTTACACAGCTGCAATCTCATTTTCGACAAAGATGTTTTCTATTTTTCTATTACTTTGCTTCACCCTGTCTTTATGTCGAAGAAAATGAAAGCCACCAGGTGAAGCCGGCACAAGAGGACAAATGTTTGCATGTTCTGGATCAAAACCATGATCAAATATTTTATGCTCTCCTTTCATAAACAGCTTTCTACAGGCACATGTGGAGGGGGTGTAGATTCTTCATTTTGAGCCATTTGAAGTTTAAAAAAAAAAAAAATTGCAGACTTTTATTTATTCAGAAACTATATCAGCCTATGAAATTCACATCCCAGCCACTTGATCACGGCGACTTCACCAGACAGGGAAGAGGTGGCAGAATTACTCCTCAGACAGCTGAACAGCCTCTCTGCTTACCGGGACCCAAAGCTGCTCCTTGAGTAAATTTTACTCCTGAGCAAAGCCCAGCAGAGGTGGCAAAACCTTTCCCTGCTCAGTTAATTGTAGATTGCCGTCATCAGCCCTTCCCTCTGTCAGTAACCCGTTGGCTTTGCATTCCTAGGAAGAGTAGCAGCATTCCAGCTTAATTAAAAAAGTGAGCACTTTTGCAGTAAATTGCATTAACGTTGGAAAGGGGCCAGAGCTTATGTTTTACATGAACCTCTCTTGTCTAGAGTGGAGTAAAGAAAAGAAAATGTCATCAACATTCTTTTCACAATTTAAACACTGATGATCTATCTTTAGGGCCAATGCTGGCTGAGCATTACAGAGAGCACAAAACCACCACTGACTCCCTCACCAGGGGTAAATTACGCGTTGCAAACTCATAAACCTTCAAGTGTGGCGTAAAATTTTACTCAGGCCATCATTTTCAGTATGGCTTAGGAAGGGCCTAGATGGAAAACATATTTCTGGTGGTTCTAGAGCATGTGTTAAGGAGCTGAAAACAAACACTTGTGGAGCTTCCATGGGTCAGACATTGACCACGAGTCCTCGCTGCACCAAGGCTTTGACTGGAGACCCCCTGGGCCAAGCAGCCCCTTGGTCTCAACAATAAGTTATTTTATCTACTCTGTAAATTCTCTAGGCTCTAAATGAGGGAAGTTTCTGTCTTCAGGACAGTGCTACTCTAAGTTAACTAAACCCTGAGCTGGGACTCAGTAGAGTTGAGCCTTGAAATGGAGAGTCAGGCTGTTGAAAATGCCCCATGGAAGGAAAACTCCAGAAATTCTGTGTACATCAAGAGGACCAGAATTTTTTGAAAGTCACTTTTTAATTTTTTTTTCCCCAGACCAGAAATTCCCAAATATCAGGGACTCAGTTCAACGACAGCCTTCAGCTGCTTCTGCAGGTACAAATATCAGTGAAACTGAGATGAGACACTGCCCTGAGCCATGGTCTAAAGGGGACCTTGGTGACAATATCTGCTGCTCAGCTTTCCACCAGCAATAACTCATTTCTGGGGATAATGAAGCTGTTCAGTGCTGGACCTGCTGGGTGGCAAGAAAATGAAGATTTCAAAGACCTTGGGTTTTTCAGGTGACAAGTACAGAGTGGAAACTTCCCCTCTTGCTCCACAGAATTTTGATGGGGAAAAAAGATCTCTAATTTGAGAAAGGGGCAGTCATTTGTTTATCACTATTAGCTAAATCCCAATATTCTGGCTGTGCTGATAAAATTGATCTGTTGATCAAATACCAGGTCTGAATGTGCCTGAAATGGGCAGGGACACACTGGAGTCCAAGATCTGCTGCCCCTAAGCCAAGCAGAGCAGGATTTATTTTTCCAGAGAGGTGAGATAATCCCAGAGGATCTCTGGGTTACTGTCAGGGTTGGTCCCTCAGCAGAGTGAAGAGCAGAGCAGGTCAGTGGGACTCTGTGACTCTGTAAGAGGATGCTCTGGCTGTGTGTGGCTGTTCATGTCTCATTCCCAGCTCCCCTCCTGCCCCACAGATCCAGAGATGGACAGAGTAGGACTGAGCAGAACGACTCAAGCAGAAATCCACATCAGTTCCTTCTCCTGCGCTCACCCTCCACTTCCGTCCCTGACTCAGCCAGTCAAAATATTTTTGACCAAGAGGTTTTCCACTGGAAAATGCTGTTCCTTCTGAAATCAAGCAGGAACTTGTTCAAATGTCAATGACACTCTCTGGTCGGGAAAAAGTCAAAACATTGCATTTTGATAGTGTAGTTTGAATTAGTGACATTTTGACTTTTCTATCATAATACAATCCTGTTCTATTAGAGCAGATTATGTAGTTCTACATGTTCAGCTACACTTAACAGTTGATACAATGTAAAAGTCAAAACAAATTACCTCCTTCAACACAGTCTAACAAAATATCCCAATCCCCTTTCATATTTTTTTTTATCCTGGAGGCAATTGTGACATCTAGCTTACAATTCTAAGTGGTAATTATTCTCATTTTACAAAACAATGGAAGCCCTGGCAGAATAGAAACGCCTGCTCCTGGCCAGTATTGAACATATGCCTGGTGGCTGGTACTCCAGAATCATCTTTTAAAACTCATTAAATGATGGAATTAATTAAGAAGTGTCACCACAGCACTCACAGCCACCTGCCCATCTGCCCTGGAAGACACTTGATCAACTTAAAAAGTGTTATATTTTAATTTTTTGTCAATGCAATGGATATCTTCACCTGAGCAATTCATCCCAAGACTTTCTTTATATTGGGTGGGAAAAAAGACCACCTATCACATTGGGATTTTCCTGGAAAAATGTGGGAATTTACTTTAGTTTGAGGTGGATGGATATTCCCATGGCCATCCATGTGCTCTAAACCCCGTATTGATCAGACCTCTGTTGCCTGTAGAGGAATGTAGGGTGGGTAGTTCAGATGGAGACTTTGATTTGTTGAACTATCAGGTGAACTCTATCCCTGGTGCCTCCAGTAAATACATATTTTATTTTATTTTCTCTCCATGATATCTCTGGTTAGTGCCATTGGGAAATCTCTCACCATGTGCTTCTTGGGACTGGTCAAAGCTGGAGTGTCCTGGAGGACTCATACAGCTGCAGATTAACTAGAAAGAAAAATTTGGAAGTAATTTCAAAACAATTCCCCCTCCATGGTGGCTTCTTTTTTGTTGGTTTGGTTTGGTTTGGTTTTGGTTTTTGGTGGGCTTTTTTGGTTGTTTTTTTTTTTTTTTGTGGTAAACATTTCCCTTGAGAAATTATATTTATTTTACAGTAAAATTCTGAGTACTATTGAAGTTCAAAGTTTCCTGTGTCTAGTACACTTAGACATTTCCCTTCACCAGAAAGACCTTGTTTCTACAACAAAATTCCTGAGAAAAAAATTTCTAACATCCCTGAGACATCTCTGAAGCTCTACCATTTTTCCACAAACTATGTAAACAAAATCATGAGCTGAAATGATGTTTGTAATTCTCCATGTCACAGACAGCTGTTCATGCACTTGCTAAAGACAGGATTCCAAGCACATGATAATTGAAAAAAAAAAAAAACCAACAACGAAGCAAAAAAAAAAAAACAAAAAACCAAACCCAAAAACTTATGTGCATTTTTGAGGGAAAAAATATCTGTGGAAAAATGGCTAAAATTAATTGCCAGGAAAACGGGTCCAACCAGCCCTTGCAAAGTGAAAACATTTGGGGTATTTTGCACAAAACCATCTTCCCACTTCCTTTGCCAGAGGTTGGTGCAGGTGCAGAGGGATTTGTCTGGGAAGAGGTGACTCATGGTTCACTTGGGAAAACGAGAAGATCCAGGGCCTTGCCCTGCAGGCGGGTGGGACATCGGGGTCAGGCCCTGTGCAGATGGTGGAACAGGATCTGTGAGGCCATACCAGACCATGCCAGGCTGTGCCAGGCCATGCCAGACCATACCAGGCCACACCAGGCAGCTTCATTCACCCTCGCCAGGGATGGATGGCTCCAGCCTCCTCAGGAAGGCTGAGATGTGCCACACGCTCCTGGAGAGCACCAAAGCTCCCCTTAAGCACCTTCACCTGCCCCAGCATGGTTTTATTTCCCTTTAGCTGGTGCAAATGGAGAAAAGAGACATTGACCATGATCACAGCAGAGCCAGGCCAGGCTGGGAGCCAGGGATGATATTGCACAAGCTGGATAAACATTTCTTCCCGAAGCTTCACGGAGCCTGCCTGCCATGGGCAAAGGCTTTGCAGAGCTGCTACACTCCATACCTTGCAAAAAGACCCTGGAAGAGAGATTATGTTTTCACATTGTTTCCCAAATTACTTTAAATGTCAACTTAAAAGGCTTTTAAGGTTTTTATTTCAAACGGAAGTATTAACTGGAACTGCCAGGGGCAGTTAGCTTGAGCAAAGCAATACCGTGCATCTTAAACAGGGTAGAAATTTTTATGACCCAAATTCTTCGTTTATTATACACAGATGGTGGGAGAAGGCTGCTGTCCCCAGTGCCCAGCAGTGAAATGGGCCTGACCAAGCTCTCCTACAGACAAATGGTGCCTGCTCAGACTCCCTGAATGTCAAATGATGCTTTTCTCCTTGCTCCTTCTATGCAGGGTGACACAAGGACTGAGCCTGCTTGGTGGGGCTGGTGAAACCCATCATATTCCTGCTTTATTTTAGGCTGAAGGTGTAGCAGAATGGGGGGCAGCACTTTCTCATTGCCAAGCATGAGTGTGGGCTCTGGCTGACACATCCTTGGAGGGTGGCCACACTCACCAGTGGTGCTCACGTCGTGCCATGTGGTTCTGCAGGTGCTCAGAGACACCCACCTCCCCTACACTCTCGTTGGCTTTATCTGAGAGGTTTGTTCAAGAGTCTAGTTAAGCCTGGGGTGAAAACACAGCTCCAGAGGGGCAGCTGGAGCCCTCAGCCTCAGCAGAAAGGATGTTAACAGGAGATGAAAGAGATGGCTGTGGAGAGAAAGATAAGGAGCACTTCTGTTCCTTTATTTTGACATCCTGAGAAGGAATCTTGGCCAAAGCAGGTTGATCAATTAATCATTGAGCCAATGGATCAATCGAAGGTGGATCCTGGGAGGGAGAGTGTTTATTTGGCTTATTCTTCTCCTTCTGTTCTCACTGACACCACTTCATCAAAAAGAGTGTTCGATACCTTAAGATTGTTAGAGCTTTGTTGCACTCACAGTTGCTACAGTGAAAACAGGTGAATAAACTCCTCTGTGTAAAGCAGCAAGTGCAGCAAAAATCACCCAAATTAAGTGCAAAAGTCATTATAACCTGTGGAGAGGTGAGCAATTTCTATTCACTCACTCAATTTTGTGATGTTACTTCTTCCAGCCCAGGGGAAGGGCAAAAACCTCACAGCTGAGCTCTCCAGACAGGAGTTTAGAAAGCCTCAAAAACTGCAGTGTGGCACAGAAAAAGAACAGGAGAGATCAAGCTTGGTTCATGCAGGAGAATAAATTATGCCAGGGGAAAATGGAAGTGGCCCATGATGCATCCTGTGGGAGAAGTAGGGCTCCCAACAGTCATTGACTAATTAAGTGGGAAGAAAATTTGTACTTGAGCACAGATCTACCAATGCTTTTATAGCAGAGGCAGTGGTCAAGGCCCATCTGAGGAGCATCTTGGTGTTGTGGTCAGCAGCTCTGCCTGGGACCAGTCAGTAGGCTTTAGGGAAAGGCAAGAAAACAAATCCAGGAGTGAGATTGCACAAGGAGCAGGAAGGGAGCTATGGTGAGGAAATAATGCTCATCCCCAGGAAGTTCCAAAGGCTGTGATTAATTTAATGTGCTGTAAATGCTCTATGACAAACACGGGCATCAGCTGTTCTTCTAATCCCACTTGGAAATTCCAGACAGTCAGACACCCAGCACATCATACCACAAGCTTTCGTTTCCAATCCCAGGGTTGTGCCTACCAGCGTGACACGAGAAGCTCTGGGCTCTTCCTGCCCTGAGTTTGGTGAGGTGGCCAGACTCCCACATCTCTCAGGATCTAATTCCTCCTGATTTTCAGCCTAAACATGTCTGTGACCAACATATCAGCTGTTTTTGTGCTGGTGGTCCTTGGTCAGCCCACAAAGAAGGAGTGTATCCTTCTGTCCCATCTTCTGCTCTTCCAAACCACTGCTGTCCCATCCAGGGAATGGTTCTGGCTTGCACCTGACTTTGCATTTGTGTGGCCAAGTGTCTTCCACTCCACCAGATTACTTTGGCTGCCTCTTTGGTATGGCTCAGGTTTGACAGTATCACCCAAAACTGTGGTGCTTGTATTTCTCACTCCTTTAACAGGTTCTTCAGATGTCAGGTCAGTCTTCAAAAAAAAAAGAATATTTTTCTTTGCTATGTTGCTCTGTTGAAGGTACAAGGTGTTTCTAGTGTAATCCCCGCTTCTTTTTTATTCAAACCCAATATTAAATTGCTTGGGGCCAGATTTGGAACATGAGTTGCCCTTGCCAAAGGAGTCAACTATCTTAATATCTGTGGTTAATTTATATATTGAGTCAGAGCAACACAATCTGTCCTTAACAAAACCACGTGGGATATTCTGCATCTCCCATGGTCCCACTGCCCCCTTGTATCAAACTCTGCTCTCAGACCCTCCAGAAAAATGAGGTCAGATGATGGACATGTGGTGGCCATGAGCATTCTGCCCTCCTTACCTCACTTGTGTGAGTTTAGGCATTAGTTTTTCCTTCTCCAGTCCCAGGACAGTGGCTTCCAGTTGACAGATTCATTATCTTTCCTTGCTACTGAAGCTGCAGTTGCATGTGCTGGTGCTTTTTAGTACCCTCAGCATTACCCATTCATTTAAACACCAATTATTCCTGGGTTCAGCACAAGGCCAAGCAGGCAAAACTCTGCAGCCTGCATTACACAGGTCACAGTAGATGATCTAATGATCCCCCTGGCCTCAGGGACTCCAAATGTTAAAAGCATTATATGGCATATCCTTTAAAAAGCTGGATATTTTTGGCACTGTCCCCTTTCTCACTGTGATCTTATCAGCCCTCACAAGCTGAAGGCTGTTGAAATTTATTGGTTACTTCACATGAGTGGAGGGCACCAAGAAATGCTCTGGGGAGTGTTGCAGATGATTCATTTGTGGGAAACCTTTCCCAAGCTGGATTTCTGTGCAGGATGGGGGAGAAGAGCAGCTCCATGCAAAGGAGCCACGCTCCAAATAAACAAAAGGAGGCATTTCCCCCATGGTGGGGAAGGGACTGCTGAAAATCTTTGCTTATGGCTGTGAAAAGCTTACCTGGGATCCCAGAAAGATGGAACAATTAAGTGGAGGAGCACTCCAGGTGGGATCATTAGGAAAATGGATCACATCAGGCTAAGGAAATCCTCTGAGCTGGAGGTAGTGGGATTTTTGGGAGAAACACCACATGCACCCCTCCCTTTGTGTCTTCTTCCTGTTGAAGACAGCACCTGGACTGAAGGAAGCAGGTTCAGAACATTTTATGCCTAAAATGCAGCCTTGCAGCTGAAAAGGGAGCCTAAGGCCATCCCAACCACATTCCCACCAAGGTCCTTCACCCTTGTGCAGAAGATGAGGGTCTGGCCCTACCAACACATAAATAGGCCAGATTTGTTTTTGAAATGTGTGGACTTACCTTCCCAGGGCACACACTGTTGGATGTAACTTCATTGTTAACAAGTCACAAAATATAATTTTTTTTCCCATGGAGAAAGTGAATTTAAAAAATGTATACATAATTAAAATAAGAGGAGGGGGGGAAAAATAATATTATTTTTATCAAAAAAATTACCAGAGCAATGGAGCATCTCTGCCCTGAAGTCAGGTTGGGAGAACTGGGAGTGTTCAGCCTGGAGAGGAGAAGGCTCCAGAGAGACCTTAAAGACCCTTGCAGGGCCTGAAGGGACTCCAAGGGAACTGGAGAGGGACTGGGGACAAGGGATGGAGGGACAGGACCCAGGGAATGGCTCCCACTGCCAGAGGGCAGGGATGGATGGGAGATTGGGAATTGGGAATTCCTGGCTGGGAGGGTGGGGAGGCCCTGGGGTGCCCAGAGCAGCTGTGGCTGCCCCTGGATCTCTGGAAGTGTCCAAGGTCATGTTGGACAGGGTTTGGAGTAGCCTGGGATGGTGGAAGGTGTCCCTGGGCATGGCAGTGGGGAGGGACTGGATGAGCTTTAAAGATCCCTTCCAACCCAAACCATTCCATGATTTTACAATTCTGCGATGAGAGGTCTTTTCCAGTGTTTGATGTTCAGGCAAGCATATTTCCATTTAAACAAATTTTGAAAATAACTTTTCATTTAGGGAAACAAAAAGGAAAAAAGAAAAGAGAAAAAAAGAAAAAGTTTTGTGTGTTTTTTCACCAGCTCTACTGATCTAATTCCAGGATGGATAATTGTGTTCTGACTGATTATTGTAGGACTGGAGCTCCAGTCGGGTAGAACATTCTTTTTATTGGAAAGCATTATGCAATGCTGGTTTCCATTAAGAAGGCAACCCCAAGTCTCCACTTTTCTTGCCCTGCTCCTGCAAGAGAAACATTTTCCATAGTCCACTGAGAAACGTACAGGAGAATGTTTTTAAAACTGATAAATATTCTGAAAAAATAACATTTCCTATGCTGGTCACATAGTTATTTTACCTTGCAGAGAGATTTTCCTAAGACCATATTTTGAAATCCTCATCACTTCTGAGCTGGGCAAAAATCTCACAAGTTTATGTAGATCAAAAGTGACTTATTTTTCATTCTTTATTTACAAAAATGTCCATTAATGGAAAAATAAATGTTTAATTTTAAAAAAGACTGTAAATCAATAGCTATATAAACATAAAAGCACAGGGTCTTAGTTAAGGATTTGTTCATGAATTGCTTTTTAAAGTTAATATGTAAAAAAAAAAAAAAAAAAAGAGTACATGATGAAGAGTTGCAGGATTTCTTTTCCACATTTTAAAATGAAAAAGAGAGGGAATAAGCAAAACCGATTTTTTTTTTCCTGATAAAAACAAAATATGTGTTTAAAAGTTTACTTTGTTCCTTGCAGAACTGGCCACTTCAAGCCTTTCATTTGTGTATTTCAAAGAACTGCATTTCTGCTAAAATATCTTCCCCATCAGAAAAATGAAACCCAATTATTTCTGTCCCCAAGCAGAGCACAGGTCTGACTGCTCTGTGTTACAGATGGATCCTAATGAGCAAATGATGGCTGTGAAGGACCACATCAGGCACCAGAGTGAGTAACCATTTGCAAAAGTGCCTGTTAAATTTTTATTAACCCTTTATAAACTTCAGATATGATGTGTGACCAATGTAACTTGGCTTTTCCTTCCATAAACCTCAATGCACTTTATGGGTTGTGGTGGGTGCCCTGGGGGAAGCTCAGTGATTCAGCTCTTTCTGCTGGGGTGTAAAAACCCTGCAGGTGAAAGCAGCTGAGTGGGAAATGGGCTTATCTTCATGGCAGGCCTTTCAGAGGTATTCAAAGACCAGAGACCTTGAAATCTTTCACTCAGATATCACCTCTAGGTGGAGGTTTTGCTGCTTTCTATTAAGTTTTTTTTTTTTTTTTTTTTGCTCTGCCAATAAACAGCAGCATAATCCCACTGCAGTGAATCCCTTAGGTTTCAGTGCTGAAACAAATCACAGGAACAGAGACACAGATCAAGGAATGGTTTGGATTGGAAGGGACCTCAAAGCTCATCTTGTTCCACCCCCCTGCCTTGGCAGGGACACCTTCCACTGTCCCAGGCTGCTCCAAGCCCTGTCCATCCTGTCCTTGGACACTTCCAGGGACCCAGGGGCAGCCACAGCTGCTCTGTGCCAGGGCCTGCTCACTCTCACAGCCAGGAATTCTCAATTCCCAATCTCACATCCATCCCTGCTCTCTGGCAGTGGGAGCCATCCCCTGTGTCCTGTCCCTCCATCCCTTGTCCAAGTCCCTCTCCAGCTCTCCTGGAGCCCCTTCAGGCCCTGCAAGGGGCTCTGAGCTCTCCCTGGAGCTTCTCCTCTCCAGGTGAGCACCCCCAGCTCTCCCAGCCTGAGCAAAGGGGCCCCAGCCCTTGAAGCATCCCCATGGCCCTTGGTGAAATGCATGGCTGCATATCATTAGACAGCCAGGCAATTGGAGTTATTGGCCATTCAGGACTTAAATTATGCCTACAGCACCCTGAAGGTACAAATTCAAATGGTTCCTCTCCTCCTCTGATCCCCCCATTATCTCTGGTGGGGTTTTCCCCATAGATACATTCCCACAGTGGCCTTTTGTTTGATTAGCAAGAGCCAGGCTGTGCAAGAGCTGCCTCCCCAGACAGCAGACCCCAAGGACAGATGGTTTGTATAATGCTCAGAATTAATGCAGCATTTGCTGAGAGGTTGTTTTTTCATCGTAATGCTTGAAGGACTCCAGAGGTGCCCCATGGCAGAGGTACAGGGAGCAGATGGGTCTAACAGCCTCCCCCATGCTCTCCAGATCCTTCCAGGTCTACTTCAAAAAACAGGTTTATTTTCCTGTGCAAGCACCGCTTTTCCATATGCCAAACCCCAGCACCTGGAAAAGAGGCCAATTAACACAAAAATATAGAAGACCACATGTCTTCCAAGAGAGCCCCTGTGATAGAGGCTGTTTGCTCACCTTCCCACAGATCCCAGAGGTCTTTTACATGGGGTCCCAGCCTGGCTCCTGCCTGGCAAGGCCTCAGCATCATTCCCCAAATAGCAGTGAGATTTCTTGGAAAGCTTCATGCTTCCCTGCTGCTCTCCCTCCTCCTGCCCCACGATTCCCCTTCCCACCCTCCCTGGCTGCTGCACCTCCAGCCATTCCCCTCCCTCCATGCCCAGCCAGGGGATGCCACAATTTAACAGCACTCACACTGGCAGTAGGAGCTTTCAGAGCAGTTTCCCTGCTCCAGCACACATCTGCAAATGCAGGAGCATCCTGCATCCCCCGTCAGAACCAGGGCCCCTTGGCACGAGGCGTGGAGTGGAGGCATGTGAAGACATGGTTTCCTGCCTCGGAGAAATTCCCTCCCCAGAAATGAGAGCCTGCAGAGCAAAACACAGCTGCAAATGGCACTCAGAGCCTCAGGAGGCCAGGCTTTAAGAATAAGCAGGCACCTTGGGCTGGGAAGGTCCTAGTACATTTTTGCAGCTATGTAAACAACAGTAAACTGCTCCTTTTGGCCGAGCTGGAGGTTGATGGCATAACAGGAAATTCTGGTGGATGATTTTCTTTTTTGGGAACCACATGAAAGTTAACCAAACTTTCCCAAAACAGATGAAAGATTCTGACCAGGAGCAGTCAGAGGATGAAGCGGGAGTTTTAAGGGCAGTTGTAATCCAGTCTTAGCCCCAGGCACGGCTGTGCTGGCAGGTTCCTGCCATGGAAAACAGGCTACTGCTCCTGGGCTGCTCCAGGAAAACCCCTCTCCACCAGCTGATGGCCACGGTGGGTGATGCAGCCAAAAATGGGACACCAAGGAAAGGCTGTTCTGGGGGTTACCAGGGTGAGGACAGCAGAGCAGAAGTGGCTGTCCTGCCATGCCTTTATCCAAGCCTGGTGGTGTGTTCCAAAGAAGCTGTGGACCTGAGAAGCAGAAGAATGTTTGAGTTTCAGGGACTGCACATGGCTTTTCTTTTACAAGCCAGAGCCTTTTTATGGGGACTCAATCCAGATCTCCAAACCACTTGATGGGGCAAGCCAAGGTGGTTCTGTTGTTGCCTCCATTAATTCTCACCCTGCACAAAAAGCATCAGGATCTGCTCAGCCCTGAGCAGGCTGGTGGCTCCTAGTGTTCCTCTTGGCCTGGTTAGAGGATCAACCAGGGGAAAAAAATTAAAAAGAAAAAAGAAAAAAAAGGTTTTTTTGCACAGCCAGTAGTGCCCAGCCAAGAGGCTTCCACACACAAGTGGCTTCTGAAACACGAACCAACCACAGAGGTCTCAGCTCTTCTCACAGCGCAAGTGTGTGGGCTCGGCTGGAAACCCAGCTCCAAGGAAGGCTCTGCCTGCTGAACTCGGGCCAGCCAGCGGAGCAGCCCGGCTCTAGACCCTGGGAAGGAGGCACACCAGGTCTCCCAGGCCACTTCCCAGAGCCCCGTGGCTTCACATGGGGTCAGGGTGGGCAGGGAAAGGGAAGGGAGTCTCTGGGAAGGGAGCAGGAACCCAGCTGTGAGCGAGGACATCCTCTCCAGCTGCAGAGACCCTTGGACCCAGGAAGTTTCCGTGGGTCAGGACTTTGCAGGCTGTTCCTCAGTGTTTGTTTGGGTTGGCTCGGGAGCTTCCCAGTGTGTGTGTTTACTGGGGTGGACACATCCCTGCAGGGCTGGAGAGGTGCCCTGGATGTCTCTGTCCCAGGGGTAGCTCGCCATTAGGAAGTGGGGGTCCCCATGATGCACTCACATTTAACTGACATTGATTGAAGTCTTAAACAAATCCAGCCACAACCCTGGAAACTTTCTTTGGAGGAGCAGATCCTGTCTCCAAAGTGCAGCATTCAGCAAGCTGGAGGGAATGGGCTAGGCTGGGCTGTAAGACATGAGCTAACTGCCAGCTTCTATTTCCATCTGGGAGAGCGATGGAGCCAAAATCAATAAATCATCATCATTGCCACCAAGAGTTTGGTTTTATTGGATGATAATATATTTCCTACTGGTGAGACCATGTACCAGCAGCTGGAAGAGGAACAAATGACTATTTACATTGCAGAGCGGGGAAGACAGAGGAAAGAAAGAAGTAAACATATCACATATGTTATATGGAGATTACTGCGGGGTTAGTCTCCCTCATGACATCTACCTCGGAGGGGAGGGGCAGAGGAAGGTGACTCATAAATGTCCCAATACCAAGTGAATTATTCCATCACTTCACTGCCTTGTATCTCCCATGTACATGGATCCCTTCTTCTCCCCTCTTCTGCAAACACAGCTCATGGGCCAAGTGTGTAATTAGCAGCTCTTTGGGTGCTGCAGAGGCTTTGCTGAAGCACAGAGCTGTTGAGACCCCCAAAACAGGGGGACTAGGGGCATTATGTTGTCCCTTTGAGAAGTCCTTGCTTTCAGAAGTCCTTCATTCCCACCCCACAGGGATGGGGCGCTCACAGAGGTGCTGCAAACAGCACGGGGGGCTGGTGGGAGGGGTGCCAGGGGAACAGCTTCAAAGCCACTGAGTCTGCAGGGAATATCTGTGCTCAGCCCTGTGCTCACCATGTGCTCCAGGCCTCCAGATTGCTCCTTCTCATCTGCCAGGCTGAGGTTTCTCTTGCTCATCTTTGGTCTGCAGGGTCCACGCTGCCTTCTCCCCTCAGGCAGGATGTGCTGGGAGGCTGTCACCAAAACATCTGTTACAGAAACCAAGCACTTCCCTGCTGGAATCGAATATTTGTCTATACCAAAGCCTTCCAGGGGACAGGGAATTTTTGTTTGATAAAAAATTGCCATTCCAAACAGCTCTTCTTTTTCCTTTTTTTTTTTTTTTTTTTTTGGTTGTTGTTTTTTGGGGTTTATTTTGTTTGGTTGGTTTTTTTTAAATATAAAGCCTAATATAAATATAATACAATGTGCAGCCAAGACATCTCAATGCTCAAAATGTATTACCCACCCCTTTTAATACCAAAGCCTTCCCAGGAGATAACCCCATCCTCCCCAAGTGCAGTTCCAAGATCCCTGTGCCATGAGGAGAGCTGAGATCCACACAGTGGGGAGAGCTGGTGCTGGCTGCTCTGTCCTTGCTGCACCAGGAATCAGTCCCATTTCCATTCCTGCCTCTCCTGCTTCTGACCATTAGGTCTTGGCCTCCTCAAAGGGCTTTCATCACCCAATTAGAAACAGAGCAACCTCCTGCTACTCAGTTATATTTGGCACAGGGAGTGCACACAGGGAAATAATCCATAGCGCTCTGCCTGGACCGGCACGTGCCCTGGAGCAGGGTTTGGCTGCCTGGCCCTCCAGCCTGTCCCCCTTCTGCACTCAGCCACCTCCACTGGTCACTGGTCACCAGCAGATCATCAGCTCCTCAAAGCAGGACCAGCACCTGCCCTGTCCTTGCAGCTCCTGCCTGTTCAGAGCCAGGGGACAGCTGGTGTCACCCACGTCCTGCTGGGCTCTCCCAGCTTTGGAACAGCCTCCTGGTGAAAAAAGGGCTGGAAGAGGGTGCATATCACACTGTGTGATGTGGGTCTGGAAGGAAGAAAAGGAGCTTTTTTTCTGAACATTTGTGGTGCCCCTGTAGTTAATATCCCAAAGTTTGCTGTCCCAGCTTTCTGAAATCTCAGGATTCTGCAGAGCTCCTCCAGCTCCAGCTGATGCTGTGGGATTTATGGGATCACAAGACACCTCCTTACACCTGGACAGGGACCAAGGCACAGCCAGACCAGCCCTTCCAGCTAACACCAGGATGTGGTGGCATCTTCCACCCTTCCCAAGTGAGGAGACACGGATGTGGAGGGTTAAGCAGAGCTGTCTGATGGGGAATTTCTACTCTGCACTGTGCTGGGGCTGTGGAGCATGTCTGGATCTGGCTGTGGTGAGACCACAAGGTTTGCTTCTCCCCAGATCCCTGTGGGTTGGTGTGGCCTGGCTCAGGGATGAAGATCCAGGCAAATCAGCACGGATTGAGGAAAGCTGCTGGGCTCTTCTCGTGCTCCCTCCAGTCCTTGGAAGGAGCCAGTGCTGGCCACATCCATCCCCAAAGAAGCAGAACACGAGGTCCAGCAGCCACTTGCACCCTGGAGAGCTGCCACTCACCTGCATCTTCTGTGCCTCGGGGTGGAGGAGGCTGTGGCCATGAGGTGACAAGGACAGCAATGCCCCTGGCACTGTCCTGCTCCACATCACACACTCCCACAGTCATCCCACCCCGTGTCCAGTGTAACATCTCCTGATTAAATCCAAATCACAGTGGAAAGCAGGGCGGGGGGTGGGTGCAGGTTCCATCCCCACAGCAGGTGCAAGGCTGAGCATGCTGAGCTGGACTGCATTGCTCTGGTTTTGGGGGAAAAACAAAGCAGCAATTATAAAATCTTCTGGAGAAAGCAGTTCACAAGGCTCCAGGGACCCTGAGGAGCTGTAAGAAGGCAGGCAGTTAAAAAACAGACCTGGGAATAACCCTTATTGAGGTGAAGCAGGTCATGGGGAACGAACCAGCTGCAGCACCTGATGGGCACAAAGGCATCCAGCACCTGGGGAGCATCCAAGAACCTCTCTAGGCAAGGGATTTTTGCAACTTGGGTACAAAATTCTGCCTAAATGTGATTTTAGGCACCTATGCCCATTTCTGGACCTCATTTCCCCCAAACCCAGCATTTCTATAGCTACTGTGCACAGGTGGATATGTCATCAATCTATTGCAAATAGTTTCTATCCCGCTGATGATTTTGGCTCAATTTGGCAGAGGAGCAAAACTTTCAAAAAGAATTTGTCTTCTGGAAGTTTTGTGGAAATGGTTGGAGGAGAGAAATATTATTTCTAGTCTGGGTGAGGGCAAGACTCATCAGAGAGTCCACATTGCCACTGCTCAGGGCATTTGGGCTCTTGTAACTACTCTCCCTTCCAGACCCACCTGACCAGACACAGCAGCGAGGGGCAGGACAGAAGGAGGGAACAGCAGCATTGCATGTTAATGAAGTTGGGTAATAATAATTGTTTTATTTATAAGCATCCCCCACCCCTGTTGAATCGCTCGGGGCTCTGCACAACAACCACAAAAACAATTGCTCATTAATTAAAACCACACCAACCTCCCCGAGATTGCAAACAGATGGATAAACACATCAGATGATATAATATCCCAGGAACTGGGAATGGGAAGGGACCACCTGTACCAACCAGCTTGGGCAGGCAGAGGTTTGGCCTGTGCCTCCCTGGAGTCCCAGCCTCAGAGCACTCGCCAGGACACCAGAAAACCTCAGGATCTTACAGGCTGCAATGTGTCCCCAGAAAAAGTCAGAAGAGCACTACTCATGTCCTAAAGCCCTGCAGTAGCCTAGAAATATCCAGAGATCTTGGAGGAGCAGTATCAGTTCTTCCCATAAAGACTAAATAAAAAACCTGTTTTTCCTACCTATCCTTCTGTCTGAGCTGGGATGGAAATGCCTCTGCTTCAGCTCTGAGAACAACACCATCCTCATCCTCAGGGCCATCCATCAGCCAGGCACTGTCCACTCCATGCTGGAGGCTCTCTGAGGCTGCAAAGTGCTCCAGAGGGAAAACCCAGAGGAGGTCCACAGGTGAACTGTTCATTATGGAGTCTGCTGGGTCCTGTAAGTGCCTCCAGCTCGGGGCTGAGAGAAATACAACACATGGATTTAACAAGCCCCTTCCCAGCCCTTCGGCTCCACACGTGTTTTTCATCTCAGCATCTCCAGCCACTCGCAAGCACCAGTTACCTCTGGATCACCTGCACTAAATAAGGAAGCACCATTCAATCCATCCACCCCAATAAGCCCAGGAATCACCAAGCCAGGCTTGCTTGTTTGTGATTTAATCAACGAGACAGCAGTGGAGTAAGAAAAGTGACTGAAAAATCCATAATCCCCCAAAATCCATCTCTCTCCCTGGAGAACAAAGTCCTGTGGCAGCAAGGACTGAGCCTCCCACCTGCCCTCCTTCCCCACACCTTTTCCACACTGCAAACCTCATTTGAGAACACGTTCCTGCAGCTGTGTCCCTGGGGGCCCAGGAGGGGCTGCCAATATTTCCAGCAAGGTGCGAAGGGGCTGAATTGGCGCTCCTGCCTCACGGAGGCAGCTGGAGACTGTCCCCAGCCAGCTGGAGAGTGGGAACAGCTCGTGGGGAGGATGGGGACAGAGGGTGTGGGCTGAGCATCACCGGGGATCAGCTGTGGGGCTGCAGCTCACGATTTGGACCTGAATTTTCGTCGCGCGACTCAAACTCAGCTCCCCGTTACTCTAAAAGAAATTTGGGAGCTTTTTCGGAGCCTCCTGAGTCCCTGGTCGGGCGCCACTAAATGCCAGGGAATCTCAGGAAAACGGAAAGCTGGACAAGACAAACGCAGATCTGAACCAATGTGGTTAACCAAACGTTCTCCGTTTATTCGAGATAAGGTGGTAGTTTATATAAGCTTCTACATAGTTTACAGAAACAAAGACACTCTGATTGGCAAGCTAACATTTTTTACCTTTTCCTTAAAGTGGCCTACACCTTACACTATAAAACCTATACTAATTCACACCCAGACAGCCCAGTGGTCCCCATCACACCTTAATACTATTTCTATCTGCGCCACAAGCTCTGAATTTCTAACTGCGTCAGAGGCTTGAAGGCCCACAAGGCCCAAATCTGAGGCCTAGATTGGAGTAGCTCAAATCTCATAACTCATGTCCTCTTTCTCTCAAAAATGCTGCAACACACGTTCCTGCAGCCGTGTCCCTGGAGCCCAGGAGGGGCTGCCAGTATTTCCAGCAAGGTGAGAAGGGGCTGAATCGGCGCTCCTGCCTCACGGAGGCAGCTGGAGACTGTCCCCAGGAGGATGGGGACAGAAGGTGTGGGCTGAGCATCACCAGGGATCAGCCACATGTGGGGAGAAGCCGTGGGGCTGCAGCTCACACACGGCTCCTCGCAGCACAGGGAAGTGATGGGCGCCCACCTCACATCCCTGGGAAGGACCTGTGAGATGGTGAGGAAAGGTCTCTGCCTTCATATCTGCTGCAGGGTTGTGGCCCAGCTGGGGCTTTAGAGGAGGACAGTTTGTCAGGATTTGTCGGAATCTGTGGGTATTGGTGATTCCAAGATTGTAGAAAGTCTCTGTCTTTCTGCCCCATTGCCAAAGAAGAAGCCATAATTGGTCTGTGCTGGTTTCAAGGTTGTTTATTCTGTTTATCTATAACATGTTCTGCTGCCCTGCCGCAGCTCTGTCCTGCAGGGCAGCGTGTGGGGCTCTGCCCTCAGTGGGATGTTACAAACATTAAATACCACAAACTACCTGTGCTGGATTTACAATAACGTGCCAATATCTGTCACCTACATTGAACAGTGTGTCCCCAGCCTAAACCAACAGAAAAATGCCAACACCACAGTGAAACATGGAGGGCATGAAGAAGGAGGAAGAGGACAAGACACACCCAATTCCTCCATCTTGTCCCCTCTGAACCCCTAATCTAGAAATCTAAAATTTTACTTTTGCACCAGTGTCACACTTAATTATTACTCTTATCAAACACTCAAAGCTTGTAATTCATCCTGTAAGGTTGAAAACTCTTTTCCATGGACAGAGCTCACAGACAGTGTCTCTGGGGGCTCTGTCCAGGGGGGTTCCTGACCCCTGCCAGGGTCCCAGACCTGCCAGGGCAGCCAGAGGGAAGCTCTGGATTCCCACAAGGATTGGCCAGCCCAGCTTGGCCAGCTGTGAGATTTCTCACCTCAAGTGCCCAAGAAAGGGGCAGCAGGTGAGGCAAGGAAAGACCCCAGCCCCACAGACCACAAAGAGTGCTCTGGGCAGAGGCTGGGAACACTTTAGCCTTGATTTATGCTGCCTACATTTAGTCATTTTCTTCTCTACAGCCCATTCATCCCTCCACATTCTTATATTAGTGTGTTTTATTGAGCAAATGAACTTAAGGAGTTGTTGAGGGAAATGCTGAGGGTGCCACCTCGGGCATTTGTGTCTGCATCTTGGAGAAAAATCCTGAAAGAGCACTGGGGATTGGCTTGCAGGGGGAAGACTTTGCCCATATTCCCAGATTACATATTATCCCAGGAACTGGGAATGGGAAGGGACCACCTGTACCAGCCAGCTTGGGCAGGCAGAGGTTTGAACTGTGCCTCCCTGGAGTCCCAGCCTCAGAGCACTCACCAGGACACCAGAAAACCTCAGGATCTTACAGGCTGCAATGTGTCCCCAGAAAAAGTCAGGAGAGCACTACTCATGTCCTAAAGCCCTGCAGTAGCCTAGAAATACGCAGAGATCTTCCCAGGATGGTCTGGCAACATATTCCTGCCCTGCACCATTGCACAGGGTCACCTGCCCCCATCCTTATCACTCAGGCTTTGTGTGTCCTGTGAGCCCACAGACAGAGCTGATGCCAGCAGAACATTTCCAGGATGCTCCATGCTGACCAACACCTTCCACCCCGCAGCCAGGACACCTGGAAAATTCTTTGTCTGGAAAAGCTCCTGTTAATGTGATTGACCTCAGTTTCACCTGGATCCTTGTGGGAATACACCACATGCTTTGCCTGGGGCCAGGGATTTCTCTTTAATCAAGCCTGCTAATGAATTCTGACCCATTGTGCCATTCTCACCCAACCTGAGTGGTCCCCCTTGGGCTGGCATTACATTGCATCCCTGGCTGGGTGGTCCTTATCACACCTCTCTATTCCAGGTGCCAGGAGGAAGAGTGGAGCCATGCTCTGCACAGGAGCACACCCTTGGCCTTCAGCTTGCTCTCCAATCCTACATCCTTCTCCACATGGACCTGCCTTGGAGAGGGACCAGATGTCCCCAGCTCCATTTAGAGTATGTGGGAGACGAGGGGACCTGAGCTGTGGGAGGGCTGAGATGAGTCCCACGAGCTGCCAGGGATCTATGCCTGAATAGCAGAGGTCAGAGTCTGGCCCGGGGTTATTAATTCTCATTCCTCCGATGACATCTGCAGCTCTGTGAGGCCACAGCACAGCTGGGGAGCTGCTGTCTTATCAGCTCTCACTCCTGGAAGGCTTCTCCAGCTCTTCTCCTCAAAGGCTGACTTTCTGACCCAACGCAGAGCTCCGTGCAACCTCCGAGGAGCCAGTGGCCTATCTCAGGCCTGGATTTGTCCCCTCAGGAAATTACTGTGGGTCCTGACTGATCTCCAGCGGACCCATCCAAAAAAAGAATAATACAGCTTTTCTGCAGACAACTCTATCTTTGCTACATACCAATCCCATGACAAACTAGCTGGCACGAGACTGCAAGCACGAAAGCAATTTGGCTTCCCTCCTTCTCATGTTGACAGCTTTAAAGCCGCTCTCTTTAAACTCACCTCCCGTAGGTGGTTCGGCAGCAGAGCCAAAGGCTGTGATTACACTTCCAGAATGTTTGTTAGCTGCAGGTCCCCAGGCACCGAGTTCTGGAAAATATTTTTCAAGCAATGTCCTCAGGGTCAGAGGCAGGTTCTCTGGCTTGTTCCTGGCTGACTTCACACTGGGCTATGCATGCTGCAGCCAGTGTGTTTTTTAGGACTTTTTTTAGGACTTTCAGGCAGGCAGACTGATCTGAGAGCCTCTCTGGGTACCAGTCCCCTTAGATCCCATCCTGGAAGCAGGAGGATCCTCTGGCACCCCCCCAACACAGCTGAGAACAAAGGGCCTGCCAAGGCTCCCTGGGCCCATCAGATAAGGGGGACAGGACTGTCTGAATTTCATTACTAAAAGCTCTGCCTGACTGGCAGGAGAGTCTCAGCATCCACAGCAAGGTGGAAAGGTCTGGGGAAGTGAAAGGTGGCAAATAGAGGGGAAATTTAATTGCAGCAGTGGAAAACCGGGTGAAACACCCTTCAGGCAGCCCCCCAGCACTAAGCCTGTGTCAGTGCCCTGGTCACACATCTCCTCACACCAGGAATTCTCCAGCCATGCCTCCAACTTGCAGTGCACAGGGTAGATGCAAACACCCATGGAAGCAGCTAGGATGTCAACCTCGTGCCATCTGAAGTCTCATCAGCACCACGCTGACCACAGCTTTCCCAGCAGGAAAGCATTCCCATCTCTGCTCCTAGGTGAGGTGTGGGTTTGAAAGGTGGGAACCTACCTCAGGCTCAAAATAAGGCTGGCCTGGGTTGGCTCATCCTCTCTTACAAGCTGGGTGTTTTTGTATCTTTAGGGCATCGTTATACTCCTGTCCAACTCAATCACTGAAGTTAAACCTGTGCTTTAGTGCTGAAACCTTTTATTCCCACAAACCACCCCCCCCAAAAAAAAAAGAAAACCACTAAAAACACCCCAAAACAAATCAAAAATACATCCAAGGGTTTGTTTTCTTTAGAAAGAAAAGGAAAGAGGTAAGGACAAGGCTGAGTAAGAAGCAGCCAAGCAAGATGCAGAGGTCCACAGCAGGGACAAGGGGTTTCTCTATGACATTTAAAGGTGGCACACTCAAAACCTATAAAAAGAAACACTTTTCTACCCAGCCTGTTCAACCAAGCTCTTGAATTCCCAGCCTTGAAACTAAACAGTGTCTCATTTTACACATACACCACCCAACGAGCCTCAGTGCTACCTCCCAAGTCTGAAGTCATATCACTGGTGACGCTGGAGAAGGGAATGAGAAAAAGGAAACAGGCTGACATATCTGATCTGCTGAAATCACACAAATGGCTCAGCTGAGCAGCCAATTTAAAGGGGAACAGCTCTGCACGAGCCACACGAGCTTTGGCTGCGCTGACACAAGATCTCTGCTCCTTCATTAAGTGTGGATAAAAGAGGTCAGGCTCTTCCTCGCCGTGGGTATAGGGCCAGGCACCAGCCAAAGGAGCATCCAAGGCATCTGTGTAATTTCAATTCAAAAATTCAAGAATTAGTGCAAGGAGTCTTATGTAAAATGTGCTGTTCAGTAGGATGAAATGATGGCCACACACCAGTGGCTACTTGGAATCAAACCTCTTGGCTTCTCCTTTGCAGCATTGAGACCCACATATGAAAAACCCAGTGTCCCATTTCTCTCCTCTTCCAGTTCCTACACAAAGAAAATATAGAGTTGAGGTGTTTCGTTGGTTTCTCTTTTTGGTAGGGTTTTGGGTTTGGCTTTTTTTTTTTTCAGTTGCTTGTTTTTTGGTTTTTTTTTATTGTAGGTTTTTTACTCAGTCAATTCTGTTCACATTGTTATGCAAAGAAGAGCAGAAACTTGTCAGCCAAACCAGAATTTCTCTTGGCATCACAAAGTCTACCTTCTGCATTTTGCAGTTTGGTCTTACCAACATCAGGTCTCTGGCTGCTTTTATGAAAGTTCTGGGTTTGCTTTCAGCACAGAATTATCCCTGGGCAGGAGCTGTGCACTGACATGTCACCCTTGATGCTGGAACATGAAGGAGATAGTTGGAATTGGAAAAGGTAGTGAGATCATAGTTAAAATGCTCAAAGTTAAAGGCAAAGGCAAACTCTGCCAGGAAAGAAAGCTTTCCTGCCCTGAAGGCACTCTGACCATAACCCCTAAGTCACACACCCCTGGTTCACCTCCCTCAGTTATCCAGTAATTGGATGGGAGGGAGAATGGAGTGGGATTTCCCAAGAGCTTTGGGCACCTGGGGCTGCCTTGTATACATGACTGACACATTCTCCCACCCACAAAAAGCTGTTTATGGGCAATCTGTGGCCTTCCAAAAATGCTAAGGTGGATCAGCATGCAGTGTGACATATCCTTTTTATTCCCTCCTCGCTTATTTTCCACCTGTGTATTTATTGAGCAAGGAGCTTGGATTTCATCTTCTGCATCAGGTGATTTGACAGTCTGGTAGCTTGTAGCAACCAGGAGTCCTCTATCTCCATCCTTGAGCCCACCTGGATGTGTGAATAACACACCCAGGCTCTCCACGAACCACGTGAATGCTTCCTCCATACTGGAACTCACATTCAGAAGTGTTTTTTTTTTGTTCACAAACTTTTCCTCTGGAGTCCCTCTCTTAAATACGGATTGCTGGTGACATTCCTGATGTTTATTCATTGCATCTCTAATAACTATTAGTATTCAAGAGGTCACATTAAGAGCCTGGTGGGTTTCCAGCCACAATTATCCTGCTTTGTTTTACTTGCTTGTCACAGAGCTGGTCTAGGGGGTTATGTTTGTTCTGCTGAAAGAAATCTTTATGGCGTGTTTCAGGGCTGACATTATGACACTGGTAGGCCAGACAATCTGTCGTTGGAAAGAATTTCTGCAAATCCCCAAAGTTTTTCTGCATTTCTATGCTGTCATCTAAAAAGCAGCATCTGCTCTGTAAGGCTGCCAAAAGAAGGTCATATTTTTATTTTTACCAATAAAAGGAAAGGACAAGCCCATGGTTCAGGCACTGGATAAGCCTTTGGGCAGCCTGGGGTTTGCTTCCCAATTGAGCCAAGACTTTGGGCATTGGCCCAGCTGGGGATGGGTACCTTTCCCTGTTTGGAAAGCAAGGAAGTACTTTCCTTCCAGACCTCAGAGAATCATAGAATTGTTAGGATTGGAAGGGACCTTGAAGCTTATCTTGTTCCACTGTCCACTATCCCAGGTTTTTCCAACCTGGTCCTGGACACTTCCAGGGATCCAGGGGCAACCACAGTTTCTCTGGGCAACTGCTGCCAAAATTTTTTTTCAGATGGTTCCCCCAACACCTCTCCATGCTCTTAATGCTCTTTTCTAGTGTGGCTTTGAGCTGGAGTCACCTTGCTTGGTGCACAGACTGAGGGTTAAATGGTCCAAGATCACCACTGCTGGTCCCTGCATCTCTTCTTCTCCTTGTTTGTCCTGCTCCTTCTGGTTCCTCTGCACCTACCTGATCCCAAACTGCAGTACTGCAGTACCTCTTTTATTTTTTTTTTTGTTTTGTTTTTTTGTTTTTTTGTTTCCCTTGCAATAGGTGCCTTCCTCCTAAATTAGGTTTTTCCTCTTCATTTGGCCTTGCCACAGCTCTGGAAACAAACAGCTCACATTAAAAGTGTTTCTAAGGGAGTGTTATTTTCATGCCATCTTTGCTAATGGCATCTCTGTTGGAAACTGTCAGTTGAATGCTGTTTGACACATCCCTGGCTGTCACACGCAGAGGAGAGCCAGAAAAAGGGAAACCTTCTTTCCAAAGGAGATGAGATTTCAATGGAAGTGTCAGTTTTTAACTTAAGTCTTCTCAAATATTACATTCACAAAAAAGAATTCACCAACAGCTGCACTTCTAAGAGACCAAGGGACTGATTACATCTGTCATGTGGATAATATATTGCCCTTTGAATGATAGGTGTGTACACGAACTTGCAGAGCCTCTATGACCAATGAAGGGACTTCAAAGGTGGTGGTGGGTGGCAGTGGTGGTGGTGGGCTGGGCTGGAGGCAGGAGAGAGCCCGGGGCATTCACTACCTCAGGTGTTTTCAATAAATCTCATGTACTTCACACAAAGATGCTTTAAAGCCCCTTGACAGCCTCAGCATTTTAACACCTATTTTCGATTATGCAACAGCCACTATTTGTAAACAGGTCGAGAAAATGGTATAAGGGAGTTGCATTCGTATTTTAAACAGAAAGCACAGCACTTCAAATGCAAATAGGAGACATCCTGTCTATGAGGACGTTTAGCCAATTGCTTGATGCATGTGGTTTCAAAGATGGTTGACTTCTATCCAAAAGACACAGATGGGATGACTTAGACACAAACAGCTTTTAATTTACCACTTATGTTTCGTCTTTACCTGCTGCTCTTAGAGCAATAAGGCTGCAAACACAGACCTAGAAAGAGCATTCCTGGTTAGAGCTCCTGGTTAGGCACATGAGGAAACTGTCCTTGAAATGGCCCTGCTGCACTGAAATGCCACAATTTCCACAGTCAGAAAAAAAAAAAAAAAAAGAACCCAGAGAAATCAAGCAGAGTAGACCAGGCTGCCTGTGCAATGGGCAATCCCTTGTTTAATTGAAAATACAGTTCAAAGACTCAATATTTTAGCATTGAGGGAAAAGGCTGTAGCTGAAATGCTCTGCAGGATTCAGTGGGATATCCTTCTTCTGTTCTCCTCCCTCAAAACAGTGGCACAGCTCTGTTGCAAAACCTATTAAGAAACAGGGTGAAGTTTCACACCATTTAAGTATTAAGGCAGATGGGTAATTCATACTCAAGATATCCAGATATTTTGAGGGGTGATCCAAAGTCTGCTCAGCTCCACAGAAACCTCTGTGATCTCTGGATTAAGCCCAGCAGGCATCTACCAGAAAGGGCAAAGAAAAAGCCAGTTTATTCAGGTGCACTAAAACAGACAAAATAGATAAAAATAAAACATATGAGTTACCAGTCCACGTGTCTACAAGGGGCATAAGTTTCCATCGACCTCTTTGCCTCAGGGACATGAAATAATTGTGATTCTTATGTGCCAAAAAAGCCCTGTGTAAATATTGCTCATTGCTAAACAAAACAAAAAGTTGTTTGACCAAATCAGATGTGACAAAACAAAAAGAACACCACAAGGAAGTAAACATGTGAAGTCCACATTTTCTGAGGGACTCTTGAAAAATGCTCTAAATGAATATTTTGGAGCTTGGTTCTGTGCAGGTGCTAGGAAGTTTTTTACTCAGAATGCCTGGAATATTTTCTCCACTACAGGGAAATTAATAAATACTAGTGCGCCGGAGTCTTTTGTGCCAATACTAACCATTAACTTTTGGCTTCAAGCCACAAGTGTCTACTTTGCAGTGGATTCTGCCACCAAGGGAAAGGTCATTACAGGCCTGCTCTTTCTTCTCGTTAGTGTGTTCCAAAATAATTAACAGAAGTTGTTCAGCAGATGGTTCCCTTTCTGTCAGCAAGTACCTACAGTTTAATGGGTTGTGCAGGATTCCTCACCGTCAGTGGGTGAGGCTGGAAGGAAAATTCAAATGTATCATCTTTGATCCACCCACTTGTAATTAGTTCTTAGGGCTTCGCATAATAGCAAATATAAAGGAGGTGGGAGAGGGGAAATGAAATCATTACAAACCCAGAGATCAGCAGCAGCCATGTAAAGCTGTGATTAGGTTATCCAGCGGCATCTCCTTGCTGCACAGCCATGGGGTTGTAATTGTTTCAGCTGGGGATTTGGAGATTTACTAATTGTATGTTTTTCAGTGTCCTAGTCTGGAGATTTAGCAGGAAACCACAAAAAAAAAAAAAAAAAAAAAAAAAAAAAGGAGATGCCTGTGTTTGTAAACTGACAGTGATGATCCCTTCGTGCCCTTGCAGCAGCCAGAGGCCCAGGCAGGAGAGGATGAGCAAGCAGCCAAACTCTGCTGCAATCCAGGGGGAAAAAGTATCCTTGCCCCAGGAGTTTACATTGTCAGCAAACAAAGACTGGTCAGGAACTGGGATCACCAACTTCATTTACAAAAGGAAAACCAAAACTCCCATCAAGGCTTTAAGAGCTGCCTCCTCCAAAAGCCTGGAGCGTTTTCCATTCCGTTAGAAGTGCTGGGGTGTGGGCAGCTGCAAATCCCAAATGCTCAATCTCACCTGAGCTCAGCTGTGCAGCCCAGACCCCTTCTGCTCCATCCAGAGGGTCTGAGTCACCCTGCAGAGGCTGGGCCTCTCCATCATCTCTGGCTGCACAAGAAATCACACTGACGGAAACACTCCGGTTTCCATGGAAAAATAATAAAAATTAGCCCATCCTAATTATTATTGTCATCACTTCTTCTATTCATAGCTCCACTGTCATAGGGCATAGGAACATTCAGTGGGACAAGCCAGGACCCCACTTCTGTGCATTTTTTCCTATTGCTGTCGCAAGAGAATTTTTAAAAGAGGTTTCTCAGGAGGTCCAGGGTGCACCTCTGTGCTTTGGTTACTTCCTAAAAGCGTGGGAGACAGCACAAATCCAGCAGGGATTGGAAGAATGAAGGAGAGCATCAGTGACCAGTGCAAAGTTTCTTGATACTGAATGGCAAGTGGCAAGTGGCATGGGAACAGGAGAGAGGACAAAAAAGGGCTGGTAGGCATGGGTTTGGGAATTTTGGGAACTTTTGGGAACCATCTAGAAATGCACTGTGGTGTGACATGATGAAAGCCACATGGTGGCATAGAAACCTTTGCAAGAGCTTTCGAGGTGGGCAGCAGTGGTTGTAAGAGACAGAGGTGATGCTGAGATAGCAAGAGTTTGAACAAAGTTGCAGCTCCTCTGGTGGGCAGAAGAAGCCACATCTCCAAGGAGTGCTGAAAAATTCTATATTCATAGAATCACAGAATAATTGGTGTTGGAAGGGACATTTAAGGGCCATCTAGTTCATCCCTCTGCAATAAGCAGGGACATTTTCAGCTAGATCTGGTTGCTCAGTCCTTGAACACTTCTGGGGATGGGTCATCCATCACGTCTCTGAGCCACTTGTGCCAGTTCTTCACCTTCATTGTAAAACCTTTCTTCCTCATAGCTAATATTTCTGTATTCTTAAAAATACGTTCTTAAAGTAGGACAAGTCTGTTCACACTGGCTGCACTTTAAACATGCAAGGACTTCACAGCTGCCTGAATGCCTGTAATAGGCCTGGGGATTGCAAGAAACCAAGGAAATCCAGAGGGACATTTGGGATCATTGCACTGAGGACCTAGTTAGCTAATGAGCATGTCTTTGACATTGTCCTCTGTGGCTACAATTTGAAGACAATTCTCTTCTTTTGTTTCTGGGAGAAAAAAAAAATATCCCTTAGGGAGCTGTGGTATTGTTTTAAAAAATACAAAATTTAAAAAGGCTTTTTACTGAAAAAGTAAAACTAATCTAACTCTTGTGTTCATGCATTCAGAGGGGAGGATTTTGGAATGATTCTGAGCTTAGTGAAGCTGCAGAAGTCACCACAGGACTTCATTATGAAAGGAAGAAGCAGTCACACATAAGCATGGCTTCATGGAGCTAAGAAAGGAGAGTCCCCAAAAAAATCAGCCACATAGAGCAGAAAAGACAGGCAAATCAAAGCATCTCTGGTGACAGAGCTTTAGAACTCTGACTAAAAGCCTTTTTAGGACAAAGCACTGTCTACAAGAGGCACTGCAAGCAAGAGGCCGTCGTGTATTTAATCCTGAACGAGTCTTGGGCTCTCCACACTCACAAGGAGCTCTTGCCTCCATTGCTTTCCCCTCCCAATGCACATAAGCTGTTTTTTCTCCTAATAAACTGATTTTTCAGGGAAAAGGGTCTCATGAGACGACAGGTCTTGCAGCAGTGTCCCTTGTCCTGCCTGAGCCCAGTCCCTGGGCTGCTCTGGCCGCAGCCCTCTGAGGCTGGAGATGAAGGAACTCAACTTCCATATGGAGTCAAAGCCACTAGAGGGAGTCGATGTGTTTGCATGGTTCACACATCCATTCATCTTCCCTTCCTCACTTTTCCCTTGGAAGAGAACGGGAACAGAAAGGGAGGAAAACACACCAGGAAGCTGCTCAGGACATTGCTCAACTCCCACCGGTGAATGCTGCAGTAGCTCCACTGACTTCAGTGTTTCCAGTGAGTAGGATTGCTCTGGGTTTCCAGCCGTGTAACTCAGCAGAAAATGGTCTGTTGGAGTCCCCAGGAATATTTATGTAAGTCTCAAGATCCCACCAGGAGAAGCAAGGGAAAAATGCGAGTCCAAAAAAAAGCTGGATGGCGGAGGTGTTGGAAGGACTACGCAAACTGACAGGGAAAGGCAGCAGGGATTATATGGGTTGGGTTTAGGGAGAAGGCTGAGGTAAGGGACAGGGCACTGGACTTTTTGCGAAGAAAAGATTGTTATAAAAGCATCAGGCTGTCCAGCACCACTTTCTCTCCACGGACAGTGTGGGAGGAAGGGCTGGTGGCTCACACCCTCCACCTCAGGATCCAGGAGGACTCACCCTTGTGTCACTGCAGAAAGCAAAGATCCCCCAGCCCTGCACTTCCACCAGTTCCTGCTCTGTGAAACACAACCCAAAGGCAAGGAAAGTACCAAAGGTGGAGGTGTGCAGTTTTCTGGGATCATCCCTTTTGGTATTCCCTTTTGGAATGACCACTGTCATTAGCAAAGAGGCAAGAATGTCCTTTGGCACGTGGAGTTCATTGAAAGCCAGTTAGCCACCCTTTCCTCCATGCTTCAGGACTGCCAAACTCCATCTTCTCCTGGGGGGTGCATGGACCATTGTCCAGTGCTGCTTCCCACCCTGTGACCTTCACAGCAGGGAGGAGTTGCTCTGCCTGTTCTTTGCCACCATGGGGCTGACATGGAATCATGGAATATCCTGAGTTGGACCCCCAGGGATGAAGTTGAGCTCCTGGCCCTCCACAGACACCCCAACAATCCCACCCTGTGCCTGGAAATGTTGTCCAAAAGCTCCTGGAGCTCTGGCAACCTCGGGGCTGTGCCCATTCCCTGGGGAGCCTGGGCAGTGCCAGCACCCTCTGGGGGAAGAACCTTTTCCAGGTATTCAACCACAACTCTAAATGTGCTTTAAGCAGCAAGTTTTGCAGGCTCAAGCAAGATTTTCAGATGGAGAACCCCTCCTTAAACCCCAGTCTGGGCTCTCAGCACATCAGTGTGCTCTGCAGGTTGTCTGCAGCAGCAGATGATGAAAAGATGTTGGCTGAAAGTTGCATCTGTGAGCACCCAAAAAAGGGTCTGGAAGCACGACTGCAACTTTCCTTACTATAAATATTAATTAATCTAATTGTTCTGCTTTTATGAAGGGAATTTAAGCTGTTCAGGGAAGAGATGTCAGGAATGTCCTCCTGACAAATGGGGTTTTCATCAGAATATGACAATTCTAAACTGAAGTTCCTGGAGGGGTGTACCAGTTTCAACCAAATTGTTATCTTGAGCAAAATTGCCTGGGTCCAGCTCATTATTCCTCATGAATTAAAGGCTGTCCTGAAAAGCCCTTCAGAGGGGCTCAAGGAAATGCTCTTTGCCTGGAATCTGGAGTCACATCCACAGCTCCCCTTGTCAAGGCTCAGCTGATGCCCAGAAATTCTAAGCAACCTAAATGTGGATCTAAGCTCCTCTAAAAAACCTTTTAAAGTCTCCTTGCAAGTCACACCTTGAGCCCCTTTTTTAGCCATGCAAAAATCAAGATGAGTAAAATACAACCAGTAAAGCAGAGTTAGGAAAAAACAGGCAACTAAATTTCTTTTCATTCAAAATGAATGTTCTATCAGAACTCAGTGTCACAAACATTTCAACACCACAGTAGCCTCATCTATCCATTCCCAGCAGTGGCCATCTGTAACCATCCTGTGGCTGGACCAAAATATTTGATTTGAAGTGATGCAGGACCTACCACACTGAGCTCCTCACCCTTGAATGCTCATTCCAGTTTTAACACAAATAAGTAAACCTGAAACGCGAATCCACCGGCTTTCCTCAGTGAGAGCTGTGTTTCCAGTTTGCTTAAGGAGATTTTCTTTTGAGAGACCTTTATCTTTCTATCTGAAAGCTTCCGTGTTTGCCGGGATGCTGGCACGACAGAGTGACTGCGCTCAAGTTCCCCAAATAAAGTACTGACAAATTTATTGTCTGCAATAATATTTTCCTACCTCTGCGAGGTGGGTTGAACCTATTCCACTTTCCCCTTAGTAAAAAACAACACTGATGGCAGTAATTTATGTTTGGTCAAGGCCAAGAGGACTAATTAGAGCATATTAAGCTGAACCGTGCAGGCAGTTCCTGCTCTTCTCCTGGGTACAAATCCCATATGCCACAGGCATCCTCCTATCCATGTCCATGAATGGCTGTTCACAGGCTGGAAAGAGCATTTTGCTAACAGACATTTGTGCAGTCCCTTCGTAGGAACTTCCCCTGTTTCCGGGATTCCTTAATCATTTCCCTAACAACCACGGATAACAAACGTGACCTTCCTGTGAAAAATGAGGCTAGGTCTATAAACATGTTATTAAGAATAAATGAAGCTTTTAGGAGAAGGGGTTAGTTGGGGGTCTTTACTGGGCTGTTAGCCCCTGGAAGCTTGAATGTAAATAGAAAACAATTAAAACCCCAGCCCCAAAGGATGCTGCGCTCAGCCAGGGAGGCTGTAATTAGGTTTCTGCTGCCGTTAATCGCTTCTAAAGTGAGTGATCATAAACTACAAATGTGTGCAGAATCCTCCCGGTGCATGCCTGAAAAACTCCTCTGAGCTGGCTTGGGTAAGGGAGAGAAAGAGTGGAATGGAGAGGAGAGGAGAGGAGAGGAGAGGAGAGGAGAGGAGAGGAGAGGAGAGGAGAGGAGAGGAGAGGAGAGGAGAGGAGAGGAGAGGAGAGGAGAGGAGAGGAGAGGAGAGGAGAGGAGAGGAGAGGAGAGGAGAGGAGAGGAGAGGAGAGGAGAGGAGAGGAGAGGAGAGGAGAGGAGAGGAGAGGAGAGGAGAGGAGAGGAGAGGAGAGGAGAGGAGAGGAGAGGAGAGGAGAGGAGAGGAGAGGAGAGGAGAGGAGAGGAGAGGAGAGGAGAGGAGAGGAGAGGAGAGGAGAGGAGAGGAGAGGAGAGGAGAGGAGAGGAGAGGAGAGGAGAGGAGAGGAGAGGAGAGGAGAGGAGAGGAGAGGAGAGGAGAGGAGAGGAGAGGAGAGGAGAGAGTTTTCCTTCTTTCTCTTTCCTACTCTTCCACATGTATCAGTCAGGCTTCTAAATTAATGTTGGAATGGGAGGCTTAGGCTAAACCAAACTCCAGGCTTCCTCCTTTTTCTTTAAATACACAGGCACGCACACACACATGCATGCATAGTTAGTTAAGTGAAGAAAATGTACCTCCAAACATCATATTTAATTTCATTAGCTACTGTTGCTTTCTTGCAATCCGCTTATAGCACATGAAGATAAACATTCTCTGAGTGATAAGGGTGTGTTTATAAACTTTGTTTAGGATGAAAGAAGCCCTAACTGGTGTGTTTTTATAGTAGGGTTAATGGTGCTTTACTAATCCTTTGCCTGTGACCAAGAAACACAGACATCTTGACTTTCCTGGGAGGCGTGGATGCCTTTTCCTTCTTCCTGGGCCCTCAGCGTGCAGCTGGAAGACAATGAACCACCCCCAGCTCCGCGAGGGTGAATTGTGAAGCAGCAGCATCACATTCCTGGGACTTCACCACCAGCCGTTCAACGTTCCCAGAGTGCAGAATTAATTCAACACATTGTTATTTTACAGCTTGGCTTTGTTTTGGGGGGCCTTTTCTTTTTTTATTTTTTTTTTTTTTCCAGAGAAAACCACTACAGCAAATGCTTTGCAGCTTCCAAACTCTTGTAGAGGTACTGCCGAAGCACCCAGCACCTGGGACCTCCAGTCTGTTGGAGGATTTCAGCCTAATGTCAGGCGCGTTGGGCAGGCAAGGTTCCAACCTTATTTTTGTTGAATTGGCCACTTCACCTACACCCCTCTCACACAACTCATCGCCCACGGCCGCGCTGCCCTCAGCTTCCTCAGCCACATCCTTTTGGCTGCTCTGCTCCAGCTCCTCGCTGCTCAACTGAATTGGAGGCTTCCTCCCCCTGCCAGCCCCTCTGCGTGGTGTAAAACCCAACCTTCCCAAAAGGTCAGGGCTCAGTGTTTGCCCGACCTTCTGTTTCGAATTTGGGAGACAATGGCTCGCAGGGAGCCGAGCGGGGCTGATTCGCCGCAGTGCTGAGTCACGGGAGTCCAAGATGGATTTTCTGTTAACGCCGAGGCACAGCACTAATTATGGCAGTATTCAGAATTATCCCGGACCAGGGAATGCTACAATGCTGAGAGAAAAGGAATGCTCGTGCCCTTGCACACCCACCACATCAACTACGTGCTGTGGGCTAGGGAAGATTCCAGAAGGACATAGTGGTCATCACGGGTTCCTTGTCTCTTTCTAGCAGCTTTCCAGCTGGATATAATCACAGAAACATAGAATTATAGATTCACACATTGGGTTCTTTGGGTTAGAAAGGACCTGAAAACTCTTCTTGTTACAACTCCTGCCATAGGCAGGGGCACCTCCCACTATCCCAAGCCCCGTCCAACCTGGCCTTGGACACTTCCAGGGATCCAGGGGCAGCCACAGCTTCTCTGGGCATCCTGTGCCAGGGCCTCACCACCCTCACAGGGAAGAATTTCTTCCTTGTAGCTCATCTATCCCTGCCCTCTGTCCACTTAAAGCCATTCCCCCTTGTTCTATCACTCCAGGCCCTTGTAATGCTCAAGTTCAGAAGTTCTCTTTTGGGAGAAAGCTCAGTGAGGAGCAAAGGATCCATGGGGAGGCTAGAAAGGAGAACAACAAAGATAAGAAGCAAACCATTTATGTCCATTAGGAACTGGAGGTGATGGGAAGACATATCTGTAAATTAGTCTGGTTTTGTCTCATGCAAGGTGTTCTGCTTTCTTGTCAAGCTGTTCTCAGCATCTGGATCCTGTGAAAGCACAGAGCTGTTGTAGCCCACAGTTCATTCTTGTCTCTCCCTGCTATGAAAAACAGTAGCCCATATTTTCCCCTTTTATAAAATAACACTCAGTTTTTTAGTTAAAGTGAAGCAACCACTACTCTCTACAGATGTCCTCCTCCAGCAAACTTGTCTCAGCACACAAATGTTTCTAAGATTAGTAATGGATGGATAGATGGATGGATGGATGGATGGATGGATGGATGGATGGATGGATGGATGGATGGATGAATGAGGAGGTGTGATTCTCCCTCCATGATTTGTCAAAAGCAACTTCTGAAATGTCTCTAATGGGAAACCCTCAGGAAAAAAAGACAGATAAACATGAAGTGGAAGAAAGGGGAAAAAACCCCGAACCCAGAATCATGGAATCACTGAGATTAGAAAAGACCTTTAAGGTCCTCAAGTCCAACTATTCCTCAGCACTGCCAAGGCCACCACTAACACATGTCCCCAAGTGCCACATCCACATGGATTTTAAATCCCTCCAGCTCTGGGCAGCCTATTCCCGTGTTTGACAATCCTTGCATGAAGAAATTTTTCCCAATATCTAATCTAAACCTCCCCTGATGCACATGGAGGCCATTTCCTCTTGTCCTGTGACTTGGGAGAAGACACTGAACCTCACCTGGTTTCAAACTCCTTTCATGTAGTTGTAGAAAGAGAGAATGCCTTTCCTCAGACTCCTTTTCTCCAGGCTAAACCCCACAAATCCAGGGACTTTGTAGAAATGAGAAGGTTTTCAGCCACCCCACCTTACTTTATTTTAATTTCTTTCCTGAGAAAGGTTTGAAACAAAGCATGGGATACTGCCCATGGCATCATTTCATAATGAATTTCAGCGTGGAATTTTGAATGTGACACTTGTTGCTGTGCAGTTGGAATCTCCTTCTCTCTGGAGGCCTCATCCTGCCTGTGAAACACAATAACCTTCAACTTTTCTCACCAGCTGGAGGCAATGCATGTTCATATTGCCATAGGCCCCAGAGCATCTAAACCTTTTGCTTTGGACCAAAGTCCTGCAGGAACACGGCCAGCCCAGAGGAGACTGTGAGAAATTCTGTCCTCTGGAGAGTCCTGTTTATTTTAAGCAAAACATCTAGTTTACATGTTGGCCTTTTAAGCAAAATACTCTGGTTCATTCTGCCTTGGATTTAGTTATGTAACCAAATTGCTATGTTTTTTAAATAATCTGAATGGAATTTGCAATGCTGCCTCCCAAGGGAAAGGGCCTGGTTCTGATTTTCCAGCTGATGCCCTCACACAGGTGAGACTCCACCTTCAGGGCACTTCTGCTTGGGGACTGCATTGCTCATCTCTGCCTTGCACCCAGGACACCTGAGGCCTGGAGAAATGGAAGGGGATAGACTGAAGATACTGAGAAAATAACATCAGAGCCAGGTCCTGCTGCAATGCCCCTGAGCCCTGGGCTGTCTGGTCACTGGCATTGCCTCCTGCCATGACACTGGGAATGACCCAAGGCGACTTCAATGCTGTCTCTGGCATTGTGACATTTCCAGGAGGTGGTAGACTCAGTCTTTGAATGACCCAAGCCCTGGTCCGTGGCTTTCTGCCTTCCACACCAGTGCTAGGCCCTGTCCCTGGGCTGTGTCACCTGGCAGAAGGTGTAATGTGGCTTAGAAATGTGCCAGGTCTGGTTAAATCCCCAGTTATCGAATCTCTGTGTTTGGGGCTGAGGCACCCTGGGCAGTAGGGGTTGGATGCTGGTGTCAGGAGTCCTTGGCTACTACTTTGGGGCTGATTCACACTCTGGTCATGCGTCCTCTTCATGTACTACCTACCAAAGTCACTATTTTGATCCAAAGTCTTTATTTTGGTTACTACAGGACACCAATATCACATTTGTCAGCCTCTGTACTTTGTGCCAACCCAGACCAAGGTCTGCTGTCACAACTGCCGCTGTCTGGGCAAAACCAGAACACAGAATTTCTGGAAAACTTCCTTTTGTGAGATTTCCAACCCAAATTAATGAGTTGTGGAGAAGCACAGCCTTTGATGTATGTACAAACACCATCAAGCTGCCAGCCATCTTGAACTCAAAGAACTCCTAATCCTCGATCCCTTCCCTGCAATTAGAGCAAGGACAGTTGGTGCTCTCCATGACCAACAATGCCGTGTTTTGGCTCAGAATTGTCTCTGCCAGCAAGGAGCTGCTGTGTAAGTTAGAAGTCTATGTGTGGTTAGCTGCAGCTCTGGATTTTTGCAGTGCCTATTTATACAAATTGGATTGAACTCTACAGCTTGATTTCTTTTCTGTCACAGTATCATGTGAGGGAGCAAAGCCTCAGTGTTTTAACTGATCCTTACACTGTCGATGCAATATCCAGGGCTAAATTGCCTATGGATATGTATGAATCCTGATATGGCAGATGGCTCTATCTTGTGTTGGATTATGGAGTTTATTGTAACATACATAGTTCCTTGATAGACCTTAATTATACCACAGGAGGCACCCTGTAGGATTTAAGCTGAAAATATGCTCCAAACAAATTTCCAGGCTCCAAAAATTATCTAACACCCATTAATGCCACCATAGAGATAATCCAGTTAGGTGGCGGGCATAAAGAGGAAATATACAATTCTGGGGTGGAAAACAAGGAACATTAATGTCATGGATCAGTTCCTCTTGGATGGCACCATGAGGTACTTCACCCCTCCCCCTGGGAGCTGTGATGAGCAAGAGGAACGTTGCTGCAAACTTTCCCTTCCCTCCATCTGCCCTCTTCCCTCTCATCCCTCTCTTTTCACCCTCCCTCTCTCGCAGGGACAGAGGGTCCCTGGCAGGTAAAAGTGGAATGCTCACTCCAGCCAGCTCCAGTGGTCACTTTGTTCTTCCTCTTTCCACGCTGTGTCTGCAAGACTAGAACATTCCTGAAGCAACTCAATCCATCTGTCCTTGCTCCCACATCCATCACTGTGGCCAAGGACTTAGGAAAAGAAGGATTTGGGGTGACAGCTCCAGAGCCTGGCCCTGTGATAGACCTGGCATCTCCCGTCCTCCTCCTGGATAAGCCCAGCACCCGGGCCCGTGCTTCCCTCGCCTTGCCTGGCCGTGTTCCTCCAGGCCAGTGTGCTTTGGCTGCTGCTCTGCGAGCTCTCGGGTTCTCAACCCGGAGTTATTTCAGGCAGCGCTGCTCGGTTTCTCTTCCAAGGGCTTATGAAACGCTCTTCTGGGACTCTTCACCTGACTCATTGTTTCCTCTGCCACCCCACGCTGGGAAGCACCGCCTTGCCGATGACTTCTTTGGGAAGCTCCTGAGGAGAAGAGAGCAAGAGGCGCCAGGCAGAATCTTTAACCCCCGGGTTTATCTCCTCAGGCTCAGAAAAGTGGGGATTTTTCTGCTTTTTCTTTTCTTCTCAGCAGTTGCCCGGCTGTAGCTCCTTCTCACTTGAAGGAGCTTTGCTGTCACTGAACACACACTTTGGCCACCTCACAGGCCAGACTGAAGCTCTACAATAGGGACCACTCCGTACTTAGTGGGACACGCCAAAATTGCTAAACGCCGTCTAACCACACCCATCATCAAAGGCCTGAACGCTCCCAATGCATCCGCTCAATTACAAACCACAGAACGACTTTGTTTCACTCAATGGCAAACAGTTGGACATGGAAGCCACCCACCTTCAAAGCCCTTCTGTTTGTCTGTTTGTTTGTTTGTTTGCCATCATACTCGGGCTGGCTTTTCCCACCACCTTCCCACTCTGAGTGTTGGAGCAGCCCCCTGTAAATGTGAACACGCTTCTCATTTCACGTCTTTTCTCTGCAATTTCTGCCTTTCAGCTGGAAGCAAGGAAATGGCCGCTTGGTGCAGACAGGATTAACCCTTTTTCTTCCTCGCTGATGGTCTGAAGTTTTGCCCCCACCCACTATTTTTATTTTAAGAAGTATTTTTCCCCTAAGACTCAGACAAATTACTTCTCAGCTTTGAGGCCAGTGATTTAAAATATGGTCCCAAATCTACAGACTCTTTCCTGTCTAACATATTCTTCATTCTCAATTGATCCTCTTCTTTTAAATCACAATGCCTCTGATAAAGAGAACAACAAATTCTTCTGCAGGGAGGCAGACAAGGACCCATCTCTATATTAATAAACACAGGCTTCACAAAGATGTCTTATGACTCCATCTACATGTTTTTAGCCCAGATTCTTGCAGGAACAAGGCCCTGTTTGATCAGATTATATGTCCATCTGCCCATCACTCTTCACCAATTACTGTGGAATTCCCTGCCATTTTCTGGTTGGGTTTAATGAGATCTTCAAGATGTTAAGTTCCTACAAGGTCACTGAAGAAATAAAAGGGTGGCCAGAGAGAAAAGTTGAAGCAGGAGATCAGCTCTTATGAAACCTCATCAAATCCACATGGGTACTCAAATTGAAATCACAAAGCCATAGGAAACTGAGGCTTATTAATCCCATTGCTGATGGAACAGCTCAGATTTTCTTTCCATTTCTGTTTTTGTTTGTCTGCTTGTTTGTACATTTACTAGAACAAATAACTCACTCTTGTGGAGCACTACAAACTTCGTAGATCCAACCCAAACACAGTTCTGGCTACAAACACTCAGGAATTTGGGAGTCTTCCATCTAGACCCACATCCAAACCATCCCAGCTGAGATCCATAAGAAGTTACATGGGCAAGGAAAAACTTGTCTGAGTCTGCTCTGACTTTTGGTGTCATTCCTCCGTGGGGAACCTGTCTGTACCCTGATCCTGCTTTTCTGGTTAATCCCACTGGTCTGATAGTACAGCACAGATGATTCCATGCCTGGGATATTGAGTGCAGTTTGGGGCATTCCCTCAGGTTTTGAAGGTCACGGTGTTCTGATTCAACATTAATAGAAAAGCCTTCATTTGAAGGTGTTGCAGCACTGGGCCAGGTCACTCAAGGAGGTGATGACAATCTTACTCCTTGGAGGTTTTCAAGGCTCAGCTAAAGCCATCACTGATCAGGTCCCATGCCAAGCAGAACCTACAGACCTTCAGAAAATCCTTCCCACCAATATTTCTGTGATTCTGGGAATACATCTAGTTTATTTTCCTCTTCATCACACTTTATCTTGGCTGGATTGGTTCAGTAAAACCCCCTCCCCTACCTGCAAATTCTCTATGACTGGATTTTCCAGGTTATAAAATACCTGCTCCTTGGATAAAGCAGACATCAGAGGCCAATTTCTGCCTGCCCTTCCTTGGCACAATAGCGAAGAATATAATTTGGTTTGGGTTTTTTTTTTTTTTGTTCCTCACTCTATTTGAGTGTTTTCATAGCTTCATTTGAAAGTGTGTGCTCAGAGTTCACAGCATCACAACTTGTGGCAATAGCTGAGCACATCACCTGTGTTAGCTCTAAAGAATTATTATTTTGAGAGAAATGAGGTTCCTGCTACTTTTCCTGTCACAGGCTGGTCCTTAGCACTGAATTTAAAGAGAAGGGAAAGGGCCAGAATCATCTGTCAGCTCCGAGAAGCATTTTCAGCTCATTAATCTAACTTTTCACAGCCCAGCTTCTGTCCCATTTCTGAGGCACAAGACCATGTGTCACAGAAATCTTTATGCTTAATAGCAATGGAATCTTGAAAAGTGAAAATAATCATTGGCAAAATATGCAGAAGTGCCCACAAAGACTGAATTTCTTTTTCAGTATGACAACACAACTACCTGGAGTGTGGAAGCTGTGAATACCCCACTGAGCACATCTAACTCCACCAGTGCCCACCCTTGAACTACAGCTACATTTGGGGAAAGTCTTCCCATTTCAGCAGGTCAAGGAAAATAGTAAGGCAGCTGCTGATTCAAGGAGTATCTTAGAGAGAATGGAAATTGGTACCATAACCCCAAATCTCTGCTTGCTATGTGGCTACCAGTTCTGATGAATAATCTTTATTTTTCTCTTTTACCTACTACAATAAGCAAATAGCCCCAGGGTCAGCTATGAGCTGACTCTGCCCATAATCCTGACTTGTGAGGCAGATAGGCAATGAATTTAAAATTACAAAGGGCTAAATAGCCTCAGATTCAGAATATAAATTTCATTTAAAGTCATTTTGCAATTGCTAAAGACTCTGGTTCATTAACTATCTTGTCTGAATATTGTCATGAAAACCTAAGCTTTATTGAGTGCTAAAAGCCTTAAAAAAGATGGAAACATATGAAAATAAGAACATAAATTCCCTGCCACCACCACCACCACTCCAATGTAAGAGAGAACCAAACCATAACAATGGGCTCATTACAAATGCTCCATCATTTTGCAATAACCAAGCACTTAAAATGTTCTTGGTAGCTGCTCTGAGGATGCCATTTTTTTCATTATGAGTCCTACTTAGTGCATAATTTATAGCTGGCAGGCCAGGGATAATCCTACAGTGTGAATGTGCTGCCAGACTGCTGTAATTACACCAGAGATGTGGTTATGGGCCTCGTGGAACTGATACTTCTTTTTAATTGTGGAGGTGATAAGATCAAATCCAACACCGTGTATCTCAGTGGAAGGGCTGTGGATGTAACCGTAGCTGCCAGCTGCCCTCCTGGGCATCTGCTCTCCCTCCAGGAGCCTGTGGACAAAGGGATGACTTTTCTCCCAGTCTTGCATCCCCCAAACCATCAGCCAGTTAAAGCCTGGCCTCACTGGAAACAGCAATACAGCACGAGCAATCTAAAGGGATGGGATAAAACCAAGGAAAACATCCAGATGTTTCTTTTCTGTCGCTTTTGGTCTGTGCTCCTTTTTCTCCAGTAAGTGACTGAAACACTTTGATGTGAGAATTTTATATTGGTGATGGTTCTGCAGCAGCCAAGCCACCAGACAATAATCCCTTGGTGTCGATGTTCATTGGCTTTGTCATCTTCTTAGGACAAAGGAAAAAAAGACCTAAAAGTGTTCTCTACCAAAAATAACTTTAGAAAATAAATATTTTGGCCCCATCTTGCAAAAAGTCAGTGTGACATTTAGAGGGAGCTAAGAAAAGGAGTCTTTCCTGCCTTAGGAAGAAACTTAGCTTAACTTGGGTCCTGTTAACTTCGTCATACTATTACTTGGGCACTGTTTGGTATTAGTCACTAGCTGCTCCCTCTCAGCTTTATCCAATTTAATTTCAAATATAGTGCAAACAGATGCCTTTATGTTTCATTTTTAAATCATTTATTGTTCTACATGTAGCAAAGAAGCTTAAAAAAGAATGTGAAAGAATTGCCAGAAAGGTTTTTTGGTTTTTTTAAAAGATATATATATATAATTGCAGTTGTGGTTGCTGTGGTTTCTTTTGGGTGGATCAGAAAAAAATCAAGTCTTCCTTCCTCGGGGATATAAGGAGAAAAAAAAAAGAAGAAAGGATGGAGAGGAAAACTCATTCCCATGTCTAGTGCTTTTTATCAGTAATGGAATGAAGCAATCAGGTTTAAGGGCTTGTCTAGACGGAGGACTCTGGCACTGGTGTAACTCCCGTGGTGTAGTAAAGCCTGTGCAAGTCCCAAATGCTGCTCACAGCAGCAAAAGAAGCCACAGGGATGCAAAGCCACCAGGCAGAGTGAGGAGCTCCAGGTCCTGCCCAATCCCAGCTTAACGATACAAATTGTTTTGACAGAGGACATCCAAACAATTTTTTTTTTTTTATTTATTTATCAAAGTGCCCAGAGCAGCATTACCAGCACAACAGAGTTGTTGATCAATTAAAGTATTTTAACAGCTTGTTTCTTCTGGAGGGGAGGGGGTTGTAAATGAAGAAACATGAAGAACTGCTGACCACACTTCAATAAGTCCAGCTTTTAAAAGAGGCTTATTTAATGGAAAACATAACATGGCTTTAAACTGACAGAAAATAGGTTTAGATTAGACATAAGGAAGAAATTTTTGGCTGTGGGGATGGGGAGGCCCTGGCACAGGTGGCCCAGAGAAGCTGTGGCTGCCCCTGGATCCCTGGAAGTGTCCAAAGCCAGGCTGGACAGGGATTGGAGCAACCTGGGATAGTGGAAGGTGTCCCTGCCATGGCAGGGGTCTTTAAAGATCCCTTCCAACACAAACTGTTCTGGGATTCTATCAACAACAGATGGGCAAAATATTCTTTGAGAAGCTTTCTAACTGAGATACATAATAATAGAGGGATACCTTGGTTTTACTCTGCTCTGTTTGTCAACAAAGCTCAGAGCACGTGGCAAAGCCACTCCGTGTCATTATCCCCATTTCACTGGCAGGGACACCCTGTGACTTCCCAAAGGCCTCGTGACAACTCATGGCAACATCAGGGAGAGCAAGAACCTCTCTTGAGCTTCTTTCCACATCCACACCCTTGGGCAGTGCATCCTGCACTTGGGAACGTGGATGAGTGGTGGCAGTGCTGAGGGAACGACTGGACACGATGAACTTAGAGGGCTTTTCCAACCTTAGTGGTTCCAAGATTCCATGATTTGCACGTCCAGGAGATGTTAAGCCTGGCTGGGTTCATTTTGCAGCCCGTTTTTAGTAGGGAAGTTTTGTTCATGTATCACCAGTGTGATGTTCACTTTAGTGGCTGTGGTGGGACACTGGCAAGTCCAGAAGAGCCCTAAATCCCACTCCATAAATGTGATTTATCCAGGAGATAGAAAGAGCCTAGTTTGTCTATAAACCTGACAAACCAGGGGTCAAATCCTGATTTCAGCACACCACGACCTTCCCAAAGCCATTGTGGAGTATTGAATTAAAACAGGGAAAGCCCAGTAGCCCCCAAACACACTAAACCCCATCTAATATTTCAATATTTCTCAAACCAGGACTGCTAGAAGTCAGGGGAGAAACCAAGCACAGCCCAGATCTGCCCTGTATTTCACCACCTTTAACAGGAAAAGGAAGGTTCCGCTTCAAAAAAAAAAAAACCACCACAGAAACCCCACATGGAGTCAGAGGGCACACAAGCAGGCACAGACAGGGAAATATAGGAGCACAGGAAACAGCCAAGCCAGCCAGCACTGTCCTGGAAAGGCTAATATTTGCGTAATACTGAAAAGCTTTTTGCCTTTCGGATCCTTCCATGAGAAAAGGCTAAAATATTTGGTGTACACATTTCTCAAAACGAGAACATACCATACATAGTTAAAGTAATGACTAGTGCTCTTAATCCCAGACACAAACTTTTCACTGAAGCCTTTTTTGGGCTGGGTCATGTGATTTATTCGGTTTTCAGCATCTATATATAAAGCTACATTTTTTTTTTTTCTTCCTGGTTCATCCTTCCCCGTGTTCTAAAACCTGCATGCTTCATAAGCTATTTTGGTTTACCACATGGCTTGGCACTTGGTATTTTTTCCTATGATGTGAAAACAAAATTTCAGCTTGGCTGTTGGTGGCCATGACCTGAGATGCAAATCTTCTCACTCAATTAGGGCTCTAACAAGTGGCTAATTACCCTTTCTGGTGGCCAGGTGTCCCTATTACTCAGAGACCTTAAATAGGGGTATCCCAAGCCCTCAAAGGGGCAGCTGTTGATCCCTAGGGACTTCCACATTCTGCATGGGCAGGCCTTTGGCTTTTTGGTGCCAAAAGCCTTGGTTTGGGGTGAAAAACCTCTGTTTTGTGCAAAAAGCCTCAGGATTAGACAGAGCAGAGCAGGGTAGGCCTGAGCCCTGGAGACTCTTGATCTGCTGTACAGAGATGCCCATTTTCTGGCACCAAAGCTTTTATTTGCTGTGCATAAATTAATACTAAATACGTCCCCAAGCCTTACTTGTCCACTCAGAAAACTGCTCTGCTCAGCCACACACATGACATCATCACCAAATTTAGTTGTAGCAAAATAAAACCAGGATTACCTGCATTTTTAGCACCAGGAGAGGGGAGGGGGAAAAACGATGGGGCCTCCTTTGGGGCTTGGTTTTTGAGTTTAGCTCCTTTTTTTTTTTTTTTTTTTTTATAAATTCTGATCTCACTTCAGTTTTGTTTACAATTAGAGACACTGAGGGGAGAGTTTTAATGGAGAACAGAGAGACCTTTTGCATGGGGGCACATTAACTGGGGGCTCTCCAAGCTGTCTTTGAGGGATCACGTGTGGTTTTCTCCCATGGCAGACATATGTGGAGAACTTGGCAAAAGCTCCCATGCTCCAAGCCCCAGGAGCCTGTCCAGGATTGCTCTCCATGGGACATTGCCTCCTTTTTCTCTCCCACCAGCTCAAGGACCCCTCAGAAGAATCCCCAGGGTCCCCCAGTTCCCCACAGAGGGCTGAGGATGCATTTGCTGGGATATAATTTAGTGGCTGGTCAGAGAAAATCACCTCAATATCTGCCTGACTTGGTTGAAGTGCAGTTTTTCCAGCTCTGGAGAGGCACATGCACCCAGCCACCATCTCCCAGAGCTCATGTGTACTTTCCTGAGCTCAGCCCCTGCTGCCAACCCCATTGTTCTGCCCCCCCACCAAGTCCCTATTGTTCGTGTCCCTCGCTGGTGGCATCTGGCTCAGCCAAACTCCTCCTGAGCGGGGGCCCAGGCTGCAGGGTTTGCTCTGTTGTGTTGGGTTTGGCTGTTTTTTTTTTTTTTATTTCCAGGAAAGATTCTGAATGATCATTTTTAGGGGCCCAATTTTAGGCTCTGCAGATGGAGTTGATTTGCAAGAAGATGTTGGGGTGAGGGGTCAGCAAACCAGGCATTTTGGTGGCAGCAATGGAAACCTGAAGACTGAGACTCCAAATTGGCATATTTGCTCTGAAAACTTGCAGAGAACCCCCCCCTTTTTTTTTTTTTCTTTTCCCATCTCTAACAGGTGCTGCCCCACTGATCCCAAGGTGAGGATTATCAATAACTGTGGGAATCCAGGGCTTCCCTCTGGCTGCCCTGGCTGCCCTGGGACCCTGGCAGGGGTCAGGAACGCCCCTGGACAGAGCCCCCAGAGACACTGGCTGTGATCTCTGTCCATGGAAAAGAGTTTTCAATCTTACAGGATGAATTACCAGCTCTGACTGTTTGATATAAGTAATAATAAAGTTATAAATAATATAATTTTAGGATTCTAGATTAGGGGTTCAGAGGGGACAAGATGGAGGAAATTGGGTGTGCCTTGTCCTTTTTCTCCTTCTTCATGCCCTCCATGTTTCACTGTGGTGTTGGCATTTTTCTGTTGGTTCAGGCTGGGGACACACTGTCCAACGTAGGTGACAGATATTGGCACGTTATTGTAAATCCAGCACAGGTAGTTTGTGGTATTTAATGTTTGTACCATCCCACTGAGGGCAGAGCCCCACACGCTGCCCTGCAGGACAGAGCTGCGGCAGGGCAGCAGAACATGTTAGAGATAAACAGAATAAACAACCTTGAAACCAGCACAGACCAATTATGGCTTCTGCTTTGGCAGTGGGGCAGAAAGACAGAGACTTTCTACAATCTTGGGATTATCACTACCTCAGATTCCAACAAATAATGAGAAAGAGGAGCCTGGAATCCTGGGATAGACGTGACACTGTTCAGCAAAACTCTGGCAAAACCTAAACTCTCCTTAGGTTCTGGGCTGTACTGGGGGCTCTTTTAGGGCCATGCCATTCCCAGAGCAGAGGGAAATGAGTTGTCTCTCAGGACTGTCATCCTGCTGACAGGCCCCACGGCGTGCAGTGCATCGGAACAGCATGGGAGCACATTTGTTTCCATCGGGAACCGCGCCGGATCAGCGCTCGGCATCCTGTTTATGTTAAAACATCAGCGTTCCATTTTCAGAAGGAAGCTGGGAGAACGGTGCAGCTGGGACTTCTGCTGAAGTGTCACCAATTAAGTCACTTTTCAGCAGGGTGATCACTGCTCCAGAGAGGTTCCCAAGCGAAGCATCTCCAGTTTCCAAGCTGCTCTCTTCCATGGCGCCCCTTCCCTTCAGCCACCCTGGGATACCTGCCTCCTGCTCCCATGCCTTTTCCCTGACTGAGACACAGCCTGCTCTTTCCATCTACCCAGCAGAGGAGGTGGAAATTTAGGGATTTAGGGAGCAAAGGACGAGGCGAGGCACAGCCTGTTGCAATTACAGCAGCACCACTTGGACCCCATGGTAACTTGTCTTCGTTTCCCTGTTGCATAAATGAGAAGCGCAGGATCCCAGCCCTGCAGAGCTCCTGAGGAGCTGTGCTGCTCAAGCCATGGGATGGGAAAGGGCCATTTGGTGGGGATTCACTGCAGGTCCCAAGGGGAGATTTAATAGCCCCCCATGCAGGCCTTGGCATAGCTCCTGGCGTCATTCCAGCAGGGACAGGCTGATCCGTGGGACAGATTCCTCTGTGCAGAGCTGATGTGGCGATCCCCAGCCCTGGCCATGCAGGAGAAGCTCTCCTGGGCTGTGCCAGGAGCACTCTACCCACTGTAGGCAGATGAAAGCAAAGCAATTTTGCTCCTACCCACACCAGCATCAGTCCCAAGGGTGATTTATTGCCCTGGGACTCCCTCCTCACCTGCAAGCAGAGCACAGAGAGTGTCACTGCAGTCAACCCCAAAAATAAGGCTAAAAAATCAGTATGGGGCAATTCTAGCAGCAGTGACAGACAGATCACCCTCCACCCATGGGAGCTGAAGGGGTCAGAACTGGTCCCTTGGATCTGCAGGTTGGAACCAGCAGGGTCTGGTTTTGTAAGACCACCTTTCAGAAAAACACCTATTCTCCCATGGCTGCTGAAATCTCTGCTGAATAACAGCCCTGCAGACACATCCTAGCAGAGAAGTTCTACCTTTTTATTGATGTTTGCCTACAGCCACAGAGCTCCAAAACCCCAGCCAGCTCAGTAATACTGGCTTGGCTCCTTAATCATACATAAACCATTTAAATGCACAACAAATAAATAGACACGTTCTGTGTTTCTTCAGAAGGGCTTAACACCTTTACAAAGGGATTTCTTTGATACTTAAGCAATAATAGATTTGCTTTCATTTTTCTAAGACCTTCCTTATATCAACATATCTTTTCAAGTACTACACTTCCTTTTATGAAACACTGGAATTCTTTCATGTTGAAAATGCTTTTACAGCCAAGTCCTCAGTTGTGCTGGCATTTCTCGTGTCTTGAACTCCACACTGGCTAACCGCAATCTCAGAATTCCCAAAGGAAATAATGAAAATTCCTAAAATCCTTGGCAAGGAAACAGTTGAAATTTTAAATTGAGTTAATCGTTTTAGCGAAAATGCTTGTAATAAAATAAATATGGGGAGCTGGGGTGAGGAGGGGGGGAAATCTGCTTCAGAAATGAGCATCAGAGGGAAAAAAAGAGAAAGGGAGAGAAGATCCTCAAAAGTGAAGCCTTCTCTGTTCCCTCACAGTAGTTACTGTTAGGGATATCTGCAAGCTCCTGCTGAAAGCAGGGCTTTGGTGATTGTCCTGGTGCTGTGGTGAATGTGAGGTCATTGAGAGCCCTCTTAATGCTCCAAGATAACTCTGGTCCTAGAGGTCTGGCATTAGTGAAGTCAGGCATCTTCAGTGGCTGTGAAAAGATTTCTGAAGACAGAAACCTGGTCTCTGAGACAGCACTTCTGTGACACCAGGATGATTAAATTAAACTTCAGCTCAACTAAGCTACACAGGTCCTTAACAGGCTTTTTTTTTTTTCCTAATTAAATCTTACAAACTTTAATTATAGCTGTTCAAGTATGCAGGAGAACAAAACACACCATGATTTTTGCTTCTTCCTTTCATTTTAGGTAATACAATAAGTCGCTAGAAGAAGACTCAATTATCAGCCCTCGGCAAATAATTTCCAGATGACAGGTTGTTTGTGGGGATTCTTCACCACATTTTCTCTCCCTTTTCTCTCTTTGTAGGTGATCCAGCCCAGTGACAAAGTGAAGGAACAGCAGCAGCAGCATCCAGGGGATGCATTGCCAAGAGGAGGAGGTGGTGACCAAGATCTGCTCCTTACCCTGAGAAGTCACTCACTGCTTTCCCCAGGCACCAGATGAAACCTTGGCAGGGCACTGCTTCATTTTTTGATCTTTTGTAGCCACCAGAAGCTTGACATGATGTGGCAATGTGCACTTGCAGTCCTGGGCTGATCCCACAGAGTGGGCAGGAGGCAAGGGGAGGATTCTGACCCCCTGCCCCACTCTGGTGAGATCCCACCTGGAGTTCTGTATCCAGCACTGGGGCACCAACACTGGAAGGATGTGGAGCTGCTGGAGCTGCTGGAGCAAGTCCAGATGCCCCAAAAGCTCCTCTGCTCTGGAGCCAGGCTGGGAGAGCTGGGAGTGCTCACCTGGAGAGGAGAAGCTCCAGGGAGAGCTCAGAGCCCCTTGCAGGGCCTGAAGGGGCTCCAGAAGGGCTGGAGAGGGACTGGAGACAGGGGAAGGAGGGACAGGACACAGGGAATGGCTCCCACTGCCAGAAGGCAGAGAGGGATGGGATATTGGGAAGAAATTGTCCCCTGTGAGGGTGGTGAGGCCCTGGCATGGTGTGCCCAGAGAAGATGTGGCTGCCCCTGGATCTCTGGAAGTGTCCCAGGCCAGGTTGGTCTAGTGGAAGGTGCCCCTGCCCATGGAACTGGTTGGTCTCTTAGGTCCCTTCCAACCCAAACCCTCCATGAAGCGTTGCAGTCCCTTCCCTGTCCTGTCCTGCAGGAGCTGTGTCCCAGGAATGCAACATGGACAGCACTGGGTCAAACAAAGGTTTGTCTGGACAGTGTCTGCCAGTGACCAGGGATGGGCTGTGGGAAAGAACTGCAGTAATCACACATGGAATGAACAACAGAGCAAATGTTCTGGAGCTCTGTCCTGCAATGGGTCTCAACACTTTCTCCAGAGAAGCATCCCTGTCCTTTTCCACAGAGGCTGCAAAACGTGTTGCCATCAACTATTTCATCTGGGGTGTCAAATAACCAACTTCCTTCCACAAAAGTGGGGTGCTTGGTCCAGGTGCTGCAGCAGCTGGATTTGGGTTTTCCTGTAAGGTCTGTCTTCCCCCTAAGAGAGGGAATTCACCAGTTATCCATAGTAGTAGCTGGAAAAAGAGTGGAGATTTTCAAAACTAAACAATGCCTCAAAAAAAAAAAAAAAAAAGACAGAGAAAAAAGGAAAAGAGAAAAAGAAAATAAAAGAGAGAGAACAGAAAGAAATGGCTCTAAAACATGTGATTCTAAGGGGAGGTCAGGAAAACAGAGCCAGCAGGGGTAACAAGTTAGATAAGATCATACCATCAGTGAAAGCACTTGCAAAAGGAAATGGATAGTGTTCTAAACCTCAATTAATTTAATCTAGTGCTTCACTGAAAACAAATTATGATCTCAGATAAAACAAAACTCCGGCGAAACAAAGAACAAAGCTATTGCAGCTATGATTTACAGTTCAAAGATATTCTGTTTGTTTCCTCTTCATCAGAGATCTTGGTTTCCCCTTGAGAGCATATGAATAATTAAAGGTGGTCTCTTATGATGTGTTTGCTGCTGCTCAGCATTTCCAACCCAAGGGCTGATAGGGGAACAATGGTGAGTTATGAGGCCTGCTGGTTGTATTTGCCTTCTGTAAATAAACCACAAGGCTCGGTGCCTTCCCTGCAGTCACAGCAATCCTACTGCTTTGTTTAAGTCAGGAATCTGAATAACAGGCACATGAGGACTTGTGTGGTTTGTAAAATTGAGTTGAGTTGGAGGAGCAATCAAGGAGGGCCAAGCTGTCAAAGCAGCTTTTGGGTTCTACAGAAACACCTGCAAGGTTGGAGAGGAGAAATCCCCCCCCCAGCAGAAAGGTCCAGCCAAGCTCTGTGGGCAAAACTTGCACAAGGGAAATAAGGCAGAGCTGTCCTGCCCCAAAACAGAGTGTAACTCATTGCTTGCACACTAAGCCAAACCTAAATGAAGCACAGAGACCACACAAGCCCAGCTCCCTCCTCCACACCCCCCAGGCCCGAGCGAGGGCTTTGCAGCTGTGCTGGGATCTTGTGTGAGCAGTGGGAAGGGAGGGAGCAGGCTGGGAACAACTCTTCAAGAATTCAGAATGGGATGGACTGGATTTCCAAGGTGACAATCTCTCCTTTCTAGCTCTAAAAGACAAATCATTACCTTAGACTTCATTTGTGCCTTGTGGCCTTCGGTGAAGGGAGATGAGTCTAGCTGAGATCAGGTAAACCTGGTACTGTGGGGCAGAAGGCACAGTCAAGACATGTTTACAATTTTGAGATTCCTTTGACCTAAAAACTATAAAGTCAGGACAATCTTGCTCAAAAAAAACCCTCCTGGAGATGACCTCGATGGGTGACCTGAGGAAGGAAAGCTGTGTACCAACATAAACTCACTTTTTTGATATGTGGGGCCAGGGGGAACAAGAGAAATCCCCAACTGTAAGTCATCCCCCTGCACAAACCAGTCTGTCCTTATGAGCAATTTAACCCTGAGAATGAAGGAAAGTGAGGGGATTGCCTCTTTATTTGTGCATGGGGAAAATAAACCAGTATCCCAAGAGGCAAACTGGGTTGCAGAGGAGCTCTGGCTGGTGCTGGAAGCTGGCAGGATCTCCCTGTCAGGCTGGCTGCAGGCAGGGATTGCAGTGAGCACAGAGAGGATCCAGCAGCAGGATCCCCAGGGACAGAGGAAGGAAAGTGTCTTCATTGCACCATTCCTAAGGCACTCTGGGCACCTCACACAACATGTGGCCAACATCCTGGATGGAGCAGATCCCAGGCGCTGGTGGGGTCCAGCTGAGAAGCACGTGGGCCGCTGCTGACAGCAGAGGACAGCGTTGCTGGAGGCCAGAGGAGGACAATGGCAGGACACTGAGCATCCCAGGGGCTGCCAGGCCACAGGGGGAGGCCCTGCCTGCAGGTTATTCCTTAGCAGAGTGCCTGCTCCAAGAGGGTTTGGGCCCTGCTCCTGGAATGGGGTCCCCAAGGAGTTACCACAATTGAAGGGAGAATAATGAAAGCTCTGCTCTCAATGCGAGTCACCCACTGTCCCAGTGAGGCTCTGCTCCAGGACCTCTGGTTTAACCCAAATTGACACCAACTTGGCGAAAGCCCTCAGCTGCACATTCCTTCCATACAGCTTTACAAGCTGCAAATGCAAAACCACAAACCAAACTGGGAAGGGGAAAAAAAAAGGGAGCCTGAACTGTGCAGGGTCCCCCCATCTTCCCTTCTGCCCTGATCACCACGCCCCTGGTGCCTACCCTTTTTCCTCAGTAGCTTCTTACTTTTTAAAAGGCCTCCCAGGGGCATTTTAGCTTCTTGCTGAGTGCCAATATGCTCTGTTGCTGCACCAAGAGCAGAAATCAGCTTCCAAAGTCCAGATAATTCCTTGTCAGGTTAGACCACCTTCCTAGGAACAGGCTGCTGGTGAGAACTGGAATCCCTTTAGCCCCCTGGCAAGAGCCATAACTACTTGAAAAAAAAACCCTCAACTACTAATAAATCCCAGCAACAAATGCCAAATACTTAGTGGACAAGGGAAACACTTGCCAGTTGGTCAGGGTTGCTGAAACTTCATCTGTGGAACTATGGGTTCATGGAAAACCTCCTCACTGAAGGCTCTGTCTGTCAGTGAAGTTTTTTACCAGGAAGGACAGGCATGAACTGCCTTCCCAGGTCAAGCCAAGCTCTAAAGCACCATCCAGATGTTAAGTAGGTTGGTTCACACCCTGGAGGTTCCTCAGCTGATGGTGTGACACCAAATGCCAGCTCCCCCGCACCACTGTGTGGCCCTTCTGCTCCAATCCTGCCACCAGCCTTTGCCAGCGGGAGCTGGATCAGTAGAGGTGGCACTTGGGGACATGGTTTAGTGGTGGACTTGGCAGTGTCAGGTTCATGGCTGGACTGGATGATCTTAAAGGTCATTTCCAACTTATTCCTTCCCAAGAGCAGTGCCACATGTGCATTTTTGCTCCAGGAGGCAGCTCCTGTGTCACCTAATGGAACCACACATTGGAAATGGGATCTTGGGTTTCACACAGCTCCCTCTGCACTGCCCTGAGGGAGAAACAAACTTGATCAATCCTCTTCTCTCCCACCTCCCTGCCTGGACCTCATCTCCATGGCAAGACCTCTGTTTCCAACAGCTCTTCTCCTTGCTGGGAGCTGGCTGGAGAGCTGCCTACACTTACTGGTGTCCCTTTGTCACACAACCAGGGCTGTCACAATGAAGAGAGCCATGCAAAGGTGCACATCTGTGGTTTCTGGACAGATCTGAGTCACTCTATCACATCCCCACCCTACATGTGCTCTGCTGACTGCAAATTTAGCCCCAGGGATGAAGGTGACTCCTCCTCTTCCTTTTTAGGTGGAAGTCACAAGAGCAGCCGGGAAATCACAGGGAAGAGGGAGGCAGCACTGGTGTCAAGGGCTGGGAGCAAGTTGTTTTGCTTTGCTTTTATTTTCCTTCTTCGCATTCTGCTTCCCATGTGACACTTTGAAATTTTTTTTTTTTATTATTTTGGTGTCTTCTTCTGCCAACTTTATTTGGATACTGCCCCATCATACAGTAAACTCTGTAAGTATTTGAGGGTGCTCTGGTGTATTCAGTAGCAGCTAAAAAAGAGAAGAAAGTTAATGGTGTGGGAGAGATGGGCTAACCCTTGCCCAGGAAAGTGTTCTGGTTTATTAATACCAGAGAATTCACAACAAAAGGTGCAGTGCACCTACTGGGTCTTCTCATGCTACTTTTGGAAGGATTAAAACCCCCAGGACAGCAGCTGCAATCTGAAGATGTGTTTGCATGCCAGCACCACTAATGCATAGAATAAACTGGATTTTTCCAATTGCTAATGATTTTAATCTCTTCCTTCTGTTTCTGAAGGGGTCGACACAAAACAGAGTTGGCTCACGGTGTTTCCTTCCCTTTTCCAGTGCACTTTATGTAATGTTGATCACACACAAACACTTGGAATTCACCTTCTGCCTGAGGATGGCCCATGGGCTCGCTGCACTTCCATGGATGATCCTTTGCACAGGATGATCCTGTTGCCACACTGAAGGAAAGATGTCCTCAGCACCTTGCTCTGCAACTTTCCTGCATGCATCACACCATCCCTTGGCATTTGGTTCCTTCACCAGCTTTGGCCTGGAAGCCATTCCTGGAATTTGTTGGCTTTAGCATGGAACAAGCTTTGCTCTCCAAATCAGCTGCTCCACAAAGTCTGAGCCATGGATCTGCCTGTTCTTTGGTGGACCCAACCCTGAAAGCCACAGTACAGCCATGCACTGGACATCCTTCCATTTATTTCTTTCCTCTTTAAGTTACCTGTTTTCAGCAGCTGGGGTTCAGCTCCTCCTATGATAGGAATTGCTTTCATTGCAGGAACCTCCTGCCAGGCTGGCTGGATGTCTCTTACTGATCTGAACAGTCCTGGAACAAGCACCCTTCTACTTCCCAAGGCATGCTATTTCATGATATTATTTTTTTCAAGTAAGTTTTCAAGTATTTTTTCAAGTAATTTTTTACAAGATTTTCTCTGTTTTCACCACACAAGTGACAGACCTGGTCACCTTCACACCACAGTGAAGGAGCAGAAGGCAGGAATTCTGTACAGGATCCCTACATGATGGATCCAGCTCAACCAGACACCCAGGGCAATGGGGGCACAGGCAGGTCCTCTGAGTGATGACCACCGCTTTCCCCATCTCAGCTCCTGAGTACACAATTAAAGAGCATGGTTCAGGATGGATTTGTGGGAATAACAGAACAAAAGATGTGCTGTACCCTTCCTCTGTTATCTTTGCTCACTGCTGCAGGTAGACACCAATTGTTCTCCACACCTTTGATAAGACATGGGGGAATGGCTTTAAACTGAAGGATTGGATTGGTTTAGATTGGATATTGGGAAGAAGTTCTCCCCTGTGAGGGTGGTGAGGCCCTGGCACAAGTTGCCCACACAAGCTGTGCCTCCCCATCCCTGGAAGTGTCCAAAGCCAGGCTGAGTGGGTCTTGAAGCAACCTGGGATAGTGGAAGGTGGCCCTCCCCACAGCAGAGGGGCTGGAAATTGATGGATTTTAATGTCCAACCTAAAGCACCTCATGATTCCATGATCCTGGACACATCTGGGCCTGGCTGCAGCCCCAGCAACACGTGTACACTGAGTTCACATGTGCTCAACAGCAGTGACTCAAATCAAAAGGCTACAGATCTACCCACCCTTTTTCCTCCTCTTTCCTGCTCCCACCCCCACCCCGGGTCAGAACACAGAGCACAGATCTTCCTCTTTTTTTTTTTTTCCCCCTCCTCCTTCGAAGTGAAACATTCTGTATCTTATTTATTTTGAAAACAATTTATAAGGGCGATAATAACATCCTTTGGCTCCTTGCCTCTGTAGCCTCAGGCTTTATACATGCCTCATTATGGAGTAGCACACACCCTGCCACGTACAGGCAACTCACTGTACACTCATTAAAATTCTGTAGGTACTGGCTGATATAAACAAAAGAGGAAAATCCACCAGTACTAGAAAGCTGAAAGCAGAAAACGCCTGACTGCAGGATAGGTCGTGTGGTTCAGCGACACGGCTGGGAATCCTGGAAATCTGAAAAACCTTTTGTGGTTCCGGCATCCCACGCGACCGCGCGCCGTTCCTGGACGCAGCGGCGCGGCTACGCCAGGAGGCAGTCGTTCGACACAGATCCACGCTAGGGCCAACGCAAAAAGAAACTTAAAAAATCATGTTTGCCTTTTGTAGGAGGGGATAAATAACACAAAAATCCAAGTGGCTGTGGCAGAAAACTTTGGAGGAAAATCCGAGCCTTGGAAAGCCCGGGCGATTGTTGAAAGAGTAACGCACCTCAAAATGGCGAAGAAGAGGAAGAAAAAATGTGCAGAATGTCCTTGCATTGTGTAAAGAGTAATTGCACTGGAAAAGATTTATAAAGTAAGTAAACATAACTTCCAATTTGATCTATATTAAGATTTATTGACCCTGAAAGTCAGTATTCTCTGCACCAGGGCCAAGGTTAACATTGAGTTGGAGGCCAATGGGAAAGTTGTAATGAAGTGCTGCTTAAGAGGCCCTTACAGAAGTATCTGGTTTTGCAGGAGGGCTGGAAGTCTTTCCACTTGGTCAGCCCCATCTTCCTCTACATTTCAAAGGCATCCAAATCTGCCTGTTTTTCTGTGAAATCCCTACCCATTAACACTGTGCCAAACTGATAAACCCTTTGGATAGCTTTTCCAGCAGAAGTCTAAAGCACCTCTGTGCTACAGTCACCCTGAGGCTTTGATCATGGTCAGGACCCACTCGTCCCAATCCAGTGTAAACACAGATGGGAGGAAAAGCTGACCTCAGCTGATGACAAGCTAAGAACACGTTTGATTATGCTGTAGGAAAAAGCAATATTAGTGAATTTCTGCCCTTTGGCAGTTCCTGCTTTAGGGAAGCACAGGCATACACTATCACAGCAGAGATTTGAGAGGTTGTGCAAAAGAAAGTACTTAGAAAGTACTTCTTAATACTTAGAAAGTATTTCTTTGGAGTGAATAAAGACATGGCAGATCTCCTACAAGGAAAGAACTCATCCTGTGCTCTCACACCCTGGCATTGCCATTGCCAATTTACAATTTTCTTAGAAATTCACTGTGAGATGTTAGATGGACAAAGAGCAGACAATTGCTGTATATTAGAAGTAAAGCTGTTGCCCAAAGTCTGCTCTGAGGCATAACTAATATACTTGTGGAATATCTGTGCTTGCAAAAACCTGGATTTCCAAGGATGGTTTGAGCATTTGCCTAAAACCTTACTGCACCTGCAGAAAGATTTGTGTCCCAGACATGTTCTTGTTTCCTCAGTTTTACCAATTAAGCCAACAAATGGTACCACTTCTCCCAGTGAACCTTTTCTTCCCTAAAAATGCTCTGCCAAGTCTTCCTCAGCAAGAGGTGGGGGACAGGGCTGGAAAGAAGACCATAGTTTTTATGAACCTGGTGACAGCACAATCCAGCAGAGCTCACCATGAACTGTACAAATATTTTTGGAGACTGTACAAGACCACAGACCTGAGAGGGAACACATTTCTTTGGAGCACAGAGGGAAAGCAGCACAGAACTTATTTCAGTCAAGTCCCAGAGAAGCAGCTTACTTTTGAAAGTACTTTGAATAAAGTTGCAATGGTCTCCCCAGGACTTTTCTGGGGTTGTACATTTTAATGTCCTTCTCCAGCTGCTCGCTGTCTCCTTGTGTTCATTAAGACATTTGGTTTTGTTACAAGGTCTGGGCTAGAGAAAAATAGCTGTATGTATATTTAAACAGACTATTAAAATAAAGAGCACCATGTACTGGCACAGAAGAATTCATGGTGTTATTCATATGTTTCTGGGCTCAGCGAGGCTGTTGTTGTGCACAGCAAACAGCACCTCACCAGTGTTCCCATCACAGCCTTGTTTGTCTGTGCTTCATCTTTCCTTCTCCAAAAAGCACCACATTTGGGTCAGACCTGCAAAACAAAACTATCTTTTCTAGGAGGGATGATTTGAGGAAATGGGTTCCCAGTGACCACTTTTGGCTCTCTATCCTCTTAAACATCTCCTGCTGACCCTCTACTGTTGTGTCTTGATCTGTGGCAGGATCCTCTTTAATGAGCTAAAGTAGGAAGCACCTCAGCAGGGTCTAAGGGATGCATCCAGGATGCTTCATTATGTGGGAATTAAGCATAAAACAGGAGAGAAATATGGATAGATGGGAAGTATGCCAACAAATGGGAGCCTAACCCCTTACCAGTAAGGCAAGGCTGCAAACCATGCTCCCAGCCCATCAGGTCTCAGGAAAAGGAGACTTACTGGGAAAGGAGACTTAGTGCCTGAAATACAGTGACAGCTACAGCATATCCCCAAACCCCTATTAGAGCCCTTCCTCAAAACACAGTCAGGGAGAAGCCAGCTCTCAACCTAAACCTTTATTTAGCTGTGTTTCACAACAATTACTGCATAACTTGGCATCGTGGGCATGGCCCTACATGGACTAGGAGAGCGCTCAGTGAACAGGGAGGCGAGCTGGAAATGCCATTTTCCCACACTTCCTTACAGAATCAATTTTCTTCTCCCAAATGACAAACAGAAAACAGAAGAAGGAAGAAACTATTGCTGTTCACTGGGTCCAGGATTGCATTAAATATGACATGGTCACAGCAACTTCGGCAATACAAGACACAGCCTTTTGCATTTCGGCACAAAAACATATTTTTCCCCTAAAAGAATCCACTATTAATTTTGTACAAAATATTAACACATTCCCACCCAAATCCTTTCATCAGCACTTGGGTATTTAGATAATTCAACCTTGCAAAGAAAGTTTTGAGGGCCATAATCAGTGAACATCACCCCCTTGGGAACAGGGCACAGGCAGCAGCTGTGAGGTTTTGAGGAGAAGCTCCAGCTTTCAGCTCCGAGAGTTTATACCTTTAAGAGGCACATAACAAAAAAGAAACTCAATATTTGAGATGAATCACACCAAAGAGTGCCCGTTTTTCTCCTCGCAGGGCTGAGCAGCCCCACACAAAGCCCCGGGGCACAGGCTCCTCATTTGGCAGGGCTCAGCCAGCAGCAGGGCAGGGGAATACTTTGACACTGGAGAATTTGGCTTGTAAAGAGGCTTTTCAGGAACATGGCAATTGCCCACGTGAACGCATGGCTTCCTGCATTAATATGCTAAAGAGACAAGACAAGCATCTTTAGCTACAGCTGAGGACTAATTAAGACTGCTCTTTTACAAATATTGCATGGTTCATTCCATTCTTTCCCGATTAAGAACAAAAGAAGAAAGAAGTCATTTATTGTCATGAGTCACTTCAGATACAATGGAAGGAATTCCAACAGATGACTGAGACAAAACAAAAGCTGACATTATGAAAGCCATGTCTAAACACTAATTTAAACTGTCAACTTGCTAGTGAGGAAGGTTCATGACAGAGGGAGTATTAAAACTTAAAAGAGCACATAAATCATTGAAGAGATTAGCAGCGTGTGATGGGGCCAAAGTAGCCACGCTGGAAACTCGCTGATTGGTGGCGAGCTCCTCGTAATTTGGGGGTAAAAGCCGTGTTTTGCCAACAGTCCTGGACTAAAATGAGTAGTTTGGGCTGCGTTCCCAGAAGTGGGACTCTGTGTGAGTCAGTGGCATTACTCCCGTTTCCAGCAGGTGAGGATCAGACCCTCTGTGGCCCGCATTAGATAAAATCTGGCCTGAGCTTTCCTCCGCCTCATCAAAAATGCTTAATTTTGGAAAGGAGCCAAAAAATGGCTTTGGGTCACATCCGGAGCTGCTGTAAATGATCATGACTGATTTTCACAAGTTGGCTACACCACTCAGGAACCTTCCCTTTCAATAGCACCTCAGCATCTCCTCTCTTCTGATTTACAGGGGATTTATCTTGAGGTAGTGCCCTGTAATTCTCTGCAGATCTGCTTTCCACCAGCAGGAAACTCTCTCATCTCCACTTAATTAAGAAACATGGCAAATGAAAAGGCTCTGGGTGCTGCAAAGTTTCACTCGTGAATTTTTTCCCTACACATTAGAACAATTTCTTACAAAAGAAGCCAGCACATACTTTTCAGCCCATTTGGTTTTTCAAACAGGTAGATGGCCTCCAGCTCTCACCCATCAGCTCTGCTTGTTTTGTATAAGTCTTGGAGGGGCCATGAACAACAGTTCTGCAAAATGAAAGAATATTGTATTTAGATAATCTAAAATCTCTGTCTTTATCTGCTTGCTCCAATTGTTGCTAATATTCCCAAAACAGAGAAACCATAATGGATTACCAAGGTAGAATGATTAATATTGATGGATTTAAGAAGATTTAGCATATGTCTCAACTATTTTAAAATCCAGGTGACCCTGAAATCCACAGAAGGAAAAGCTCCATCTTTTCTTCACCTCAACATGCAAATTCCCTGCTTCCTTCATAGACCAGAAAGCAATCAGTAACTGTTCCACCAATATTTTGTTTAGTAAAAAGTAAAAGGCCAATAAAGTATTTGATAAGTTGCTGAATAAGAAGAGCTGAAAAAATGCAGTTATTTACCCAACTAAGGGCATTGCTGTGGGGACTGGTGGACAATACTGTGTCTCCTGGACACCAGCAATGAAGAATTTCCCCATCCCACTGTACCACTCTCCCAAGGATGGGGATATTGTTCTGGACAGATCACAGGCTCCCTTTAACTGTCTGAGCATCACTCCAAAGTCAATGGGGAGACTCTGCACTGGGAAAGTCCAGGCCTTCACATCCTGCTGGGATTAAGTCACTCTCAGCTTTGGCTCCAATTCAGGCAGAAGTTCAAAAAGTCAATTATTAAATAAATAAAAAGAGGGAAAGTAAATGGGATACAGAGCCCTTTAACTCAGAGGGATGAAATCACTGTGGAAGTTGGGGAGGGATTGGCTGTGAGTTTAGGCATAATCAGGATCCTTTCCTGCATCTTTGTGTTTCACTGAGATTGGAGCAGAAGAACAGATTTTTTTCTTCACATCTTTGCCATGGAAACCACTACAGATTTTCCTATTTTACCACTGGCAACTTGTGTTCTGATGGTCTTTGGGTCTGTTGTGCTGGGCAATGCAGAAAGGCTGATCAAGAGGCAACAGAAGATGACAGCTAAACAACAGGATGAAACTGGCCGCATCCACAAAAGGAAAGGTTTAAAAAGAAGTAGAAAATAAATATTTTAAGCTATGGAGAGCTTCCTATAAAGACCAGATGAAAGGATATTGCAGAAACTAGGAAGAGAAATGAGATCCTGGATGAGAGCTTTAGCTGTGGGAATAGAGGAATCCCACTGTGTTATGGATGTTCTGCAGAACATCTAGAAGAATTGACTGTGGATGAGGACACTGAGATGACCAGGAGAAGATGATGCACAATATGGACAGGAGTGGAGGTATGGCTACGTTTTCCTTGGCATGCAACAAAGAAACAAGCAGAGAAACATGGAAAGAAAAATGAATGTTGGTCAGTTGAGGAGCAAGATCTGTGAGCCATTTGTGGCTGGGAAATCCCAGCTGGATTTTTCTGGAGCAGTAGAACTGGAAAAGGAGGAGGTCTCATGTGGAAGCTAGAGCTGGACAAAGTGAAGGCAAACTTGCAGGATTAAGAGAAGAGGCAGAAGCAGAGAGAAACACAAAAGAGGATATTTCATTATGAGGATCATCACTTTCTCTCCAATAAGTGCCAGTCTGTTCAAGGTAGAGGAGAATGGGAGCATGGGGCTTGCTCCAAAGATGCCCCTGTCATCCAGACAGGAGGGTCATCTGCAGGACCAAGTTCTGGTCTGGCTAGCTGGGGACAGTGACCTTCAGACACAAACAGGGCACAAAATAAACCACCCAACAAGGGATGTGCTCTGTGCGCTTTGGTTACCATTCCTCAGAGCCTCCAGTGGGGAAGATGAACTCGATGTAAGGCTGCTGGCATTGGTGGAGTCATGCACCAGGCTGATACCTCATTCTGCAACATCACTTTAACACCACTGCAGCTTTCCCAGAAGCCTCAGCTTAAAATTGCTGCAGTGCAGGGGTGAATCAGGCCTTTCCTTTCCACACTGACATCAATAAAGCTACACCCAGGGTAAAATTAGCCCCAGGGCAGTTATTTTGACACTTGCACAATAGAAACTTTTGGGGGTTTAGATTTGTTTTGAATTCCTTTCTCCCCCCCTGCCCTCCTTTATTTTAATGGTTCTCCACTAAACCCATTTCCACAGCACAGAAAGGGAAGATGTCCCTGGGCTCTTTGTACGAGAGGATCATGAGGCAAGAGTCAATGTAGCCGTGCTGACAAACAGATCAGGCTTTGGAGATCTGAGCCTGAATGTTACCTTATGTTTTAGCAGCTTCACTGGCTCCAATGCCTCAGACTGCTTGAATTTCCCACCAGCTCAGCGCAGTTCTTTTCCACATATTTTAGGTGTTGAATTAGTCTGGAGCTCAAAGGAGCAACATTTCCAGGCTCTTGATGAAGAGCATATCTATCAGTTGAGATCAAGAGGAGCTGCCAAGCTTTTCCAGGCGTGTTTGCCTGCATCTGAAGTGTGGATGAGCTGCTCAGCCCTGCGGGGTTATTTAAGGACCCTCTGTTATCTGCTGTGATATGAAGACAACGTAAATATCCTTATGTGTGTTTGTGTTGATGGAATAGAGGTCCATAAATCCATGAGCAGTTGGCTGCATTTTTTGCTCAGCTCCCATCCGTGTTTGTAAACACTGAAGAAAGAGCCCCAAATCTGTGTCCAACACGGAGCAGTTACGGAACATGCTGTAATCCTGTAATGCGAACCAGAGCGGGCCCGCTAACCGTGCAGCTCTGGAGAGAATTCCTGACATGATCCTTTTACGTATTTTATGTTAATCACTTCCATCTCAGGAACACACACAAACAATACCCCATTAGACGTTCCCTTTGGCACTCGGACAGCAGCACAAGCTGCCGCGTGTGCCAGAGCGGCGGCCGGAGCAGCCGCAGTAGGGACGGGAGGCCATCGCTGGATGCTGCTCACGGGAACAAACCAAAGGACGGCGTGCAACAAACAGAGCTGAGACTAACTCCTTCTTTGGGTTTCCTCACTTGTTTTCCTGTGGGCTTTTCCAGGAGAAAAGTCTCCAGCTGCTTGGCTGAGAGGGCTCATGGATGTTGAAGCATTACCAACCCAGAGACCCTAAAGCTCTTCTTCATGGGAGATGGAATTTGCTTCTCCACATCGCTGTGCCTTGAGCAGGTGTAGCACAGAAAGGACAGAGCTTGGGATAAACTGGTACCTGCCTGGTCAGGTTTCCTGGTCCTTTTTTCCAGTTCTAGGGGCACACAGAGATTTAACTCTTTAAATAAGCCTTGGGACTATGTGGCAGATATTTTCCTGGTGGAAAGAAAGGGGCTGGATCCCCAAGAGCAGGGATGTGCACAGAGGGTTTTGCTGCAGGCTGAGACACAAATATCACTTACAGAGGGGAAGGGGAACAGCTCTGAGAACTGAGGGTGCAAATCCTGCTGTTGTGGGGAGCTCAGGGGGACCTCAACACTGGCAAGCAGGCAGAGGGAAAGGGAGGAGAGGAGGCCACGTTTGCAGAAGCAACTGCTGGAAGAGGGCACGTGAAACAAGTCCTCTGTCACAACAAGGGAGATTCCTCATCTTTAATAAAATGCCCACCCTGTGGTGAGGGCAGGCAGCTTTGTCAGCTCACCACAGGAGCACTTCCATCAGGCACTGTGCCCCACTGCCAGCAGGGTGGGATCCACAGGGACCCTCCATCCCCAGAGGCACCCGGCACGCTCCAGCAGACGGGAATCACCAGCACCATCCCACACCAGGTTAATAGGCAACTCCCAGGAAAAGCAGAAAGGATAAGGTGTCTTCAAATACCCAGCAGTTTTATACAATTTTGAAATGCTCTAAGCCCTCGGAGACTGTATTTTCCTTCCCTGCCAGATTTTTTCGTTACTAAAATTAAGATTTCAAGGGCTTGCACGATGCAGGCCTTTGGTTGCAGCAAAGCAAGACACACTGGCACTGGTGGCATGGAGGAGCAGCGCCTGGGCTGGGACATTTCTGCTCAGGATTTACTTTTAAAGCAATTTAAAAGCAGCTCTGACTTTGAATAGTAATGCTGAAATGGATTTCGCTCCAACACTCACTAGCCCAAATGTCTTTGCTGAAATCATGCTGTTCCCCTATTGTTATTTAACAATAAATCCTGCCCCAGGGGAAATGCGTATAAATATGAATTTAAGAGTTCCCAGATACAAAGTATCTCCACTTTTTTTACCCTCCTGGGAGATAAACAGCTTAGAAATCTTCCTACAAACATGTGCTTTTCTTGATGCTTTTCCCCTTAACACTCTAAAATGATTCTGTATGAGGGGAGAGCATCCAGACACTACAGCATGATGAAGAAAAGCATCTTAATAAATAAAATAATTCATTTATTTCAGTGCTGAGGCATTAAATGCCATGGTTTGCATGCAGATGGGCTGCTCTGTAGCCCAGCTGGACTCCTCTGTGGGCAGGGTAATGTGGATTGCTGTGTTCACTGTTCCCTCTCTCAATATTCCGGATTCCAAGAGGCAGTTTTGGAGCTGCCCAGGGGTTCCCACTGCCTTCTCCATCTCAGGGATGTGCTATGCAGAGGTGCTTTTGTAAGAATCTTCATTTTACAGCTGAGGGGAGGGAAATGCTGAACCTTCAAACCTGGATTCCTTGTTCTTTGTGGTCCCATGGGTGCCAAAGCGGTGGCAACCTGTGATCTGCAGGTCAGGGGGATGAGGAGAGGAGAGGAGAGGAGAGGAGAGGAGAGGAGAGGAGAGGAGAGGAGAGGAGAGGAGAGGAGAGGAGAGGAGAGGAGAGGAGAGGAGAGGAGAGGAGAGGAGAGGAGAGGAGAGGAGAGGAGAGGAGAGGAGAGGAGAGGAGAGGAGAGGAGAGGAGAGGAGAGGAGAGGAGAGGAGAGGAGAGGAGAGGAGAGGAGAGGAGAGGAGAGGAGAGGAGAGGAGAGGAGAGGAGAGGAGAGGAGAGGAGAGGAGAGGAGAGGAGAGGAGAGGAGAGGAGAGGAGAGGAGAGGAGAGGAGAGGAGAGGAGAGGAGAGGAGAGGAGAGGAGAGGAGAGGAGAGGAGAGGAGAGGAGAGGAGAGGAGAGGAGAGGAGAGGCATGTGTGATATCCACAATTAGATATATCTAGACATGCAGACAATGCTGCAAATTCTCCAAGCATGGTAGAGTACAGAATTTAGCTCCTTTTTTTCTTCTTTTTTTAATATTTTACCCCTAATAATTTTGTCCTCTAAAAGAAACCCTCGAGGTGATTCATCCAGAGTGGGCAAAGGCACATGTACACCTTGGCAAGGCATGAGGTGTGTGGTGCAATGGGTGCTGAGCACAGGCAGAGCATCCGACCTCCCCGGCTGCTGGTGGAAAGACACCACACATTTTCCATGAAGGCTGGACACAGTCCCTGGGAGTAACTTGGTAAAGCCCCAGGCACTCGGAGAAATGTTGAAAGTAATCCAGCTAAAGCTCCACCTGGAAAGCAGTGGGTGGGAAAAAGACCTCAGCAACTGGGATGCCAAAAAGGCAGAGGTGACATAGCAGTGGAGAGGGATCCTGCAAGAGTCAGTGCCATGCTCAGCTGCTGCAGAGGAGAAGATTTGGGGTTCACCACCTCATTTCTATGTGTTTGTCCCTCCCAAGTGTTAATTAATCCTCTGTGATAACTGCCTAACAAAGAACTTCTACCCTGCACAACAGCCACAGTTAGTAATTACTGCTGACTCCCTCTAACAACATTTCTTTCACTCTAGTTTTGCCCTGGGTTTTTCCATCAGTGCATTGAACTTTTGAAGGGAGAACAGCTCATCTTCCATGATCTTTTCCAAGGCACTGGTGGTACCAAGGGAGAATTAAGCATCTTTATGATTCTTGCAGTGAAACATTCCCTCTGCTCCCCTCCCTTTCCCATAAAAAGCCAGAAATGCCACTTAAATCACTATTGTTCCCTATGATTTAATTTCATACCACTGCTCAGCAGCTACAGCTATTTACAGCAATCCCCAGTGAAGTGATCATGGATATTTAGGAATTTTTAATGCAGCGAGCTCATCCCCAAATTCAGCATCTCTCCTGACAGCTGGGGTGTAGATAGGAGATGTTTACTTAATGTGCTGGAAGCCCAAATATTTAGTTTGTGGTTTCAGTGACTGAACAATCTGTGCTCGAGGGCTACGTGTCCAACTCAGAGCCCAGGGAGGGAGAACAGGTCTGGGACTGAAGGTGGAAATGTGTTTGTCAATACCCCAGAGCCCCCCACAGCCACATCTCACCTCCCCTAACGCGAGGCTGGAGAGGGCATGGATTAATACAAACAGCCTGCTGATGTCCCTTTGACAGAAAATGTGGGAAACGGAGTTTTCCTTGGATTTATGAGCTGGGAAGGCCGTTGCTCAGCCTGATTAACGGCGCGTCGCGGAGCAAAGCCGAGGCCGCTCGCGAGCCCGTGTGCTCCACGTCAGGTGTCGTGGGAGTGAGAACAGTGGGAGAGCACAGAAAGGTCTCATGGCAGTCTGTTAACTAATTTTCATGTGCCAAGTGAAGACGTGTCCTGGAATTTCGCAAAAAACCCTATATTTAGCAGTGCCGAGCGCCTCTGAAGAGAGCTTTGTGAGATGCTGGAACGCTGGGGAGAAAAAGACACACAGGTATAAAAAGCACTCCAAGAAAGCAATAACTTACAGAACTTTAGAGGGATATCCGACAACACATTTACTGCCAGCTGGGGACTGAGATGAATATCCAGGAGGCTGATGAACAGCAGGCTGCCCAGCCCTTCACTTCTGCTGGAACAGAAGTGCAAAAGCAGCTCGTGCATGGCCTTTTCCTCCTTGGATTTCCAGAGCTTTCACCCTGGGGAGCTGGTGTTTCTCTGGGGCATTTCCACTTGGCAGATCTCCTTCCAGCACAGCCTCATCCTCATGTTGGGAAACCTCAGCAGAATCCCAGAGATATGATTGTTTTTATGTTTCTCTATATCATTTTTGGCATGTTGTGGTGATGCAACGTGGATGTGAGGAAAAAGGCAAATCCTCCAAGCCTCAGCTGTGTGCAGAGGAGGGCAGGGAAAGGCACCAATGTGCTGAATGATGGGGCAGTGAGGTGGCACAAGACTTGATGGGGCTGGGGAAGGGGATGGAGAGTCGGTCCTATGAGAAGCAGCTGGGGGAGCTGGGAAGGGGCTCAGCCTGGAGAAAAGGAGGTTCAGGGGGGACCTTGTGGCTCTGCACAGCTCCTGACAGGAGGGGACAGCCAGGAGGGTTGGGCTGTGCTCCAGGGAACAGGGACAGGAGGAGAGGGAACAGCCTCAGGCTGGGCCAGGTGGGAGATCAGGAAGAATTCACCACCCCAAGGGTTGTCAGGCATTTGAAAAGCTGCCCAGGGAAGTGGTGAACTCACCATCTCTGGAGGTGTTCAAGAAATGCCTGGAGGTGGCACTCAGTAGTGTAGTTGATATGGTGGTGATCAGTCAAAGGCTGGACTCCGAAATTTTGGAGGTCTTTTCTGACCTAAATGGTTCTGTGATTCTGTTTCACCCCATGGTCATCCATGCCTTGGTCTTACAGTTGAAGAGCATAGGGAGGATATCCTACATCTTCCTGTTGTGCTTCACCATCCCATGCTTGTTCTTTGGCACAGCAGAAAAGGAAGGGGGGATTTCATCCAAAACAACCCTTCAAAATACTTGGTTGAACCCACCACCACCAGGCAGCATTATTATCAAATATCTGCAGGAAAACAACCAGCAATTAACCTGCTGCAACAAACACACACACACACGTTTCTTTCATAGAGGAGAAAAAAAAAAATGAGAAAGAGAGGAAAAGGGAAAATTGAGAATAATGCCACAGGATCTCCCCAGTAGCACACGGGGCACAATCCAGTACTGTACAAGAGCCATGCAGCAGAGGCCCAGAGGACACACTGTCCCAGCACAAGGGCTGCCAGCATCCTGACAGAATTAGGAAGTCCTCTCTCACAGTTGCCCTGTAGACATGAAATTACACAAAGAAAGACTTCATTAGGATCCCGAACTAAATATAGTCAAGTGAGGAGAGTGGAACATTCAACTTTTGCTCTTGGCAAGCAGCACGGCTTTGCAACCTTTAGGATATTGTTTTAACTAAGCTGGAATTCTGCATGGCTGTGATTCTGACAGCTCAGCCCCTACCAGGGGGAAAGAATTAGGAAAATAAAACCTTTACCTGAGAAAACCCTGGAAAATGTATGTGCCCTCATGGCAGAGTTCTTGCCCAGACAAAACTGCTGCTGTCACTGGGAATGACGGGCTGGAAAATTATTGGCGTCAATGAGAGTTTTGTATGAGCTCAGATCGTGGGGTATGAGCCAAACTGTTTGCAGCTCCAAAAGCTTTAGAAAATTGTGGATAAAACAGAAAATAAGCAATTCTTACCCTGTGAGAAGCCTTTCTGAACAGTCCAGGTCCACCAGCATCTTCAGGGCTTTAGGAAGCTCCATGCCTTGCAGTGCTGCAGCGTCGCTGCTCCATTTGCACCTCTGCTGTGGGAATGAACTCCCTGCTGAAGCCTCAAAAAGCAATTCCACCAGCTTCAGGAGCAAAAACATAGACGTGTGAGGAACAGGATCACTTTTGCCAAACAGTGTGGGCATTGAAACGCTCCTGAGGGAGGCAGGACCACCAGAGTCCAAGCTGGCATCACTGGGCACCTGGGTCCCGCTTTGTTTTCATGGGGAAAGGTCCTGACATCAGATAACACACAGTCTGATGAGGACACCTATTTGTCTTAGGCAATCCCAGACCCTTCCCCCAGCAGGAATTGGCTCACCAAGGTCCCAGTTCTGCCATCCAGCCCTGAGTGTATTTTTGGGATGTTAGAAACAGGAGCCAGGTCCTGATTCTGGCTTCCTTCATTCTTCAGGTGCTTTACTCTTGTGGAAATCCAGAACTCCCCAAACCAGGGACATCTTTTTAAGGCTGTCTTACCCTGTTTCTGCCTGCTCTGCACAGGGAACAAGCACAAATACCCAGGTGACAGCAGAGGATCAGCCTTCCCTGCAGGAAAACCAAAGGTACAAGGGTGCTCACTTCAAGCACATAAACTCCCAACACCTCAGGAGTCAGGCACATAGAGGCTTTAATTAATCTGGCCTTTGGAATAGTCCCTTTGTTTGTTCCAAATCCCTAATAATATCACCAGTCCCTAATAAAAGGTCAGAAATACCACGCTCATCTGTCATCCTAACAGTATCCATTAAAGAGGATAAAACACTCCTGAATCCAGCTCGTGATGCTGTAGGAGGGGGCAGGAAACCCCTTGAACAAAAAGGACCCATTAAGAGGTGGAGTGGGACAGAAAAGGGAAAACATCCAGCCTGAAAATGATCTCTCCTATTTCCCCACAGCTACATCAGTGGGGTGAGGCCTTTGGTGGAAATTACTCTCCTGAGAAGAAAAAACCTTCCCAGGGACGTCCCTCCTTATGTGCTGTACATCTCTCCTCCATATTTCCTGACCTGGAATAGCTTTTTGAAGACATCTCCCATTAAATGAGCTGCCTCCAAGGGATGGGGGGAATGACCAAGCACAGCTGAACCGGGGGAGTTTCCAATCCATTGGGAATATCCACAGATAGAGGAGGAAAAGGTGTATAACCCCAGGACAGTGTTTGCAGAGTGTCAGTTAAGTAAACCAGGTGGAATAAAATCAGTTTATTCTGATTAGCTTTTAGCCTCAGGCATGAATTTGTGCTACCACAAAGCTAGAGACTCCCCTGCCAAAACCTGGAGCCTGAGCATGGCACAGAGCTGCTCTCTCCCTCTCCCAGCTCAGGCTGTGCTGCTGGACATCAGCTCCAGGGTTGGAGGCTCCCAGGACAGAGCAGTTGGCAGCCAAGACCAGCCAGGGCTGCAACTTTCGAGACACGTTCCACAAACATCACTGTTTTAGGGAAAAACATCAGCAAAGAGCGATCACGTGTTTCACTCCAGGAGCTGAAGGCGTGAGAAGGGCTTAAAAAAAAAAAAAAAAAAAAAAAAAAGTCTATTCATTGAAGAAAAGCAATCCAGAAAAGAAACCAAAAAAGGAAGCAGACCCAGTGCAGACCCCCCCAGAGAGATGTGGGGCATCTTGAACAGAAGAGTGGCTTTGGAGCATCACCCTGGCCCACACAGGCACCAGTGCCCACCTCTGGGATGGGTGCAAGGGGCTGATGGGTCTCTTGAGTCCAGGGGTTCCCAGGATGGCTTTCCTGCACCTATTGCCAGCCCTGTGCTGGAGCTGTGCCCTCGCTGAGGAACCCCAGCCTTCCACTGGTCCCAGTGCAGTTATTTGCTAAAATGCCACAGGTTTTCCTGCTGCCAGAACAGAGCGTACCTGCAGCACGTCCTATTCCCTTCTGTAACCCTGCCTAAAGCAATCCCTGTCATCTCTGGACTTCTGCATTTTTCTGCATTAAAACTGACCCACTGCAAGAGGCAGACTCCCCAGCGTGGTGGCAGGTGAGGCAGGTAAGCTGGAAAAAGACATTTCACAGCATGGATTCATGCTCAGAACAAATTTCCAGAGACATGGAAAAGCCAAAAGTGAGTGGAAGCAGGGATGCCCAGCCCCAGAGAGGAGGCATCATCACCCACATCCCAGCCAGCCCCGCTGCTTCCCCTGGCTGGGGAAGAGCAGGGAGCTCCCAGGCCACCTCCATTCCCAGCTCCTGCTGCTCTGTGCCTCCTGGGTGGCAGCAGGATGTCCCAGTGACACTCAGCTGCAAACACAGCACCACAAGGGACAAAGTGTTGCCTGCCTTCTGCATCTTCCATCTGTGCCAGCTCTGCAGCATTTATCACCCCCTTTAAAAGCACAGCTTCCCCTCTGCCCCACACCCTTCTCCTGAGATCTTCACCAGGAAAATCCCCTGGAACTGAGAAAAGAGGTGGAGGGGTCCAAAAGAAACACCAGATGTACCAAGCAGTGAAAACGAGCCCTGCCACTGTGCAAGAAGGCACAGGCTTGTATAATATGATATATACTGCACATACTGAGAGAAAGAATATACTTCTCACTGTAAAGTGTTTTACATGCTAACCATCAGGCATACACCACCTCAATGGATGCTGGCACTTTACATAAATATATGATGATGCAGTGCTATATGTAATAAAAAGCTGGAGCCCAAAATATGGAAGCAATTCAAGAAAACAGATCTCACATTTTTGCCTTTGTTACAGTTTGATTCTGACATGCTCTGATTAAAATTCAACATCTGCATGCATTTAAAATTAAAATATATAGGTATTCATGTTCTCCTCCTTCCACAATGTTTTACTGCTGCCTTCTTCTTCTTAAATATTAAAAACATTACATTATTTTATTTCAGATGTCTCAATATATTACACATCACCCTTTCACCTCCGAGCTTTGGTTCAAATCCAGCTCTTCGCTGGGGAAATAGAAAACATCTGAAAATATTTAGCAGTCTCATCTCAGTGTCTAATCACAGTCTGCTCTGACATGACAAAACACAACAAACAAACTTGCTTGCCACAGATGAAAAATGTTTGCATAAAAATACTCAGGAGTGTAAGAATGAATAAAGACATCTCTAACTGCATTAAAGACCATGTTGTTAAGTAATAAAAAATAGTTTGCAGATAATCTGAGCTGCACCTGCCCCTCTGGAAAGGGGAAAAAAAAAAGGCAGGTGATTAAAGTTCTCACAGACTAGCAGGTCCCAGCTGCATGTTTTTTTGTTATTCTAAAGCAGGAAGATGTGTCAGGCTACAGTGCAAATATTGTCCATGGGCATCACGGTCTGGAGAGCCTAAGTACCTCGTGATTTAGGAATCTCAGAAGAGAACTTTATTGCCGGCAAATCCTCCTGGACTAAAATATATGTACTTTAAGAGGAGGGAGAATAAATAAGTCTTTGTCTTTGCAGGGGAATTCAGCCCTTGGTGGGTGGTGGGGAGGGAGAGCAGCTGTCCCAGGAGGCTCCCTGTGGGGCACTGCAGTGGGGCACAGCTCGGCTGCTCTGTGGGGCAGGGATGGGTTTAACAGGCAGCAGAAAGCACAGGGGGAGATCACCCACGGGAAGGTGCAGGATATTCCCTTTTTACCCACCTCAAACCCTGCCTTCAGTTCTGGGCTCCTCACAAGAAGACATTGAGGGGCTGGAGCGTGTCCAGGGATGGGGATGGAGCTGGGAAGGGGCTGGAGAATCCCTGAGGGAGCTGGGAAGGGGATGGAGAATTCCTGAGGGAGCTGGGAAGGGGCTGGAGAATTCCTGAGGGAGCTGGGAAGGGGCTGGAGAGTTCCTGAGGGAGCTGGGAAGGGGCTGGAGAGTTCCTGAGGGAGATGGGAAGGGGCTGGAGAGTTCCTGAGGGAGCTGGGAAGGGGCTGGAGAGTTCCTGAGGGAGATGGGAAGGGGCTGGAGAATCCCTGAGGGAGATGGGAAGGGGCTGGAGAGTTCCTGAGGGAGTTGGGAAGGGGCTGGAGAATCCCTGAGGGAGCTGGGACGGGGCTGGAGAACTCCTGAAGGAGATGGGAAGGGGCTGGAGAATTCCTGATGGAGCTGGGAAGGGGCTGGAGAATCCCTGAGGGAGCTGGGAAGGGGCTGGGGAGTATCTGAGGGAGCTGGGAAGGGGCTGGAGAATCCCTGAGGGAGCTGGGAAGGGGCTGGAGAATCCCTGAGGGAGCTGGGAAGGGGCTGGAGGATCCCTGAGGGAGCTGGGAAGGGGCTGGAGAACTCCTGAGGGAGCTGGGAAGGGACTCAGCCTGGAGAAAAGGAGGCTCAAGGGGACCTTGTGGCTCTGCACAGCTCCTGCCAGGAGGGGACAGCCAGGCTGGGCTCTGGTCCCAGAGAACAAGGGACAGGACAAGGGGAAATGGCCACAACTTAACTCTTATTATAAAGGGTTATCAACTCTTATTATAAAGGGTTATCAGAACTCCACATAAGTAAAAGGAGTGATCATAAAGATGGAGCAACTCCTCCTCTTTATTTCTGTCCTCCACCTACAGGCAGTTCTCACCCACCCTGCCTGCAGCATTCATTCCTAGACATCATCACGCACTGGCTGTTGGCAAGTTATACCCCACAGAACTTTGGGGGAAGTGGTTCCAGAAACTATTTCTAAACCAAAGTTTTTCAACCTGCAAAAACTGACAGGAACCAACATGGGAAAAAATATATTAAAATCCCTTGCCCTGTCCAGGAGTATCCTACAATATATATATATATTTTTTTTTTTCCAGGAAGATACTGTAGTATTTCCTTCTGCAACAGCCAAAGTAAATACGAATAAATGAGCATGATACGGTTTCACCATATCCCCTTTAATGCAAAATAACATGTATCCCTTAATTCAATAAATTAGAAAGTATATTTTTTCAAGGGGAAAAAATACCAGTGTAGCTAAGTCTTTTCAGATCTTGGCATGTCTCCAATACACAAAGGACAGGCCAAGGAGAGACATCCACTGGCCATGCTGCCTGCAGAAGTCAGGGCTCAGCTGAGGAACCTCTCTGGGAATGAGATTTGCTCCCCTGGGCACAGCTGAGCCAGGGGAGGTCCTGGACAATCCTGAATCCAATCTTACCCCACTCCTACTGCAGCACTGAGCTGCTTCCCTTTGCACACACCAGCCTTGGGTTTCTTGCCTGGATAATAATTTCCTTTCCATGTGACTTAGACAATACCCAGAGCATTTTCCATTTAGGCTTTCTCCACAGCACAGCACCCCTTGGTCTGGGGTTACATTTTATTGTCTCTGCTTCATTTTCCAACACTTTTCTTCTGCTGCTGTGTTTTCCTTTTGCCCCTTGATGAAATCTCTCTCTTTTTGCTCACTGTATTTAAATTCAGCAATGACACACAGGCTTGTTCACACAACTTCACACCTCTCTGCCCTGTTCCAAACCCACCCCAAATTATTTCCCATTCCAAGATGTGAACACCGTTCCCATCAGCCATGTGTCCCTGCAAGGCAGTGTATTAGTAAATTATTTCTCCAGGCTCTTGATTGACATTGTTGAAAAGATACTTTTCATGCATGTCAGTCTTTGTGGGTGAAAATGCTTTTAACATGCTCCCAGGATTTACATGGGCTTCCCTGGGTGGCTGCTGCCAAGTTCAGATGCGGTTGGAGCATGTGACATTCTTTGTCCTACTCTTATTACATTTTCCTTTTTATCCAGCCCTGCTACATATTTCATATTTTTCATATTTCTGCCTGTGATGTAAAGAACAGCCATTTGCTAAATGTCCACTCCAGCGTGAGCCTCTCAAATCCTGCTGCAACCAGACTTTCTTCTTCCTTTCTTTTTTAAAAAATTTGTTTTCTTTTCATTATTTACCTCCTCCTTCAATATTTTAGGACTCAGCCCTTTGAAGAACTGAGCGGATGCCACGTGTCTGCTGAGCCAGGGTGGGAGACCACACGTGTGTCCCAAGCACCTCGTGGTGAGCAGAGATCAGGTCTCATTTCTGGCTCTGCATGCAACAGTCTGACCCCAGAGCTGGGATGTTTCCAGGATGTTTTCCCTCCTTTGCAGTCACAGCCCTTGCTGCTCAAGCTCTTCCAGAGCTCCACACCACCCAAGACATTGCTGTACCTCTGCAACCTCATTAAAGAAGCTGCAGCAGCATAACTGAGGGCTGGAAGCCTCACAGCCAGGCATGGGCAGGGGGAGCAGAGAGGGAAAACATCATTTCACTTATAAAAGAGCACATTTAGAGCAGAAAATACTGGGGGGAAATGTCATGTTTCTCAGAAAAGCTATTGCATGCCTAAATGTTGGTTTTACAAGCCCAAAGTCCATTTGAAAACATCAAACTCAGGACTGGTTTCCTAAGAGTCATGTCCAGGAATGGCATTTTATGGACTAAATGTGTCATCCAGCATTTGCTAGCTGGTTGTCCACTTTGCTTAAGAAGTTACTTCCTAAATAAAATGTAATCCCATCACTCTGGATGAGGATCTGTCTTCAAACCACAGCACTTCTGCTTCATTCCAGCGAAACTCTCAACATTCAGGCCCTCAAAAACTCCCCAGTGACTGCTCTGCCATGCTCTCATCCCTTTCCCTGGAGCACACCAGGAGGCTGCAAATAATAGTGCAGGCAGAGATCATGGCTGAAGCTCCAGAACACCAATTATTAACTCTGATTATTAAACATAATCAGCAAATCGTAGACCAGGAAGGAAAAACCCTAATAACAGAAGTATTAAGACACACACATTTGAATTGATCATCATCATCACCTGCCAGTGTCCAAAAATAATAAATAAAAAATCACCTGTTTCTTTGGCAGGCAACAAATGGACAGCTTTCCTAAATTTGCAGCAGTGGAGTCCACACTCAAATTGTTCTGCTGATGGAAATCCAGCAAACTTCTCCGTCACTACTGTGGGTAGAGGACAGGCCACCGATGGGAATAGTTTCATAATTCTTTTATTGGAAGCATCTGTAGAAACCATAAAACAACAACTACAACAACAGCAACACAAAGCCATGTTTTCTCACTTCTTTCTGAGCAGGGAGGGTGCCAGAGCAATTCCCCACCCTACCCCTGCACTGCATGGTGGTTTCCTTTGTTCATATTTCACTGCCTGGATCCAGCAGCAAGATTTATGGGCTGGTGCTGAGCTCGGGATGTGCACAGGACTGGTCTCTGGGGACCTGGGCTTGGCCCTGCAGGATGGGGGTGCAGAAAGGCTCCTGCAGCTCCAGGGAGGGACTAATTGGTGGGAGGTTATTCCGGGCCAGATTCCAGCACCTTCCACTGAGTAACAGCTCACCAAAAGCCCAGCCCTGGTAGCTAATGAGACTCTTCATGGAGAAATGTTGTCACTGGGTGTCTGCGGGGTGTCGCACCCAAGGACACAATGCCTGGATCCGGCCCGATGTCCCCTGCGCTCCCTTCCGGTCTTGGTCACCGTCCCAGCTCTGAGGAGCCCATTTATTCCAACGTCAGATGACTTCCCTGCAGCAAAGTGTTCCAGGAGCACTTGCCAGCCTGGCCCACAGCAGCATTTTAGTGCCTCGAGCTCTGCTGGGATTTGAAGTGGGACTGAGCTGAGTGGATCCCAGTGGGGAAAGGGCTCAGAATGTTGGGAAGATGGTTGTGCGTAAGCAAGACACGAGATGCCAGGTGAACATCTTGGCTTAGACACTTTCCCAATGTGGGTTTTGATAGGTTACAACATCAGTTTTGGGCTGCCTTACCCCAGCAAAGGGGGGATGTTGTATTTCCTGACACTTCAGGCTCCAGAAAAAAGGAAAAAAAATCTCCTATTTGAGAAGGGTTGGAGGAAGAGGCCAGGAAAACAAAACAGGGAACAAGACAACAAACCAGCCAGCAGTAGAGCCACTCTCAGCTCAGCGAAAGCAATGACCATGTGAACACACAGAGTTGAGCATAAAAATATCCAGGGTCTGTCTAAATCCTGTAGGAGCAGAGCTCCAACACTTCTGGGCAATGGCAAACCCAGGTCCTGTGTATGCAAATCAGGAGATTTATTTTTGCAGTCCTGTGCACGTGTGTGTTTTTGTGGTGCATGTGCTCATGATAAGCCAATAAAAGAAACCTGACTGAAATACAGACTGAGAAAAACGTAACCTATGAAAGCCACACAGAATCTTTCTTTTCTCCCTGTTTCTTGCTCTTTTTCAGTTTGTCTAAATATACCTTGGGGCTTTTTCTCTTTTTCTTTCATGGATAGTTTTCAATGTATGTTAAAGTCACTGGCTGCTGGCAGCTCAGATTTTTGCACTGTGCGTCTCGGCTTTCTCTTCCATTAAGACAAAGTGCTGGCACTGCTCTTTGGCCAAGCACATTGTTCATGGTACTGAGCAGCAATTTTCCATCTCTGACTGTCTTTGGGCTCACCCCAGGAGGAAGGGTGAGCCTGGCTTATTAAGCTCTTGTTTCTCAGAGAGCAGCAACATCTGGAGTGCGGGGTGGGCTGCTGGCATGCCTCAGCGGAAAGGAATTCGGCGTGGGGTGAGGTCTGCCCAGCTCCAGAGGTGTCACTGCAGTCTGGGTCTGGGGACAGAGAAATAATGAAACCCCACATAAAGCAGCACATTTCGACCTGTGCTGGGCTGCTCTGAGGTTTTGTTTCTTCTGACAGGAGTCAGAAGGCCTAGGAACCATGTTGGTCTTGGGTTTTATCATCCAAAGCTACATTTTGCTTTCCTGCTATGCAAGGTTTTTGAAAACTTGTGTTGCCATTGATGTCTAACTCCATGCACTACCGAAAAGCTAAGGCAGATGTAGAGGATGAACTCTGCTACTTAATTTCACTGAAGCTCCTTCTGAGTCACTCGTGAAAACCCATCCTAAACGGAGCTGTCCCCTGCAGCCACGGTACAGGAACCACTTGGTTGAAAACAGGTAGCATTTGCTGTGCTCAGCAATGTGGGCATCCCCCTGCCTCTGTTGGATGTCATTTTGATCCAGGGGAGATGACATGTCCTGGAACCAGCTGGTCTGTTGCTTTGGGACACAAGCCTCCAAGATCTACACACAAGACTTCCATATGTCACTCCTCCACAGCTTTTCACCAACATCCTCCTTTTCTTCATGCTTTTACATACTCTGGCTCTCGACCTTTCCTCCAGCTGAAACCCTTTCCCTCTCAGTGTTACTGGAGATTTCTTTTACTGGAAAAGAAACCTTGCTGGATGGGCTTTCCAACGCAATGCTGAGGAATTTTAACTGAACCTACCCCCAAAATGTTTTTGCCTTTGGTCCCCACGTATGTTTACAGTTGTGCTTGCTGGAAAGAGCCCACCACCACCGTGGAGATAAAAGCCATCCAGCATGCGACTCCTAGAAGTTTATTTTGGCTGCCAAGCCAAATGTGGAGATAGTCCCTAATTAGAAGTGCTGCCTCTGCAGCAGTGCAGAGCAGTAACAAGAGTGGAATTTGTCTGAAGCGTGCGCTCCACTCGCATGGCCATGGTGAATTAAGCAGAAATGTCAAACTCAGTCTGCAGGCAGCAGACGCACTGCGTCACATTCCATGTTTGCACCACACAGCAGCCTGGCTACGGAGCACGGTTCTTGACGAGCCTTGATGATGTTCATGCTAATTTGGGTTTAAACCCAGGAGAGCCCGGGATTGTCTCCTCTCCACCTTTTCAGACTACTGTGATGATGATTAAGAAAGGAGCGTTTCCAGTTAGAGCCTGTCATCGCTTAGCTTTGGGAAGATGTGTAACACATTTCATCCAGTGAACCCCAACAGCTGGAGTACACCCACTCAGGGTATTCCTCCTTTGCTGCAACATTTATTTATTTAGAGCTGACTTCTCCAGAGATGTTTATCCTTGCAGAAATATTTGCAAACATCAGGAAATCAGTGTAAAAGCTTTCTGCCAAAATAATACCTCTGTCTGATTTTATTTTAAAGGCTTTAGACCTTCCTGTAACGTACACAGAAATGGTATTTACCTACAGATGCCCAGGAGTTACAAAGACAACAGAGTTGAATAAACAGTAGCATTTTATACCATCACAAATATTCACTGCATTTCTCACAGGAAGAACCATATTTTAAGGATTTATGATGCTCTTACTGGGTCTATTCTACACATGGACATAATCCTCACCTGAAAAGTCCTCTTTCCCACTTTTGGGGTTTTTTTTCTACAGCATTTTCCCTAGCATATCCCAACATCAAAAGACAAAAAAAAAAAAAAAAAAAAAAAAAAAAAAAAATCTTAGCAGAACCTTCCAGGAATTCTTCAAAAACCAACTCTTATATGATGACAACATGACTCTAAGGAAAAGTGTTCTCAAGACCTACAAAACTTAGAAATAGCTCCTCCATCAAATGCAGGTCTCTAATTTGAAGCCTGGGGAGCCAGACCTGCTCTCAGCAAGTGTGAAGCTATTGATTTCCTCCTCTATGCCAAACACTGTCAGTACCCCCAGCCCCTTGCCAGAGCACATCGCTACACACCAAGCAGGAAAGAAAACCAGGAGTGAAAACAAACCTGTCAACCCCTCTGGGCCCTTGCCTAGAGCTTCACAGGGTTAACAGAGGCCAAGACACAACTGTAAGATTAATTTCTCCCCACCTGCAAGAATTAGTCCGTTTATTTAAATCAGATTAAAAAAAAGAACAAAACCACAAAAAAAACCCCACCCTTACAAAACCTCTCAATGGTCACATATTGCAACACGCTCAAACATTTTTAAAAACTAGGGCAAGCCTGCTGCTCACAGGTGGCCACATCCAGTTACAAACCCAGTTTATCTCAGCTTGGTCACACCTCAGCCAGTGTTGAAGCATGGTGTCTTAGCCAGGAGCTGCCCCTGTGGTGGTTTGCTCCCAGTTAACTCCAGTTAAAAGCTGTGCCTGAAGCACCTGACTGTGAACAATTGTTCCCAGCAAAATCTCGTGCAAGCAGAACAAACAAATTTCTTCCTAATAAAAGCAAGACCTTCAAAATTGATGGAGCCAACAAGTTAATCAAGTTTCCTACTAAACAGGAAGTTGTGGGGCTGTGGCAGGAGAAAATCTGTGTTGGCTGGAGAAAGAGTGGAGAGTAATAATACAAATTAACCACTGGGGTTTGTTGTTTATTTGATAGGAAAATACCCTTCAAATGTACCACTTTGGTCAATATCCAGTCTGATAAGACTGGCAATAAAATGAAAGCTGAATTTCAGAAAAGGGAAGACTGAAGCCACCACAGGCATGAGGACCATGGAAACTAAACCAGTCCAGCTATTAGTATTTGTTAGGACTGCTCCCACAATAGTTGTTATTACCACTAATTACAACTGCAGCAATACTTGCACTGCAGAAGTGTTTGGCTTTTCTGCCCTGGAGCAGGATCTCAGTGTGTTGCTCAAATGTGGAACAAGATTAATAGCCCCAAGCCCCAGAAGAAGGTTTCTAATATAGCACGTTCTTTTGCAGGAGCTTAAAAAGGAGAATAAACTCACTGCTGGTTTCATTCTTGTCCATACAAACCAGCTTCCACTTTCAAGGACTTGCACGTTTCCCTGTCATCTGATGGGCAATTAGTCCAGTACATCTCACAATGGTGATGACAGACCAAATCAAGAAGAGCAAAAAAGTACAGACAAAAACGCAATCATGTCATTACAGCAGAACATATGACCACATTTTGCTTCTAGCTACCAAGCAGTGCTATGGGATGTGTGTATTCATGTGAAAATAAACCCAACCAGTCATTGAGATATATACAAAATGGATGATTCATGGTATTTGTGACACTGGAATTGCTCGACAAAGAGAGGGAAGAAAGCTGTTGATTGCCAGGCACCTCAAGAAAGACCACAGATACAGATAAATTTAATGTTATAGACACTGTGGACGTGCAAATTTCTGTCTGAAGACTAACAGACAGGCCTGTGAAAAAAAATGGAGAAAAACATGCTCTTTAGATTCAAAATAACTGGGGAAAGTTGCACACCCACCAATTCAAAAAGGGCAGGAGTCACTGAGTCAATATGCAGTACTCAAAGGTCCTAATGAGCAATACACCCTTTCTAGCCTTAATCCTTTGAAACTGTAAATGGCAGAGAAGACCACAAAGAAAACACATAGATCACAGCCCAGCTATGGTACTTCAGCTCTTTGGGATTTATCTTTCTCAAAATAGGCAGCATTATTGAACCCTCAGCACACTGGGCGACTTCAAAGTGCAAGTATTTGTTGGATCAAAGTATGCATTACTTCAAAAGCATAAAATGCTTAGATATTGAAGGCCATAAATCTTCCTCGGTAAAATACATGCATATATAATTTATATGATAAGCTTAATACCGAGATTTTTAGCTTGGCTTCCAACAGACGTGAGATGCAGGCAATCATGTTCCCTCAAGAGCAAGTCCGTCTGTCCCCTCTCAGTCCCAAAGAAAATAACTTTGGAGCCCATTAGCCAATTTCAACCAGTTTTGGCAGAGGGATTGAGGTCTTGAGGGTATGAAGTTCCCATATGCTTTGTGCTCCTTGGTGGCCAGGTAGGAGTGGCAGACTCACTGGTAAGTGCTTTGAAGGAATGGCATCAGTCTGGACACCACCCTTTTGGAGACCTCAGAGAACCCAGAGAGACCTCACGCATCTTCAAATAGGGATATGTGAAAAAATTCACATCTCATTAGGCATCAGCAAGTCAGAGCACAAGACTTGAGGATCTCCTGCTGTTGAAAGCACTCATTTCTCGTTCTCCTTTGGTCCCAACAGCAGCTATGGTGCCTTCAGAGCACCTTCACATCCCAATTCCCCACTCACTGCAGTTGTGTCTTTCCATTTAATGGGAGCCCCGTTGCATTTTTATGCCTCAGCTCCCTGCTCATAACTGGGGCTATCTCCTAACATATGGAAACAATTCATTTTCTTTGTCATCGTTTGGATCTGAAACTCGGGCACTCTGAAATGTAACTATACATGAATTTCCCTGAACTAATTACATAATATTTATCCTATTTTCTTTAAAGTAATACTTGCTAGCTAAGAAATGAAGAACTGCATTGCTTATAATAAACTCTGCATGCTACATTGTAATCTAAACTGTACAGTTATATATGGTGAAGAACTAAAAGGTTTGAGTTATTCCCCTTGGCAAACATTTTTTTAAGGATTGCTTAAATAAGCAGTACAGAAACCAGATGTCATTTGGTAAGAGTATCTGAATGACCAAAAATTTGCTGTCTGGGTACTTTTTTTTTAACTTTATAAAAACATGAGAAATTCTTTGGATTTATATCATATTTAGCAGCTGTGAAACAGTGCAAACATCTGTTTGTACCTATAGGGAGCTGACCTACGGGGTCCTCATCTCTTAATCACCAAGCAACAAGCCAGTCTCATATACATAGTTTATTGTTTTCTTTTCAGCTGCCTCCTGCACTTCAAAGTTTTTATACTCTCATGTTCCATTATCACGGTGAGAGGGACTGTCCATTCATTACAAGCCCAGATCTGTGCAATAACTGATCAAAAATGGCCATAAAGCACTGTGGACACAGAAGTGCCCTCAAACACAGCCATAAGCAACTCTGAGTATGTCATAAAAATTGTTGCTTCCCTTTTTCCCCCCTCTATTATTCATTGTTGGTCTGCTGCTGTGGGTTTTTTATTTTTAATGTAAAGGCTGAAAGAGAAGAAGATGAAAAGCAACAGAAGTCTCTTTTTATAGCCAATCCTACTGTGGGAAGAGGGGTTGACAAGACAGCTCCATGAGGTCTCATCTACCCTCTTTTTCTAGGTTTCCACAATTGTCAGTTGTTATAAGAAAAGACTGCTATCTTCTACAGCTATGGAGCATCCCAATTACTCAAAAGGAAGGAAAATAAAGTAACTTTAGTGGATATCTCCTTCCAAAGAGGTTCTCGTGCAGTGCAGATTCCCAGCACACAGCCTAAGGAAGATTCCATCCTCTGTCAGGAGTTCTAATATAATGCAGGGCATGGAGGGAAAAAGAAATTTATTTGAGAAGACTTTTTTGCCCTGTTCATTACCACAACACACATTCACACCCCATCCTTTAGTGATTTAGCCAGGAGCAAAATTTTTCAGCCTCCGAGATAATCTTTTCCCCCTAATGTAATATTGACCCAGGGACCTCAATTTTTATACAGTGAGAGAGGAGTGCAAACAGTGTGGAAGAAAAGATTTGTGGTCCTTGGACATGAGAGTGGAATCAGCACTCCCAGATATACTATGAGAGCTTAAGCTACACTCTGAACTAAGGCTGAAAACAAATGGGAAACACTGTATGATTCCATCCCATTACAGTACAAATAAATCATTTCTGGAAATCTAAAACAAATGGCCCAAGCTCAGCTCTATGGATGATCCAAATGCAAAAAAGCTGCTAATTCTAAAAGGCAGATGCAAGTAACCAATTAAGAATGCAGAAAAAGAAAAAATAAGGAGTGTAACTTGTTTAGCAGGAAGATGTTAAGGCCACAGAAGTGGGTCTTCCAATCACCTTTTTTGGTATTCCTGAGCAAACATTCTTTTTTGCTTACGTTAATATGGAATGTATTATGACAATGTTCTTATGGATATCCATGCCTTTTGTCTATCAGTACTTGCAGATACATTCAAAACAGCTGCAAATATTTTTTAAATTATGTAAAAGTCCCAAACACTTTGAAAAGAATATTAATATCTCTTTAAAACAGCAGTGTATTATATTAAATTAAGGATAGGAATTTAGAGAACAAAAAAAAAATATTGTTAGCATTAACATTTTCACTGCTTTCAAATACAGTCGCCTCAGATAAGACCTAGAACTATTTTGGTAAAATTTAAAAGCATTACGGTGTTTGCACATTTAGATGACAAAGCACATAATCACACATACAGGTTACAAGGAAAGGTTTGTCTTCTCAAAGCAGCTGTTTTTTTAACAACTATTTGAAAAAAATGCAGATTTTTTTTCTACATATCACCTCTCCCTAACTTTTATTTGCTTCAATCTGGAGATCATCACAGCTACAGTACCATTCCCAGTGCCCATGGAAATATTATTTCTCTTAGTGCTGCTTCCTCAGTCTCTGTCTCTACAGCCATTAAGTAAAAATAAAATAAAACAAAAATTAAAATAAAATAAAATAAAATTAAAATATAAATATAAATATAAATATAAATATAAATATAAATATAAATATAAATATAAATAAATGAAATAGAATGAAATAAATAAAATAAAATAAAATAAAATACCTTGGAGGGGTTTTCAGAAGGGAGCTGAAAAAGGGAGGTATCATTTCTTACAATGAACCCCTCAGCCATCTTCCTGGAATGGCCTTTCCACATCCATGACAAAGCTGGCAGCAGGCAGGGAAGTTATGGGACATGAGCAGCTCTATCTGTCACCTCCACCAAACTCCCGAGGAAGGAAAAACACAAATTAGTGCTTTTCTCTAGCTGTGGAAGCAATGCTGTGGCAACAGGGACATTGACACCCACCACAGAAAGTGCAGAATGGGAAAGGTCTGCACTCATCGCACCCTTCCACACTGCATTTTTGGGGAACACCAGTCTGCAAAGGTGGGAGGATTTTTCTCTTGACTCAGAATCCAGAACAAAAGGGAAGAGACAGTGCAAGAGTACCCAGGGGAACTGAAACACCACGGTCTGAAATGGTTGCACCAAAGCACACGCAGAAGTGGCTGCTGCTTGGAAATGCATTTCCTGGCTCTTGGGTCAACCACTACTGTTAATTTTAATTTTAAGGGACACCCATTACAAAACTTGGAAACTGTATAGGCTGCTTGAGCAAGGGCTTTCCACCATTTTTTCTGGCTCTTTCTTTTCTCATAAACTGCAGTTTCACATCCTTTGTCAGGTGTGTGTAGCTCCACTTTCTCCCTTCCAGGATGGACTAATGATATATCAAATAAGAGGGAGGATGAACAAAGGAGAGAAGAATAAAAGAGGAATAAAGCTGATTCCATGTGCTAACTCCATTGCTGGGTACTTCTAGGCCTTGGTTACTTTCTTTGGTTTCGTTTTTTTGGTGTTTTTTTTTTTGTTTGCTTGTTTGTTTGCTTGGTGGGGGTTTTTTTTGTTGTTGTTGTTGTTTTGGTTTTTGATTTTTTTTTTTTTTAGGATTAAACAGCTAATAAATTCAGATTTCATGTCCCAAAAATTACATTTTATCTGTCAGCTCACTCAAAGAATAATCAATAGTTAGTGCATGAGGCTTTACAATACAACAAAATAAGCTCTGCATTTACTTTTCCCAGAGATACCTTGGAATCCTCCAGTTTATTTGTTCTTACCTAAAATACCAGTTATGTCTCCCAAAAACCAACCAGTGACTTGGTTACACACAGATGGATGCCTTCAAAAGTTCTGGAAACATGACCTAGACCTAAATAATTCCTACATCTGTGGAGGCTCCCTTAATTTTTGGTCAATCAGGATACAAATTTTGGTTAGAAACCATCTGCAGTTCTTTGCTGTCACCAAATGCTAATTCCTTGCTCAGGCTTCATCTTGTTGGAGCAGTGTCTTACGTTGAAAGATAGAGGTGGGGGTGTGTACTCAATTTCCATCTGTGAGAGCTGGGGCAGTTATCCTCTGTTCTTTGGGCAGTTTCTTTATCTCTCCCACAGCCAATCCTCCCTCCAGGAGATCTCTGCTGTTCATGGGCCATTAATTATTAATTATCTTCTGTTCATGGCCACTGAGTGTTCCTGCATGGCTGAGAAAATTCCATCATCCATGGGGAGATGCTCTGCCCAGGGGAGGAGCCAAACATTCCTACCTGGATACAATTTGACCTGGGAACAGCACAGCAGCCTTTGCCCACTGCATTCCCAGAGGAGCAGCTTTCTTCCCACTGCATTCCCAGAGGAGCCCAGGCCCATCTCCCCCAGCCCTGGAGCTGCAGAGGAAAACTCCCCCCTTGTGCAGGATCCTGCTCCAGCAGAAGCACAGCTGGCACTGCAGGAGGGCTGAGCTACCACGGGATGGGACTGCTGCCACCTCCCTGACACACAGGCTGCCAGGGCCTGCTCTGACTCTGCCAGTGGTTTGTTTTCTGGTTTTTTGTACTATTGCATTTGTATTTTTAATTTTCCTAGTAAATAACTGCTGTTCCTATTCCCATATCTTTGCCTGAGAACCTTTTAATTTCAAAATTAGAATAAATCGAAGGGAGGGGGTTTACATTTTCCATTTCAAGGGAGGCTCCTGCCTTTTCAAACCAAGACAAGCAGGTTTGGATAGAGCTGGCTCGGTGCTATCAGCCCTTCCCTTTGTCAGCCCTCACTGAGTCAGCTCCTGTCATCCTTGCTAAAAACAGAGGAGATTTCTGTTGTGCCCATGTTCAATATCAGCCTCTGAAATTAACCATGGATAAATGTGAGGTTTGAAAAATCACAGAATTGAAAAGGAACTTGAGGATCATCTTGTTCTAACTCCCCTGCCATGGGGAGTTTCGCTATCCCAGGTTGCTCTAAACCTCATCCTGCCTGGCTTTGGACACTTGCAGGGATGAGGCATCCATAACTTCTCTGGGCAACTTCTTCCAGTGCCTCAGAGTTAACCCAGACAAAATTAGCAATCTCTAACTATCAGATGATTCTCCGCAGTGATCAAATATCAAATCAATAGAAAATCTCAATTTTTATCTGTAACTTTTTAACTATTAAAAAAATCTACTTGGCTCCTTCTGCTCTTCTTCTTTGGACAGAGGCAAAGCAACACATTCAATGCATTATTATTCTGGCTTTTCACCTTTACCTTCCACCTCATGGGTGGCACTTATCAAATCTGCTTTTGCACCTGCACCTAATTTAAAGGTTATAGTTCATCCATTAACCCTGCTAACACCACCCAAGAGGCACAGCAGTAATATTAATTTAGTGGTATCTGGAACTCTGCTCTAAAACCTCAACTAAATTTTTTAAAAGGTTTCTAAGAAATGTTTATAAATATAATTATATATATAATATAATACCTATTACATGCTATATTTTATGTATTATCTACTATAATTTATATATTATACTATATTTAATATAACAGATATATATCTCAGCATAGAGGCACTGTTTTTGATGCCACAAACCCTTGGTTTGGTTTCTCTTGAGCCCACTCTCTTCGTGTGTATAAAAACATTATTAGGATGCTTTTTGTGTGGCATCCTTCAAAGCTCCTTGGGTCACCACCCTTGCAGAAGTAGCTGAAATTTGCTGTTTCTGCATGTGGAAACAGCTCTGTTATCTGTTCCTGTGGTTACCTGGACATTCCGATGGACAATTTTTGGATTATAATTCCACTACCCTCTCAGCTACCAAATCTTGCAACCTGTCCCTTCCAAGAAAACTCCAGGAGAAATAAAATCCCCTGAAAAACTTGTTCACAATGCTCCAGCTCAGAGCTTGGCAGCTGCCTTCCAAAATTAAACTATTAAAGTAATGCTAATGAGACATTCATCCCCTGCACCTTTTTCCTTAAAATAAATATGCAGGGCTTTGCATTACAGGTGCATGTAAAATTGCTTAAATAGACATCTTGGAAGCACAGGAAACAAAAACAAAGGACACTCTGGCAGAAAGTTCCCAAAATACTTGAAAATGTAACTGAATAAATAATTCTTGGTTTTGGACTGAAATCTGCAGACCTTAGCAGATGTGTCCAAGCTAAACCGAATATCCAGGGAACTGGATCTCCTTTCTGATGAGAAATAATGAAGAGCATTGCACTGGCAAGGAGACAGGCTGGAAGAACCTACTGATCTTTTCCAGCTCCGACTTCCGTGATAGCTCAGAATTATCCTTAGGCATTGGCTTGATCCATCAATGAAGTTCCTTCTTTTGAGCCCAGGCCCCGGGGCTGCCAAACCTACATCCATATTGAACTGGAAGCATTCAAGCATTCATGGAGTGAATAGGATTATTGGATATTCACAGGCCAGCACGTGCCCCTGTCTTTGTGGGAGTGGAAGCACTGGAAAGATCATGGAATGTAAGCAGAGGGTAAAAGTCCACTCGAGAAGAGGAAAGAATATGGGAGCCACTTTTTTTTTTTTTTTTTTTTTTTTTTAATATTTAAGAAATGCCACCATGGAGGTGTCAATTTAAATTATTAGGGAAAATACTAAGGCAAATAAAGAAATAGCATTCCACAGACCTGCATGGAGGTGTAAAGGGGGCATTTCAGTGAGGCTTTTTTCAGGCCGTGCTCTAACAGTACCTGCCATTGTATTTGCAGGGCAGGGTGTCAAATCTGCTTACAGGATTTTTTGCTGCTCTACTTTGCAATCCTTTCTGCTGCAGGGCCCTGCTCCTCCGAAGGTGAAGCCCACAGCAAAACCCTTTTCCCCAACAACAATGGCAGCAGGAGCAGGCCCCAAGTTTGTAAATATTAACTTCATTCGAATGACAGATTATTTACTCTCTGCTCTTCGAACCACCCAGGCCAAATGGACGGGGGCCAAGTTTGTTAACAATAGCTCTTGGCTGGGACACGCCGTAGCAAAGGTTAAATCCTGTTTGCCTTATTCCAGTGTGGAGTCCCACTGACGGCTTTGGGAGGGCAGCAGGCTTTGACATCGGGACCTGCCCCCAGTTTTGCAGGATGCAGAGAGCCCTGGGAGACCCAGAGGCACCGTGCTGGAGCCTCCAAGCACAGCAGCCCCACCACAGTGAGGGGCTGAAGGCCAACCAGAAAGGGTTTGTAACTATTGAGGAGAGCCTTTGCTGCCACACCACTCCGGCACGTCCACCTGAGCCTTCTCCACGCTGTAGTAGTGCTGGTGGGGATCTCAGTAAGAAAGGAGATTACAAAATCAAACCATGGTTTGGGTTGGAAAAAACCTTAAAGACCATCTTATTCCACCCCTGCCATGAGTAGGGACATCTTCCACTATCCCAGGCTGCTCCAAGACCCATCCAACCTGGCCTTGGACATTTCCAGGGGTCCAGGGGCAGCCACAGCTTCTCTGGGCACCCTGTGCCAGGGCCTCCCCACCCTCACAGCCACCAAGCCATTCCTGCCTGTCCTGTGTGCCTTCATGAGACACCCCTGTTTGCAAGGTAACGTCTTGCCTCCCTATTGATCAATCATGGAACATCAAGCAGAGGAAAGCAGCTGCCATTTGACCAGAAATCTCCAAATCCACACCAAGAAATAAGCACTGGCTGGCATGATGGGCACCCCGAAATACCCTCAGCACGGATGCAGGAGCTGCCTTTCCCCGAAGAATCCCATTTCCATGCACCAAGGTAGGAACAGCAGGACCCACTTCCTCAGTCTGTGCATCATCCTCCTCTTCCTGCCAGCCTTCCTCCTCCCAGCTGGTGCCAGCAGTGCAAAACATGCTGATCCATGAGGGCACAGGGTGTGCTTAGCCCGGCGCGACCCGCACAGATGGCTTGCGAAGGAAGCGCTTGCACAGCAGAGCCAAGTGGCCACAGGCTCATCCAGAGACATTCCTCCCCTGATTAGGAAGGCTGGGAGGGAGCCAGGGGTGGATCTCCTTCCTGTGGCTGCAGCCATTCCTGCCACGACTTGGATCACACCTCTCGGAGACACTCTTGGGTCGGGCACGGGAAGTTCACGGCGGCAAACGCGCTGGTGGGGAAGGGGGAAGAGCACGGGGATGGAGGGGAAGTTCACTGGGGTTCAGCCAAAGCTGGGTCTGGAAGAACAGAGGTCTGATAAAAAGGAGAGAGGAATTGCAATGGACATGACCCCCAGGGACTCCTCATCCTTTCTGCAGTCAGCGCAAGGTGATGGACACATCAAGAATGCAGAGCGCAGCCCCAAGAAACCCACAGCTTGGAGTGGTTTGAAGAAATGCAGGTACAGACTTACCACCACACCTCACCTGGGTGAAAATCAAAATCTCCAGGTCAGAGGATGATATTTCTCATCTCTTCTGGCATCCCCAACTCAAACTCTCCTGCTGAACTTGGACAGGTTTGCTGTGCTGCACACACTGTGTGCTCCACAACACAGGAAAGACTAAACAAATCTCTCCAGGCAGCCAGGGTCAAGCCATACCATTTTTATCCCCGAAGCCAAGGAGGAGTAGATTGCACTTCCTAGCAGGGAAAATAACGACACAGCAAAACGAAGAAAACAAGGGAAGCATTACTCAAATTATCTCCACAGCGAGTGGAGGGATGGGAGTCCAGAGAACAAAGAGATCAGATGACCAGATGGGACAGATCAAGCTGACCACAAAGCCTCTGTCCAACATTTTTTGACAACTGCTAAAGCCATATGTTCATGAGGATTGTGGGATAACTGGGAAGGGCGTATGGACTCGGAGTGAGCCCGACCACACTCAGAGCTGTGTGGCTGTAGGGTGTGAGCCAGGGAACCTTTGGTGTGTGACCCAGATCCCAGCCCTGCACCCTGTGAAGGGAAAGGGGCTGGTAGATCATTTAGCTCACCTCACGACGGGCTCTGACCAGCCCTTCTCCTGTGTTTCGTGGTGTTTGGTCCTTCTCTAATGAGCCATGCTCTGGGGGGAATTCTTAGGTCATTTATTTTGCATCATGTCTGCAAGGAGAGGTAGCAGGACTATGGCTAATTAGGAAAGCAAACAGATAGCACCAAACAAAGCCAAGGTTAGAGGGATCGTGTCTGGGTGCACAAAGGCGGGGAGTGACCCTTTCTGCCAGCTGCCCCACGGACCTGAACATCAACACTCCTGAAGGGCAGAAGCTGCACATCCCAAACGGCCTGTCCTGCCCTTTGGGCAATGTCCCCATAAAAAAACCACACTTTCCTCATTTATTTTGTCAGCTGCTCCTTTTGATTATTTAGCACATTCCAAGGAGTGCGAGGAAATTCGATGGATGACGTCCTGCAAAGCAAAGGTGACAGTTTTCAGGAGTGAGAAGTAATGGCAGATACCCCTCCTAGGGATGTGCAGGGACATTCAGCCCTGCCCTGAGGCAGTTTGTCACACATTAATGAGTGGGTCTACTAAACAGAGTAAATTCAGGGCACAGGACCAACCAGCCACCATGGCAGGCAATAGTTTTTCCCTCTAAAGTTGAAGTGGAGAGAATTTAACCACATAACATTACTTAATTTTCACCCCGAGATGAGTGGCCAAGGGACCATTTCGCATCATAATATTCCAAACTGCCCCTGGTTTTTGACAGAGCCTTGGAGTCCTTCTAGAACCAGAATAACATGAATAACTTCCAGCAAAAAAGGTAAAATAATGTCAAAAAGCACCAAACATGGGCAGAGATGTGCTCCTGTGAAACACCTTCTGGACGCTCTCAAGCTGCACCAGAGCAGTCCCAAGACCCCTCTTGCACCCCTTTCTCCACCACCCCAAAGCCAACATAATCCCACACCATTCCTTGGATCCCCACATGGTGCACAATTTTCTTTCATCTCCAAGAGACCAGGCTGCCCCTCCATCAGCAGATCCAGCCTGTGCTCTGTGCTTTGCTGTAACTCCCCAAAACTCCAGGCCAGAGAAGAAAACACTGCAGCTTATTTCTCATCCTAAGGGCCTGCAGGTGCTTTGGGATAGTGCTGCTGGAATTCATATCCCTGAGGCAGTGGTGGTGTCCTGGGGTGATGAGGACACCAAGACAGGTGTCCAAAAGCTCAGCAGATGTCCATGGACCCAGCCCTGGTGCCACAATCACCCGACTCTCCTGCCCACTGTGAAGAAGTAAGTCCAGAGGAGGCCACAAAAATGATCAGAGGGATGGAACACCTCTCCTGCAAGGAAAAGCTGAGGGAATTGAGATTGTTCAGCCTGGACAAAAGGAAGTTCCAGGGTGAACTTTTTGTGGCCCTTCAGTAAATGGAGGGGCTACAAGAGACATTGAGAGGGAGTTTGGACAAGGGCCTGTAGTGACAGGACACAGGAATGGCTTCCCACTGACAGAGGGCAGGGTTAGATGGGATACTGGGGAGAAATTCTTCCCTGTGAGGGTGCTGAGTCCCTGGCACAGGGTGCCCAGAGAAGCTGTGACTGCCTCATCCCTGGAAGTGTCCAGGGAGAAGTTGGATGAGGCTTGGAACAATCTGGTCTATAGAAGGTGTCTCTGCCCACAGCAGGGGAGGGGAACAAGATGATTTTTAAGGTCCCTTACCTTAACCATCCTGGGATTTTGGCATTCTGTGAAGAAGAAAAAGGGAAAACTCTGAGAACTCACAGAGAAAACCATGTGAACAGAAGACTTCATATTGTGACTCCACCACTCTGGAGTCAGGGACAGCAGAACAGCCAAGAACTCCAAGGGGAGGGAGTTTCCCATCGCGCTGCTGGGAGAGTTTCCCTTTGCCAGGACAGAACATCTGCTCAGGGGCTGGACCCATGAAGGGAGCCCATCCCTCCTCTGTGCCCAGCAGCACTAGGAAGAGCCTGGCTGCCCTTCCCCATCCTCAATATCCCCTCCCCCTATCCAGGCAGATGGAAGCAAGGACCAGGTTAGGAAACGCCGCACGAGCCCGTTGGCTGCCGGATAATGTAAACAGGGCTGTCGGACACGGCGAGTGCTGCCAGGCTTTGATCAGAGCCAGCTGCACGGCCAGACTCTCCCCACGGCCATGGTCCTGCTCCCCTGCCCCGTCCCTGTGGGGGCTTCGTCCTTCTGCTGCCAGAGAAAAGAAGCTCTCGTGGTTTGCATCTCACACCAGCAATTTTGGGATACAGAAGGAATAATTCGGGTTGTTCCCCACCAGCAGCTGGAGGAGAATTACTCCCTGCTTTTGGACCTGAGAGAGTTCCCAAGGGGGAAATGGTGCCTTGGGTTTAGGGAATTTTGTGGTCATTTGAGCTCAAATGTAGCTCACTTATGGCTTTTGTCCACCAGCAGAGCCAGGGAGGTGGAGTAAGATCTTCCCATCATCCGAGCTGCCCATGGCTGAGCCATTTCCCCCTAGATCACATCACCCTACCCAGTGAAACGATCCAGGTTACAAAAAAGAGGAATTTGGAGAGTGTAGCACTTTTTACAGGTCTGGATCACCTCAGGGATGTGGTTCATGGCCCAGCCTGCAGATGGTTTCTCACCCAGCAAGGGGCAGTAGGGACATCACATCTCACCTCACATCCCACCCAGCTGCTTCTCACCCTGTCAGGGACAGAGCTGCTCCACTGTCCCCAGCTGCTGGGATTTGGGCACTGAGGCAGGGAAGGGCATGTAGTTACAGCTGCAGGGACATCCCCTGCCTATGTGCCAACGAGAAGTCTTACAAATAGTCATTTTTCACATCAAGTTTTCCAGAATTCTCATATTTTCCTCCCTGCTACCTCAAGATCAGTTTTACCTCACTGTTTTTTCTATTTATTACTCAAAGTTTATGTCTTTCACCTGTTATAAGGCATCCACAGCCTTAGGAGACACAGAGTTAATAAATTGGCTTTTTTTGGTACAGATTTTGTCCACAACTGTGCAATCCCTGTGTTATGGTTGGGAGAAAAGTGTCCAAGGCTGGGAAACACCAGCACTTTCTGCAGCAGCCTTTTTGAAAGTAGTAACAGCTCAATGAAGTGGTTAGGAGTTTACAAGGGCTTGGAAAAAATTACCTCCTTTTAGAAAGTGTTAATTATATGACTAATTAAATAGAGAGGAGGTTGAAACACTCTCCTTAGTCATAACCTGTGTGCTCCCTGCCCGCTCCTTGCGTGACAGAGAAAACAGGGAATGGATCCTGTTTGGCCTTCATGGCAGGAAGTGGCTACTAAACCAGCTCTAACTTCTAATTTATTTACCTGGGAAGCTGTAGGGCACTGTTTTAAAATTGACCACCATTTCTGCTACTTAAAAAAAAAAAAAAAAAAAAAAAAACCAAACCCACCAGCCATTCAGTAAAAACACATTTGGAACAGCCCAAGTTTTAAGTAAGAGATATAAAAGGCCACTTTGTTTATGTTTTTCAGCAATGGTATGTTGGCTTCTTTTTTTCCTAAATGACGGCGAAGAAAAAAAACATTATGTTAAATCTCTTATCTCCACACAAAGTGGTTGCAGCTATCATAAAACACACACATTGTGTCATTTCAAAACACAAATGGGCTCACGGTCAAACATTCTTCAGATTACCTCCTCTTTTCTTTTTCCTTTATAATTTTGTGGGCATTAATAAAGTTCAGCATATTCAAGTGAGCTGCTTTGTTCCTCCAGTGAGGAATTAATCACATCCTTCTGGAGAAGCACAAAGAAACCACAGGGTCAGGACTGAGCAGCAATTGCTGCAAAGCCCTCCATGATGCCCAATGCTGTGGCACCAACCTGCCCCTTCTCCCATGGACTTGTAGAGTGACAAAAAGTGATGGGAATGGGGCTGTGATACAGGAATCTGGGGCCAGCAGCAAGATCCCTGGTCCAGAGCTCTATTTCACTGCAGGCAGCTCATTTAACCTCCCTGTACCCAGCAGAATAAGTTAAAAAGTCTCTTTCTATGGGGGATTTCATTTCCATCCAGCGGGACTATATCTCAAAGAGCTGGACCAAGGACAAAACTGGTTTTTTAATGGTCCCAAGATGAACTGAGCTCACCAGGCTGCCACAGAGGAGCTGGCAGGAAGGACAGGCACTTCCACCCACTGCCTTCTCCCTGCCCAATGCCAAAACCCAGGCTGGCACATCTGGCCAGATGCCACCCACCTGGACAGGTCCCACTGTTTGAGGGCAGGGCTTTAAACCCTGAGCCAGCTCCAAGGAGAGAGCCCCAACACGGGGGCAGCTCAGCCAAAAAACAGGCTCTAAATAGAACAAAAACACGGGAGGTGGAAAGCAAACAGTGCCTGTTGAGGTGTGCTGTGCCTCGGAAGGGTACGTGGGAGAGGTGGTGGCACAGCTGGACACTGCCCTGACCCGCTGAATGTGCTGCTACTCAAGGAAAAAATTCTGCCAGCACAGCCAAAAGGATATTTTTGGCACCAAAAAAAAGGACGTTTTGGCAAAGCTCAGCACTTCTGATGCTGCTGGAACTATTGGGTACCTGCTGACCACCTGAGCAAAGGAAGGGCTGCCCCATTTTCCTGGAGCATCCACAGCCCCTCCAGGACATTTCCATTGGAGAGGTTTTGCACCCCAGAGCCCTCCTCTATCCCAAACTCCCTCCCAGTGCTGCTGGAGACCTGTTTGACTCAGAGGTTTCCGTGATGCCTGCTGGTTTTGCTTCCCACATCCTGCCCCATTTCAAGGTGACTCAGACGGTGATGTTTGAGTCATGTTTGAAGATGCTGAACCCAAGGGATCACGCTGAGATGGCCCAAAATTACAGGTGGGTTTTCCAGCCCTCCCAGTTCTCTCTCTCCTTTTTGTTGCTTTTAAAGGCTTGTGGCTGCAGACAGCTGAGAAGAGGATGTCGTGCAGGGCCATGACAGTGGGTATTCCTGGGAGAAATGTCAGTACCACCAGGCTGGAACTCCTCTCTGAGCAGGTCATTGATATTTGGCTGGGTGAAGCAGCCATGAGGTGTTCCAGGCTGTGAGGAGACAAGGAAGAACCTTCCACACACCTGGAGCTTTTTTACTCCACAGTGACCCTTCAGTCTCCAGCATTTACAAATGACATCTTTAAAGATGCTTCCAAATAAGCAACTAATAAAGGAACAAACAGGAGGAGTGACAAAAGCTTGGATGTAGAAGAGGTACTGGATTTTTGAAAATGAGGAACCAGAGGAACAGAGATCATTGGAGTTTGTCCTGACCAGTGGCAGCACACCTGGCCAGCCACACCAGCGTGGCCAGGCAGCTGGTACCACTAAAGTCTGTGCTGTCACAACACCCTGGTGTCACCAGAGCAGAAGCAGCCTGGGGCTGTGGAGATCTTGAGAATTGTGGACCCAAATCCAGCAGAAACCAAGATTTCCAGGTGGTTTGAACCCCAGCATTGACCTGCATCCTCAGGGTTGTGCTTTGCTTTGATAGTTTGGTGAGCTTGAATGTCTGGTACCAACTCAGGGACACCTGAGGGTCAGAGATGACCAAACCACACTTGGCTTGTGGAGAGGTTTCCTCCTCCTGCAGCAGTGGGAACTTAGAGGAATCACAGAATCTCAGGATGAGCTGGGCTGGAAGGGACCCACAAGGATCATGGAATCCAACTCCTTGCCCTGAACTGGACCATCCCCAGGAGTCACACCCCGTGCCTGAGAGCATTGCTCAAACACTCCTGGAGCTCTGCCAGGCTGGGGCTGTGACCACTTCTCTGGGGAGCCTCTTCTGTGCCTGATCATCCTCTGGGGGAAGAAGACATCCCTAATACCCAGCCTAGACCTCACCTGACATTCCAGGCCATTCCCCATGTCCTGTAACAGGTCACCAGAGAGAAGAGAGCAATACCTGCTCCTCCTCTTCTCCCCATGAGAAAGCTGTAGACTGCAATGAGGTCTCCCCTCAGTCTCTTCTTCTCTTCTCTTCTCTTCTCTTCTCTTCTCTTCTCTTCTCTTCTCTTCTCTTCTCTTCTCTTCTCTTCTCTTCTCTTCTCTTCTCTTCTCTTCTCTTCTCTTCTCTTCTCTTCTCTTCTCTTCTCTTCTCTTCTCTTCTCTTCTCTTCTCTTCTCTTCTCTTCTCTTCTCTTCTCTTCTCTTCTCTTCTCTTCTCTTCTCTTCTCTTCTCTTCTCTTCTCTTCTCTTCTCTTCTCTTCTCTTCTCTTCTCTTCTCTGTTCTCACGCCCCCAGCCAAGGGGAACCCCACAGGTCTCTGCTCACCCGCAGCCAGCTGGATGCTGCCAGACCCCATCAGCAGGAACCAGGACCAAAATCTGGAGAGAGCGTGTCCTCTCCAGGTGATTCACACGCTCCTGCCCCAAATCCATGCCGGTGAGAATGCAGGATTCGCACCAGCTCACTGAAAATCCCATCACTTTGCAAATCCCTCCTTCCCTCCACCCTGCCAAACGCAACCTCTGAGCAGATCCCCCAGAACCAACTATCCCAGAGAGAGCTGGGACTGAAGTATATTGGAAGTATAAAAGGTTAAAAGCAGCACAGACTGAAAACAAAGGCTTGGGCTTCAAAACAACCTCAACGCACCATTTCAGGGAAATTTCTGAAAGTGTTTGTTACCGCCAGTGCCACGAAAGCGATGGATTTAAGGAACTTGGCCGTGCTGGAAGCCGGCTCTGCCGTGAGTCACCGCTCCGAGCGGGCACGGCCAGCAAACAAACCCCCGGAGCACCACACAAACACTGATAACACTCGCACCAGGCAACAGCCACAGGACCTTTCAGCAGCTGAACTAATCTATTCCCACTGTTACGCCGCGTTACTTCAGGCACAAAGTGGGGAATTATTATTGCTTTTTTTTTTTTTCTCTTTCCCTGCTAATTAACATTTGTTCGCGCACAAAATGCGGAGGCCGGTGCCAAGCGGACATACCTAGATAGAGCCTAATATTAGATTTCACAAAAGCATTCATCCTGTCTAAACAAACATCCTCCGTAGAGTGTTAACCTCAAAATCTTTGCCCAAACAGATGTTCCCACCACGGGCACGGCTCGGCATCGTTTCCCAGGATGGAGCGAAATCTCCACATCCATGGCCATCCCCAATTAACCCAGGCATCGACAGGAAAGCACTCTGTTATTTTAGGAAGCTTTGCAGAAAGCTTCCTTTCGAATTTAAAAACCGGGTCAGTCATTATTTGTCTCTAGCAGAGGCTTCTCTTCAAGTTACTCATTTTTTGTTACAGCCAGAGACAACATCCTGCTTGTAAGGCTGAGAAAATTCTCTGGCAATTGATATAGGGTGTTGATTAACCAATATATGGTTCAGGTCTGGTCTAACAGGCAGGAGGCTGAAATGGGAAAGCAAGTTTTTTAACAATTTGTTATACACAGTAGCAAGAAAAACAGGAAGTAGGTGTTTATTAGCAGTTTCCAAATATACCAGCCAAAATAAAACTCCCCATGCAGTCTGAGGTATTCAAAATACAGCGACGACCAGAATTCCTCAGATTATAAGAGGGTAATTAATCACAAACTGTGTTCACAGACCAGTGATTTGGAAACTTCCTTTTTATTGAAGATCTGGATCAAGAGCAAACTTCAAAGCAAAACTAATTGATCTGAGATTCATTGTGTCTGGGCGATAAAGCAAAAAAATAAAATATCATTCTGACGCAGCCAGGTCCGTGGTTTACATTCATCCTGCCCTGACAGCCTGTAAAGCACATTAAAAAGCCATTTTTCACTGGATGCTATAGCTCTGACCTATTGCAACATAAAAGCTATTCATACACGGGAGACTGTTGCTTCCTCACAACCAGAGTATTGCACCCAAAGCCAGCCGTGTTATTCCAGGCTTGTTCCTCAGGAATGTGAGCATATCTTGGAGACTGATTCATAAAAGGAAGAGAGCAGCCCACTTCTGGGCCAGGCTCACATGCTTTATTCAGAAGTGAAATTTTCTGAATTTTGCTTGGCTCCAGTAACTCTTAACTCTGCTGGAGCCAGGAGAGCAACTTGAAATGAACAGCTCTGTTCTCATTTTTCTAAAAATTGCCAGAAAATAGCAGGGTTCACCCATTTTTCTCCATCAGGGTTGTATGCAGGTCCCAGCCAATGAATACCATTCACCAGCAGCCAGAATTCATTGAAATATTTGTGATTTAACCCATATAATTTGTCACCTAAGTCATCTGGCTTTTCCTCCTTGTTCTCCACTGGAGAATTCAGAAGGCCTCAGTGATACCTCCATGAACACAGAGCCCTCCTCTAAATCCACATACCATAAGACAAAAAAAATATAAGATCAGTAAGCTTTCAAAGGTATTTTGTCCACACCTGCTCTCCTGGCATGTCCCATAGATGCTCCTGATTCTCACATGGGATCCTGTCATCTGAGTTCACAGGTGGCTGAGGCAGAACCATGGGGCAATGGAAGCAGCTTGCATTTTGCAGGGTTAATTTTCATGTCAGGCTGAAATGGCATGGATGGATACAGACTTTAGAAGAAGGGGAAAGTTAGTTTCTTTTTTGACTGCAATAAATTCCCAAGCTGAAAGAACTCACCCCAAACAGAGCTTTTCAGTCAGAGAGTGGCTTAGGTTGGAAGGAGTCTCAGAGACCATCCAGTTCCATCCTCTGCCATGGCAGGGACACCTTCCATTGTCCCAGGCTGCTCCAACCTCTGTCCTGCCTGGCCTTGGACACTTCCAGGGATCCAGGGGCAGCCACAGCTACTCTGGGCACCCTGTGCCAGAATCTCATCACCCTCACAGCCAGGAATTCCTTCCCAATATCCCATCTTTGTAACAGATGCCCCTCACAGTGAGGAACCATTCCCTGTGTCCTGTCCCTCCATCCCTTGTCCCCAGTCCCTCTCCAGCTCTCCTGGAGCCCCTTCAGGCTCTGAGCTCTCCCTGGAGCTTCTCCTCTCCAGGTGAGCACCCCCAGCTCTCCCAGCCTGGCTCCAGCCCTTGGAGCATCTCCATGGAGTCCTCAGGACCTGCTCCAGCAGCTCCCCCTCCTTCTGATTTGGGAGCGCCAGAGCTGGACACAAAACTCCAGAAACTTCCATCTATGCTTCTCCTTTTTTTTCCTGGGTAGTCTGAGGAATCACTGGCAAATAAATCCTGAGGTGATTCCCCCTTCAGCCCCAGGCCCTGCTGGGCAGTTCTGCATCCCGAGGTGTGTAAAGGACCAATTGCTTGGAGGAGAAACTCGGTGGCCTCTGCGCAGGAGAGGAGCGCTGGCTCTTCCCTCCAAGGAAAGTTCTCAGGGGGCGAAGTCTGGGGAAAGGTCTTGATCCTGCTAGGAAGACAGAAGTCCCAGCCAGACCGTGGGATGGGGTGTGCTTGGATCACACACCAAACCCTTCCAAAGCCAAGACTTCCCACTTCAAACTCTGTCAAAACACAGACGATGTGGACGCATCCAATTTATTCTCAATAGGTTTTGCAGACTTTCGCTTTGCTGGGCTGCTTTCCTGGAATCAAAGGCAGAAATCTCTAAGCTGCCAGATCGCCAAAACCTCTGATAAAGATTTAATCCTCAATGCAGGCTGTGATTACTTGATTTTCATTCTTCATTTTTTTTTTTTCTATTGTTGCTGATAGCTTCACCTGTGTCATCTGCTCTCAGCCCAGTGCTGTGAACAGGGGAGATCACCAGGAACAAAACCTTTTACAAGGGATTAAATTTCATCTAAAAGCATGTAATTCTCCATAGCCAGGAGCAGTTTCTAATCTTCGTATATAGAAACTTACAAGGCAAGGAATTCAAAGCCACCAGATTAAATGAAAAATGTGAATGAAAAGCTACATGCTGATACTCAGCTGACCTAGGCAAGTTACTGTACATTTTTCAAAGTTTTAAATTACCACTAATGGAAAACGTGGGGAGTAAGGCTGAAGTGTCTCTCTACATCATTCCTTCAAAAAAAAAAAAAAAAAGAAGTCCAAAACAATGAATGAATATTTTCAGCTTTCCAGCACAGTTGGCCTCACTTTGCTCTTACTGTATAGATCAGCAGGTATCATCGGATTAGATTAATACCAGCTGTTGGTTTCTAGTAAAGGAATTTCCCAAAAAGGTAAAATATAATTCAAGCTTAGCAGCCTAGATATTTTGGAAGAATAAAAACCTCCGCTCGTGACTGTAAAAAGCAGAGAAAAAGACATTATAAAGCGTTTAAGAGCTTTGGTTTCAATTATTTTATATTAAAGGATAGGTAAGCTTAAATTGCTCAGAGTCTTTATAAAAATAAAAGAGATTGTAAATAAAATTGGAAACAGATATACAACAACCAAGTTCCCACAGGTGCATTTTCTTTTCTGGGGAAATACCCGTGTGAATTTCCAGTTTCCCATCATGTAAGGGGAGACAACGAATTCTGAAGTTACCCCATTTGCCTTCGGACTTTGCCACAGAAGAAGAAACCTCTTGTCTCTTCAGAGCCCAGTGTCCTTCTGTGTGTGTCACAGCAAAGCAAAGGTTTGTGCTGCCCGCCGGGGCTCAGCCGAGATCAAAGCTCTGGGCCACTCACAACAAAACAAGAGGGTAAAGCCCAAAGAATCAAAGAGACAAAGGAAAGGTTTAAGAGATAAGGATCAGCCCCAGATATGATATTTCATCCAGATCAGATCCGGTGCAGAAGTTCAATTCAAAGTTCATAAGACAAAAATACAAAAGAGATCAGCTCCAAGGTTTTGTTGTTCTCTATCTCTCCAGGTTTGCAGTGACATTCCCATCTTCCAGGCAACAAAGGTTTCACCTGTATTATGCAAAACCATAGAGCTTATCTCATCTTCTGCTCCTGGCTATGCATCTACTCAAATATGTATTTCAGGCATTTCTAATATCCTCACCCAGCCCCAACCCAAATGCCTCCAGCTGCATCTCACAAACAAGGTGTGAAGTCCTGGGGTAACCAGCCAAACCAGAAACTCACTGTTTTTTTTCCTCAGAGAAAGGCACCTCTCCTCTCACTGAAGCTCCACCAAGACATCGTGGTGAAACATCTGAAGTTTTTTTTTAAAGACCAGGGTAAAAAAAAGGAAAAAAAAACCCAAAGCCCTGCACCTCTGGATTTCTCAGAGGTGCCAAACTTGGTGCGTATTATATTTACATGTATAATTGTCTTGGCTTGCAGCAGAGTGCTTGGGAATTACTTGGTTGAAAGAGTCCATTTATCAAGAATTTAGGAATGAGAGAATGATGGCTGGGGAGCTGTTTGAAGGTAGAGGAGGCAACTGGGACCTGAGATGTCATTGCCTTCAGGCAAGGCTTGGCAGTGCCTCCCCTGGGAGCAGCTCCTCTGAAGGAGGTGAAAATACCATCACTGACTCTCAGCTGCTGCAAGCAGAACCAGAGACTGCAGAGAGCTGTGCTCCACAAAATCCTACAGCTCTTTAAAGCTTTTATAAAAACACAACCAGCATCGTCCTCTCAGTGTTACAGACCCTCAGCTTTTTTCACAGAATTCCCTGAGCTGGAAGGGACCCACAGGGATCAGCCAGTGCAGCTCCTGGCCCTGAACAGACACCCCAACAATCCCACCCTGAGCATCCCTGGGAGTGTTGTCCAAACACTCCTGGAGCTCTGGCAGCCTCGGGGCTGTGCCCATGCCCTGGGGCAGTGCCAGCACCCTTTGGGAGAAGAAAATTTCCTGATCTCCAACCTAAACCTCTCCTGGCACAGCTCCAGCCGTTCCCTCGGGCCCTGTCACTGTCCCAGTGGATTCGTGGATGCAGCTCCTCCAGTCCAGTCCCCAGGGCACCCCCAGGGCACCCCCAGGTGCTCCAGACCAACAAATGCAGCTCTGCAGGGTGGGCAGGTCACAATACAGCTGGCACAGGCTGGGCACTGCCCATCCACAGCCTCCATGCAGGAGAAGAGCCATGAGCATTGCAGGGATGTTGGAATCTGAGGTATTGGTGATTCCCAGATTGTAAAAGTCTCTGTCTTTCAGCCCCGCTGCCAAAGCAGAAGCCATAATTTTTCTGTTCTGGTTTTCAAAGTTGTTTATTCTGTTTATCTCTAACATGTTCTGCTGCCCTGCCGCAGCTCTGTCCTGCAGGGCAGCGTGTGGGGCTCTGCCCTCAGTGGGATGGTACAAACATTAAATACCACAAACTACCTGTGCTGGATTTACAATAACGTGCCAATATCTGTCACCTACGTTGGACAGTGTGTCCCCAGCCTGAACCAACAGAAAAATGCCAACACCACAGTGAAACATGGAGGGCATGAAGAAGGAGGAAAAGGACAAGACACACCAAATTTCCTCCATCTTGTCCCCTCTGAACCCCTAATCTAGAAACCTAAAATTTTACTTTTGCACCCGTGTCACACTTAATTATTACTTATATCAAACACTCAGAGGTTGTAATTCATCCTGTAAGATTGAAAACTCTTTTCCATGGACAGAGATCACAGCCAGTGTCTCTGGGGGCTCTGTCCAGGGGGGTTCCTGACCCCTGCCAGGATCCCAGACCTGCCAGGACAGCCAGAGGGAAGCCCTGGATTCCCACACAGGGATGCTTTGGAGCAGCACACAGAGCCCCCAGGGATGCAGAGCCTTGGGGAAGGGTTCAGCAGGACTATTTTACCGTGGGGTTTTGAAACAGCAGCTGCCTAAACACAAATGTGATTCTATCACTTGTCAGTCTCTGTGGTCTGCAGGCACACAGGTTATTTCAGGCAGGGCTGAGCAGAGCACTGAGTTCCCTCACAGCAGGTGAGGTTTCTGCCTGAACCCACATCTAGCAGAGCCTGCTCTGGCATCCTCACACCCTTGTGCTGGCTTTCCTCACCCCACTGCTCAAACAGAGTCACCCTGTTCCATAAATATTTACTGGAATACCTATTTCACCCTGTTGCAAAAGAGAACTCTCTGACCTTGTCAAGCACCACATCGAAGGCAGCAGCTGGATGCAGAAGAGGACACAGGAGAAGCAAGGAAAGGTTTGGCAGGAATGATGAGAACTTTCCTGTGCACAATGTGAGGCAGCTGTCATTGCCTCCCTCTTAGGCAGAGCTGCATAAAACTATGTGGAAAAAAGCAAAGAAAAAGGGATTTAGGAAAGGGGAAAAGAAAAAAATAGCTAGGAGACTTAATTCTTAAATTTGGTTCCAATATTTCCTGCTTTGAGAGAGGATTGTGGATGAATCACTCCCAATCCTCTGACACGTGAAGACCCCGGAGTACCAGAGGCAGCCTGGACCACGACGTCTGTCCCCACCACTGTTTATCTCTTGCAGCACTAGAGTGTCACTCCAGAGGTTTTTGGGTTTTTTTGACCAGGGGGACAGTTGGCTCCCTGCCACCACCACAGAAAAACCCACCTCCTGTGGGATGTGGGGTTTTCCATTTTGCCCCCAGAGATCACACACACCTTCTGAACTTTCCTCACACGTGGTCTCCACAACCTCCACACCACGGATCCATCAGCCAGCAAGAGCTGAGCAGAATTCCAGACTCATAAATCTCCCAGCAATTACGAGGCCTCGTTCAACCTCCCTGGGTGATAAAACAACCTTTGCATCATGGGATGAGATTTTTTTTTTTTTTCCTTTTTTTCCCCTCTCTTTCCAACACATTGAGCTGGTGAAATGGCAAGATGGGAAGAGGTGGGATTATCCAGGATGATCCTTCACTGCAGTGATTGGGAAACCTGCACCACTGCTGGGATCCATGGTTGGGTATTGGGTAAAAAATCAGGCTAAAAATGCCACAATATAAAAATAAATATATAATTTAAATAAATACACATATATATAATGTATTTATATAAATAATTATAAATAAATAGCAATATAAATAAAGACAATAAATATAAGCATACAATTATGTTCCCAGAATAAAATAGTTTAGACAAGACTATGCCAGAATTAAAATAACAGGTTCTTCAGCGCTGCAGTTGTGGGGGATATTATTAGTATTAACTTGTTGCTATTGCTGTTGTTGTTATTATTATTTTTTGCTGTATGTAATTACTTCAGTTCTTAAAAAGTAGAATTTATGGCAAGACACAGAAAAATAAAAAAATAAGATAAAAAAACCCTCTCATGTTTAAATTTGCTTTTGTATTAAGCAGTCTTTTATAGCTTTGAACAAAAGAAAATGCCAAAAAGATCAACTGATCTGTCTGTTCTTAGCTGGAGTCTTGTCACAGCAGTTTTGCTCTTGCTGAGTATTTTAAAAAGGCTCAAGGTGGGGTTGAATAAAATTCAAAATTTCAGTCCATTGGTGATCTCTAATATCATGCCACCTGTTTAGCTATTTCATTAGAATTTTAAAAAAATTAAATTATCACAAAAAATACAAAATTAAATGTTTCTGTAATTTCTGTATCAGAATCAACACTTTAATGAAACTAAAATGAAACTAAATTAATAAAATTAAATGAAAAAGCAATAAAATTAGGTTAAAATAGATTTCAGAAGGTTTATTTCAGGAAATGCAATTTTTAAATTTTGCACTGAAACAAATCAGGGTCCCTGGAATTTCGGGAGACAAAGGAATGGGGATTTTAACCTTCTTTGATGAAATCCCATCTTTAATGGAAAAAAATACAGTAACCAAAACTGTAAGTGAATCTGCTAAACTGTGATTTTTGGGCCCCACATGAGCATAGGTGAAACAAAATCCGTGTCCACAATCCCATGGAGCTCACAGCAATTACGTGAAGCTGGAACAGGAATATGTAGCATTTGCAGTTACGTATTTTCAAATCCTGAAGGATTTCATCCTTCCCAGTCCCAGGACACTGAGCCAGCCCATCTACTCCTTATTTCCTCAGACAAACAACAGACTCAGGATGGTTTGGGCCAGAAGGGACCTTTAAAAGTCACATTTTCCCACCCCTGCCATGGCAGGGACACCTTCCACTATCCCATGTGCTCCAAGCTCTGTCCAGCCTGGCCTTGGGCACTTCCAGGGATCCAGGGGCAGCCACAGCTTCTCTGTGGCATCACTGCCCTCATCCTAAATAATTTCTTCCTTGTATCTAGTCTGATTCTGCCTATTTTCACTTTAAAACCATTGCCCCTTATCCTGCCAAGCATCACCAGCTGTGATCCACCAGGGAGAGACAGAGGAATCCCATCCCTGCTGAGGAAGGGAGGAATTCCCAGAGCTTCTGAGCCCAGCCCTGTTGGCATCACTGGCTGCCAGCCCAGTGCAGGCTCTGCAAAGACTTCCTGCAAGTCCTTCTTGACGTGCCACAGATTCCCACTGCTGGTTGTCCAGTAGCTGGAAAATGTGGGAAAGAGCTGAATTACTGGATTTTTCTTCCCTTGCCAAGCTCTATAGGGATGAAACCATGGGTACCTTGCCCAGGGCACTCAGATTTTCCTGTACCCCCATCAGCAATGCAAAGTTGTTTGGGTTCGATGGGCAAACAGCTTCCTCTGGAAAGCTCTTCCCCCTCCAAACACATGACTGAGCTACTGGACACCGTTCAACTCAGCAAAGTCATCAAGTTAAGTCATCTGAGCACATTTTTGCAGCGAGAGGAGGCCGTGTGGTGGGCTGGTTTGGGAGAACACTTGGATGCAAACGTCCCCAGGGGGAACAGATGCGGATGACACGCTGGAATCTGACTGGTTTTCGTACAGCCCCGTCCACTCCAGCTCCCCAGCTTTACTACAGCCATTCCACACTGGCCAAACACAGACCAAGGGTGGTACAAAGCCATCCCTACATCTGCCTTCTGCCCCAGATCATCCCAGAGCCTACTGTAGGGGCCTCTCTGCTACCTGGCCCGGAGCAGAGCAGCTTTGGGGCTGCTCTGTGTTGTTTTTGTTGTTGGTCCTGCTCAGCACAGCTGAGGCATCTTCCTTCCAGATGTTTGCAGGGTGTGTTTGTGCTCACTTCGCTGATGCATGAGAACAGTCACAAGACAAGATGCTCAGCACCAGCCAAAATGCCCCAGCCTAAATAGCAGCCTTTATTTCCACCTCACCTGTCCTCAGAACAATGGGGTTTGTGATTTCCTAAGTGTGTAATACAGCAGTGAGCGCTGAATAAATAAACAGGAAAGCCTTAGGTTTGATGATTTTGCTCAAGAAAGGCACAAAAATTCCACTTATCTGAGCATCCCTCCCAAATCTGCTTCCCACACAACCTTTTGGGACATCACGTTTGCATCAGTTTCCTCAATTACTGATTCTATCACTGGTGCAATTCTTCAAGTGGCCTCCCAAGGGTGCCCCAGAGATGAGCTGGGGGTGGGAGGAAAGGGGGTGTAGTAACTTAGCTCTTGTTTTCCTGAGTGCGCCTGAGGCCACGAGCTTTCAGCTTGTGATTTAACCAGGTTTCCTGGAAAGGCAATTCCTTGGATTTTCATCCTACACCTTCCTCCTGGCTGAGCTGGTCACAACCATCCCACTGCGTGGCCAACCTGTGTGTGGGACTGAGCTGGGGCTTGTGGCAGTGCTGGAGGGAGCTGAGACAGGCAGGGACAGAGGCTGGGGAGGCCAAGGCTGAGCAGGGACCTGGAAAGGGATCTGCACAGGGATGAGAGATCCAGAATTCCCGAGCGCTCCGTGCAGCCGAAGGAAATCAGAGCACGGCATTGAAAGACCGCTTGGAAAACATTAACAGCTCATTACTGATGGTCTGTTTAAAAAAACCCATTAATGTATATACACATGTCCCTGGACAGCACGTTTACCCCCAGCTAATGGCACTGAGTGGAAGCTGGAATGATCTGTGCAAACTCCCAGCCCTCCCTCATTCGCACTTCTCCCGCACAGGCTCCTCCTGACCTCTTCAAATCCCATCCCAATTACAGCCTCCCACTTACCCTTCAATGTAAATAAATCCTGCCTGGTGGGGATGGCTGCTACCAGCACGGATACAAACAGAGCAGGGAAAGCACAACCTGCAGCGGGCTCTGGGAAAGGGCAGGAGAGGAAAGCACAGGAGGGATGGACTGAGCTGTGGGATGGGAGGTGACACCCAGAGTCTCAGAGCTTGGGCACAGCTCAGTCCTCTGGGGAGGACTCAATCATTCAGGCTGGAAAAGAGCCCTAAGATTGAGTCCAACCATTCCCCCAGCACTGCCAAGGCCACCACTGACCCCTGTCCCCAAGTGCCACAACCACATGGCTTTGAAATCCCTTCAGGGATGGGGACTCCACCCTTGCCCTGAGCAGCCTGTGCCAATGCCTGGTCACCCTTTAAGTGAAGATATTTTTCCTAATATCCAATCTAAACTTCCCTTGGCACAGCTTGTGGCCATTCCCTCTTCTCCTGTCCCTCCCTGGCTGTCCTCTCCTGTTAGGAGCTGTGCAGAGCCACAAGGTCCCCCCTGAGCCTCCTTTGCTCCAGAATGAGCCCCCCCAGCTCTCTCCTGGTGCTCCAGGCTCTTCCCCTGCTCTGTTCCCTCATCTGGGCACACTCCAGCCCCTCCACGTTGTCATGAGGGGGCCCAAAACTGACCCCAGATCTTGCAAGGAGATCCAAAGCAGCAGAAGGATGCCCACACCAAATAGATGGATATCCAACAAATCCCTACAGGTTATCCATGCACCTGAGTCTTCTCCATGCTTGGATGCATAGGAAACTGCCTCAGGAAACTTAGGATCTTCCCCTGGGATAAAATGCCATCTGCCCAGATGTATTCAAGAGGGCTCTGAGAGAAAAAAAAACCTGTTGGCTTCCTGGGGCATCCTTAGGCTGCTGCACTAACAATATTTTCTCTGGATTTGTTGAAGCTGAAGAGTACTTTTGGGCACTGAGGCAGGGTGAATGCCATATGGAGACTCCTCACAGCACAAGGTGAATGGAGAGAAGGAGACAGCCAAAGCCATCCAGGCTGTTCACTCCTCAATCTCATCCCTAAATAAACCTTCCTCAGCTTGCACCCAGCCTCATCCCTGGGCTGGGATGCTGGGACCCCACACTGAAGGTTCCCCAGGAGCCAGCACTTCCTTTGCCATTCCAAACCACTGGTGTGTCACAGGTGTGACAGGTCTGGGCTTTCAAGTTGCTGGAGGCTGGGGATATCTTTTAGATTTTTTTTAAAATTTGTGGGCTTAATGTGGGACTCTTCTACTGATCATTAAACAATTACCCCGTGGCTTGAAATTGTTTTCAAAGGACTAAATGATGTTATAATGCTCTGGAACTGTCAGCTTAATATATGGGGCTGTATTCAGCATAAATTATAGGCAGTTTCCATGCCACAAAAGCCGCACAAGTTCACGGATCCAGCCAAAATATTCAGCAGAAAGCGGTGCCAGGCCGCAGGGCCCGTTTTGCCAAGACATGCAGGTGTTCACCGTGGAGAGCAGCCCCACCACTGATCCAGGAGATTCCACATCTCCTCCCAGCCAGCCACAATCTGCTTGGGACACCTGTGCCAAAGCCTGCTGTGATGCCAGAAGCAGCAGTGGGGATTTTGGAAGCTGTTGCAGCCCTGAGGTGACACAGCCCTTCACCTGCAGGTGCAGGAGCCGTGGGTGGAGACCCTGCCGATAATTTTGGAGAGGTGCAGCTCCAGGCTGCAAACAGGGTTGGGATCTTTGGGCATCACTGGAGCTTTGTGGCACTGAGGTGACACAAGGCCATCCACTTTCTCCTTGCACATGAGGCAAGTCCTTTCCTGGCAGGAGAGCAGAGAGTGTGGAGGTTGGGATATTGAGGGACAGATTTCAGACACACAGGCCTGGAGACAGGGCCAGCTCTGTGGGACATCCTCTCCTTGCCCCCCCTTTTCTGTGCCTGACAGAGATTGTGAACCCCAAAGCAGGGCAGAAGCCCCAGCACCTGGAGATGCTCCTCACCCTTTGTTCCCAGCAGGTAGGAAATGGATCCTGTCATCCACAAGTCTCAGGGAACGTCGGAATGATGGAGTCCCACCAGCTTTTTATGGGAAATTTATCCACCAAGTGCTGGCTCCTCCAGGGTAGGGATAGAAGAAAATTCAACAGCATTTTTGTGGCAGATTCTTGCACTTGCTTGGCCTGGCTGTGCCTCTTCCAGGGAGCAAAGGGAAGTCCTCACACAAGAACAAGGTCAGGAAATGCTTAGTCCATCCCTGCTCCTGGTTTTGCTGAGTCTGAAACGAGCTGTCCAGAACAAGATAAACGGAGAGCAGCGGATGTGTGCAGGATGCCATGGGCCCTGTGCAAAACATCCTGTTGTCCTCTGCTTTGCAAAGTGGCAGGGACCAACACAGCTCATCAGGGTGGGTGCAGGGCAAACTGCCCCATCTCTGCATCAGGGACCTCCTTTAGGATGGAGGAACTCTGTATCCTGCAATCTCAATCTCTTTCCTGCTGGTTGGGCTGAGCTTGGTGTCAAGGACCCTCCAGGAAAAATTAACTGCACTAGAGACAAACCCCCTGCCACGGTGTCAGAGCGGGGCTGGGAGAAGGGAGGGGAGGACCTGGCCCCAAAGCTCAGGTGGCTCTCCTAGATGTCACATTTTGCTCCACAAATGACACATTCCAACAGAAAACACTTCCGACCATCACTCGTGTGGCCTCTGGATCGGGTCCACCCAAGCCAAGCACATCTGCCCCCAAAACCAAAACGTCCACTTGTGTTTCTCTTGCTTTTCTGGGACCATTAACACCTTCCAGCCACATAAAACCTTCCCCTTCAAAAGGAAAGGGGAGAGACAGAAAGGAAAGCCACGGAAAGCACCAGCTCAGCCCCTGTCACAAACTGAACAGCCCCAATCCAAGAGGAGCTGACCTGCTGCAGAAGGGTTTCTCCCCAGGGGTCTGGGGATGCCACGTGGCAGAATGAAGGGATGTGGGGTCAGTGTCAGGATCACTGTCCCCTGGTTGTCCCCTGGTTGTCCCCAGGACTCTGGGGTGCTGCCACCACCCCGTTCCCAGGCGCCACATCCAGCCTGCAGCTGCAGACAGCCGTCACCAGCCCTGGGGTCTGTCTGTGCTGCTTTGGGACTTTTTCCACTGAAGATGCTCCTAACCAAAACCAGATTTGATTCCCAAATATCCCCAATCTCCCTTAAAGCTTACAAATCTTCCACACCTGTGTTTGCTCATTGCTGCTGCTGGGCCCTGCCCTGGGAAGGATGATGTTTATCCCACTCCTCCACAGCTATTTACAATGGGGTTTTGGGATGGAGATGGAGCACAGATTTGTCTAATGGCAACAGGGCAGTGAATTTAATTCTCCTCATTAACAGTCATCAGCTTAACGGGAAGCAATAAAAGTGGGTTTTGTTTTTTTTTTCAAGAGCAGCTGCTTGTGAGATAATATTTATGGCCAGGACTGTCAGAAGGATGAGTGCATTCCTGGCTTGTGAGGGGGGAAACTGAGGCACGAGGCCATTCACTGACCCACCCTGGACCACACAGATGGAGGTGGGAAGAAAATCCAGCCCTCCTCTCTCCCATCCTGAGGCTGTGCTGCCCTAAGAAGCCACATTGCTCTAATGAGCCAGCTATTCACCCCACAGGAAGGGGAATTTGGGAGCAGTGCCATATTTCCAGCACCCAAAGGAGTCACAGCTTGGCACCCCACCCTCTTTTTCCCCCCATAAGCTACTTCCAAATCTCTGACTGGCTGGGGATACCAAATGCCCCTTCCATGTCCCCCCCACTAGCCATCAAACCAGGAAAGGGCATTTTGACCCCGTTCTGATGATGAGAAATAGTTTTGTCTCTGCTGCTTCTCTTCTGACTGTGGCTGGTGAGATCCACAGGGAAACCTGGGACTGCCGGTGGTCCCTGTGTGATTTTGGGTCAAGGTGCTCACCTGAAATCCTATGCCCAAAGCTGCAGAGACCCCCAGCAGGGCAGAGCTGCTCTCTGCTCTCCTGAGAACAACATTTTGCTTTCCCATTGGAGGAGTCACCTCCCAACAAGGGCAGATTTTTGACCCTTGGAATTGGCCCATCCGGGATCTCATTTCTGATAATTGGATTTTTCTTTCCAGTTCCCCAAATGTTCCTACTCAGAGATGAGCAGCCCTTCCCTCTCATTGGTATTTACCCCAAGATACACACAAAATTCCCCTCCAGCCTCCCATTTTCCTGGCAGAACCTGACCAGGCTGTTCCCTAAGGTTGTTTGATCCTGATACCAGTCCAGTAAGGTCTGAAACAACTCCCCATGAATGCAGGGATCAGAAAACCAGTCAGCATTTACCCCTGCCCTTGGCAGCTCTGGGGGAAAATCCTTACATCACCCATCCCAAGTGAAATTTGGGCTCTCTCGAGTTGTGTTCTGACCAGCAAAGCCCCCAGGTCTTTGTTTCTGCTGTAGCCAAAAGAGCTGCTCAGCTCTTTGTGGAACCCTTCTCACTACCTTCATTGCTTGTACCTCCGAATTTTGCTCCAAAATTTGCAGATTCCATCCTGCTTCTGAGGCACACGTGAGTCCTGCTCGGTGCTACCATTGGTTAATCAAATTAAAAATATTATCTTTGCAAATGCTCCTTGGGGACTGCCTCTTACTGGGAAACTGTCCAACTCTACAAACTGTCTTTCAAGGAACACTGCCGTGATTATTTTTAATCCTTTCAAACACCAAAACAAACAGCAGCTCCTCAAGCTGTATGTATTAAATCTCTTCAAGTGGCACCTAGAAATACCTGTTTCTGGTGCTCTGAGCCCAGAAGTGGGGAGGATCAGGATGTTCCACAGATTTCTGTCTTGGTGCCACTGCCAGGGACATTCATGATGTGAAGGCCCTTGGATGAGGGCTCCTGTGGTGACAAACAGGAGGTGCCATGTGGGGTTGGAGCCCTTCTCCTCAGCCATCCAAGCAGGAGACAGTGATGGAATAAGGCCCTGGTTTTCCTCTTTGATGTGGAACAACAGCAAGAAACTCCCCCAGGACCAGCCCAGCAGTGTGGGGTGTCCTCAGAGCAGATCCAGAGCTCAGCCCCCAGGGCCAGCCACGAGCAGCTGGGGCTGTGCTGCTTCCACAGCCCCAACCCACAACTAAATCCCTTTACTCCTGCCCCTAAACAGCTTCTATCAGCCCAGAGAAGCATTTTCAGAGAATCACAGACTGGTTTGGGTTGGAAGGGATCTTAAAGCTCACCTCGTTCTACCCCTGCCATGTGCAGGGACACCTTCCACTAGACCAGGTTGCTCCAAACATCAGGGGAAAGAGGCATGGGTGGCTCTTCACTGAGACCCCAGTCCTCCTCCTTTGGAGACAACCACTTAGTGTGGCATTCAAGCAGAGTGTTTGCTTCTATTTATTTAATTCCCTATTAAACATCCTTCAACCTGCACCTCCTGTCCGGGGCTCCCCCGCTGAGGTGTAAAATCAGTTTGGCATTTCTGAGCTAATCTTGGCATGAAGGATTTCACTGATTCCAGTACGAAATAGCAGGTGTGCATTACAGCCCAGACAAAGCCAAGAACAGCAATGCAGGTTGTCACCATCTTCCCTCAAATCTGATACATAAAACAGTACAGTCTGCATCAGGAAATCATTTTGTAACATATAATCTCATGTTACCGAAGGAACAGGTGAGGGATGGGTGGATTACTTGGAAAACCTCTTGCTCCTTGCCTGTGAGATTCCACTGTGCCCAAAAATGTAAGAACTGTGGGGTGTGAAGATGAACTTATAGGTGATGGTTTCAAAGGAATGGATAAATGAAGTGTGGGAATCTCTGGCACAGGATTACACTGAGGAAAAAAAATTATAAAATTTATAAAGTAATTCTATAAATTACTGTAAGTAAAGTTCACAGTGGCCTATTAAATCCAGTGGCCCTGATTTTGGATCTGGAAGCTCTGACCTTTAAATAGCTGGAGACTGATGGGTGCTGCAGACAAACATTGCTATGGGCCTGCTGTGTTCCTGCCTTCTCCCACAGCACTTGATGGACTTTTGGAGAGAGTTAGCACAGACTTTTTTCCTTTTTTTACTTGTGAATATAGAGTGAGTTCAATATTTTCCATCCATAGTCTGCTAGAACTGGAAGCCAGCATCTCCTTTGGGAGCTGTGTGGTCTCCCTGGATCTGCACATCTGTGACCCCCAGGAAAAGGGAGAATCAGACCAAAAGCAGAAAGGAAAATCTGCATCCATAAATACCTGAATGAAGACTGGAAGAAATGCTGATGGTGTGAAGCACCTCGAGATGCAGCCACACCTGGAGCACACAAACAGGTCCAAAGCACAGGGCTGGGTTTGGATTAGGATTTTTTTGGCGCCCTGATGTTATGTAATGGGCAGCTCATCACAGGTCCTTCCTAGGATGAAACCCTACTGGTGATGAGCAAAAGGTCCAGGCAGCCCTCGTGGTCTGTGACAATTCTGGGACTGGGAATGATTCCCCATCCCTGGAAGTGCCCAAGGCCAGGCTGGACAGGGCTTGGAGCAGCCTGGGACAGTGGAAGGTGTCCCTGCCATGGCAGGGGTGGAATGAGAGGAGCTTTAAGGTCCCTTCCAACCCAAACCATTCTGAGGTTTTATGTCCCTGCTCATTGCTGGGGGGTTGGAATACAAGCCCTTTAAAGGTCCCTTCCATTCCAAAGAATTCTGTGATTCTACGATGCCTCTCATGGACATGGATCCCATTATCTCCACTGTCATTGCTCAGGAAATGGGCTCAGAGCAGCTCTCCACAAGGCCAAACCAGAGTTCTGGGAGAACACAGGGATCAGTGGGATCCTGCTGTTCTTGTGTAAAACATGGGATCAAGGCATGAGCAGGAGGCAGTGGATGAAAAATGCTGATTGTATGGAAACCAGCACAGGGCTCCAAGCTGGGGCAAGTGCTGGGTGGACCACTCAGAACCAAAGTCCCAGCAATTTTTTTTTTTTTTTTTCCATCTGCTGGGTGGAATAAATTACTCACAGCTGGTCCAGCAGAGCCAGAGCTCCCCATGGAACCTTCAGAGCTCCTTGAGCTCTGCTAAGGTGCAAGTGATGGAATTTTTATTTCACTGATTGTGTCTTAATGCATACTCTGCAGTCCACTAAGGAGCAAGTTTGAGGCACTTCCTTAGGAAGCCAGGTGCAAATAAGGTATTGAAAGTGCTATTTTATATTTTCAGACTTTAATGCAGGATCCATGAAGTGGATGAGCATTGTCTGGGCCATTTCTAATGCTCCCTGTCATTGTCACTCCTGCCTAGAACACAGTATGGACTTTGTGGCTTCCTCTCCATTATATTATACAGGAATCCACCTCTGGTTTGAGGTGAAGTGATGGATGTGCAGGAGGCCAGACTCTAGACCAGAGAAGAGTTTTGTGCCATACCACAGGACAGGGACTGAGGTGTCAGACACCTCTTCTGGCTCTGCCCAAGTCTCTTCATCTCTGTGTGCTCAAAACCTTTATCAATAAGGGGTCAGTGATATCTCCTCTTACCTGTGTTAGTCCTGTGATTTCAGACACAGCCTCCACAGCAGAGGATCTTCAGACTTCCTTTCATGCCATGAAACCCCAGGATAAAGAGAACAAAGCCTCTGTTGATGCCAAGATTTCCAAGCCATCCCAGCCTGACTGTGTTCATCATTTTGTGATGGGTGAGGAGTTTTCCAGAGGTGTCCAAGCACTGCAGCAGGGAAGGGCCCAGTCTTCCTTTGCTGGCTCTGCAGCAAAGCCTCTGTGCTCCTCCCAGAATAGCAACGTGCAAACCTCGGTGCTTCTCTTCCAAACCCATCTGCATTTTTAGAAAATCATTTGCAAAGCCTCTGCCCCTGTGGCTACAAGCAAAGCCTGGCTGTCTGTGCAGCCTCCTCAGCCACACCATCTCTGGGGCAGCAGCTTTGCTCAGTGTGATGCTGTAATTTGGGCTGGATTTACAGCTGGGAGAAGAAATCCCTGCCTGAAGACTCTTAGGATCCTAAAGCCAACAGGGAAAGGGTTGGAGATGGGATCAGTGTAACCACAGGTCTCTGGGGGGAGCTCCTGACACATGGCAGAGCCTGAGACCCCATTTTCCAGCACACCTGACCCCACCCTCTCACCTGTGCTCAGCAAAAACATCGTTCCAGAGCATCCAGTGGCTCTCACCACCACCACAGCAACCACTGGAGCATAGGAAGCTGGCAAACCCCACTGAGATCTCATTTCCTATATCCATAAGCCACACAGACAGTACTTTTTAGGTATCCAAAGCCACAGCCTTCCTAGGAAAGGCCCAGAGAAGTGTCATGGTGAGCTGCAGATCATCTCCCATCCAGCTCACACACCTGGGAATGCTGGTCCAGGGGCACAGCTGCCAGAAGGACACCAGATGGTGGGAAGTGGCTGCACACCCACCTTCAACCTGCTCCCCCTTTCATTCACAGCTTGGACTGAATAAGGGGGGATTAAACTGATATGCCTTATCTCAGACCTCCCAGGGATCCCTGAACGGGCCAACACAAACACAGCTCTCGCTCTGAAATAAGTCACATTTGCAAAGAGTAAGTTCCACAGTCAGAGGGATGATGGCATGATACATTTCTCATATTTTTAAGCAAAGATAAGCACTGGGTGCCTGAGACTAAGCCTCACTCCAGATCTGCCCTGTTCAAACCAAACCAGCGCCTCTATGGCACAGAGCACTTGTCAAACAGACAGGATCAGTGACCACGGTAATTCCAGCATGGGATTAAACCCCATAGACGCTGCAAGAAATGCACAAAACAATGGCCAGAAACACTGTGAGGAATTCCAGGATCCCTCCACACTGATGCTTCACTCCCAGCTTCCCAAAAGCAACCACGCTCCTCCTTGCCAGGATGGTGAAGAGAGCTCAGGTCAGCAGCATTGAAACGCAGCACAAATTGAAGTGGTGGGGGAAAAACACCAGTGACTGTCAGATGGGAACTAGAAAGGGACTAATTCTGATTTCACTTCAGTTTTGGTGTGTTTTCCTATTTTTAAATGCTTCAGCAGCTTGAGCATTTCGCTAAGTGCCTCTCCAATCACACAAGGTTGTGCAGCAGTTTGCCCCCCATGTGTGACAAGGACACACACAAGGAGGGGAACCCTCAGCCCCTGTGTTCTGTGTGAAATGCAGAAGTTCAGCAGTGATGAATAAATTCCTTAATGCATCCATGAGTATTTTGTACCCGAGATCACATTTACTGTCAGCAGGTTTACAGCCACACAGTTTAGATTCTGATCAATTTGACATAATTAAGATATATTTTTTTAAACAGTTAACTTTTCTCCTACACTTTCTGAGCAGAACACCCCATGTAGGATCTGAGCAGCCCAGGCAAAGGAAAATCTCCCGAAGGCCACAGGACAAGAGCACCTACAGAAAAGCAAGTGCCTGTGCCTCCACAGGGTCAAAGCTTTGATTTCATCATTGAAACGCAATGCAAAAAGAAGCACCAAAATAAACAGCTCCATAAAGCAGCAGGAACGCAGCAAAGCAGTTGGAAGCTCCTCCAGCAAGAATGACCTAAATCCAAGAGGCATTTGTGCAGATGCTGCCCAGCTCCACAACACCCTCACAGCCTCCAGGACACACGGACCAACAGGGGAGCGAACCTGGGAGAAGCCTCTTTCTTTTTAGTAAAGCCACAGTGATTTTCTTTAATTTTTTTTTTTTTTATCCCAAATGTGCCCTCCCACAGTGGCTGCCCCACATCCAGAGCTGCCTGGGGGCCCGGAGACCCCTTTTCCCACCCGACCCCGCAGCAGCCAGGGTTATCGAGGGAGATGTGTGTAATTGCCCTGTCAGGCAGCTGAAAGGCGCTCGCCTTTAGCTGATGCCACTTCAAAATGAAATTCTTTCTTTGGCATGGCTATGTCTGATATGCAGGCATCAAAGGGGAGGCAGCAGGTCGCCGATGCCCCAGGCCACACATTTCCCTTCTAAAGGCAGGAATGAGAGTGTCAGCTCGGGGCCGAGGGGGCCCTGGAGTCCCAACACCCATCGGAGACCCAACACCCATCGCTCCTCCTTGGGGTGCTGGGAGCCTGGGAGGGTCCCCAGCACCCAGAGACACCCGAGGGCTCTGCGGCAGCAGATGGGACCCCATGGCCTGAACACCACTGGGATGGAGCGGTGGGAAAGCCTCAGTGGCACAGAGGAGGTCGAGGGTTGGGGAATTTTTCTTTCCAAGAGAAGCACAGGGCCACGCTCTCCTCCCCCCCGCAGCTCCCATCTCCTCTCTCCACCTGCACTCTTCAGGGAGCCAAAGCTTTTGGCAAGCTTTCCGCTCCAGTTTTTATTGGTTTCGACTAAGCTGCCCCTTTCGGAGGGTTGGAAAGCTTCAATCATTAAAGGAAAAGAAGAAAGGAAAAAACAAAAAGGAAAAGAAAGCATCATGCACCCTTTCCCCTGCTGTCCCTTCCCCAGCTCCCACGATGGTCCCACACCACCCATCCCAGCTCCCTATTTTCCAAGGCAAACACAGCCCCTCCAATGCATTTGAGGCAGAGTTTTCAAGGCTCTGGATACCTCCAACTGTACCTGCTCGCCTCCAATCACCTTCCTGCTCGGAAGCAATTTAGAAAGGACACAGCACAGGTAGCTATTAGCTAACACATATTTAACTGCTCCAGATATCTTTTTTTTTTTTTTTTTTTTTTTTGGCATTGTAATGGAGTGATTTGATCTTCAAAGGACCTGTGGAAACCTTTGAAGCTTCCCAATCTCCAGTGGGGAGGGGAGGAGGGGGGGAAAATGTTAATAGTTTTAAAACCTGGGGAATCCTGAAGTCAGAGGAAGGGTATAAAACCCAGCGGGTTTAGCATAAAGCCCTCAGGTAAATCTTCACCTTCTTTTCAAATGCATTTTTGGTGGGTTGCTTTGGAAAGGCTCGGGCCAGGTTAGCAAGGTCGGCTCTATTCCCAGCGGCTCTTAAATCTCCAGGGACCCTCATCTCCCACGTGGCGCAGCCCCAGCACCAGGAGATCCGCGGTACCTCGGCGAAAAATAGAAAGACTAAAATTTGCAAAGCCTTTAAGTGAAATGGGGGGGGGGGGGAGGTGGTTAGGAGTGGAGAAGGAGGGAGAGGGGTAAGAAGATAAGGAGACAAAATAAACTCCCAGCTGCACTCCCAGCCAGCACAGCCTCAGCAGCACCCTGAGAGGCGAGACACAAAATGCGTTTACCTTTAAAATAATGACTCATTTTATTTTTTTCTTTTAATATGTAGTTATAAATATATTTTGTCAAAATATATGATCATTATTGTCAAAAACATTTGCACATAAAGTCATAAATAAGGTCAAGGTGAACGTTTAGTTTAGAGAAGAGTCCAGCTATAGCAAGCAGTTCTGGGGTGGGACGGGAGGGAGAGAGAAGGGGAGGAGAGGGCGGCGGGGAAGGGGGTCAGCGGCACCCGCACCCCTCCACCACCATCTCCTGGTAGTTTTTCAGGACCACCTTGTCATACTCATCCAGGTAGAGCATGGAGATGGCGCTGAGCTCCGTGGGCACGCAGCAGGCCTTGGGAATGCTGGAGTTCACGGAGTTCACCAGCGTCTGCACGATGGCGTGGTTCGTGGAGTTGAGGTGGTCGGCCAGAGGGAAGGGGCAGTCCCCGTGGCAGTAAAACGCCTGGTAGCCCGGGGGTGCCACGATCCAGTCGTTCCAGCCCACGTCGCTGAAATCCACATAGAGGGCATGGCGGCGGCAGTTTTTTTTGTTCTTGCGGGAACGCTGGTGCTTGGGGCTCCGGCGGGCTCGGCGGGTCAGCGCATGGCCTCGCCCGTCGTGCCCAAAAGTGACCAGGAGCGGCCTGAGCTGCGCCCAGTCCCCACGCCCTTGAGGTAAAGATCGGCTAATCCTGACGTGTTTGCCCTGATGAGTCTGTGCGTGGTGGAGGTGGGTGACCTCGATCACCAGCCCGTGGTTCGGCTGCTTGTCCTTGGTCCACCGGATCACGGCCGGGCTCACATCAAAGGTCTCCCAGCGCGTCACGTTGTGGTGCACCAGCCGCGTGTCCAGCAGGCGCGTAATGGCCTGGGCGCGCTCCGACAGCGGCTTCATCACTTCGTAAATGTTTATCCGGTGGAAGCCCCTCTCCCACGCCGCGCTCGGCTCCTCCACCTGCTCCCGGTACAGCCGCAGCTCCGCCGAGGAGATCACCTCGTTTTCCGGCACGCTGCTGAGGTTGAAGACGAAGCGGATCCGGGGAGCCTCGCTGGGACCCGGGACGCTCTCCAGGTGCTCTGGAGGAGAACAGGGATGGGGGGAAAGAGGTAAGACAAGCAAACAAGAGCCCCGGCACAGCCACGGCTCACACCCACGCTTCACCTGCCCGGCAGCCGCCGGCTCCTCTCCGCTCCCCCGCGCATCCCTCCGGCCGCACCGGGAGCGGCTCCTGCCCCGGCTCCGCTGCCTCAGCCGCGCCTCGGGCACTCCACCCTTCCCATCTCGCCTCCCCGTTCAGGGAGACTTTTTCCCTTTAGCTTTTCCTCCCCCGGTCTCTCCAAAATCATCTCCCCGGCGAGATGCGGCGCCACGGAGCACAGAGGTGCCTTGTTACGGGGGGCAGGGGGAGAAAGAGAAGCAAATTCCAACGCAGTAATGATGCGGCTGGATTAATAATTCAGATTTACTTTGGAAAAGAAACATCCGCTAGGAAACATTTGGATCAGATTACAAGAGTCTATTGAATAAACCTTATAAACACACAGCTGTAAGTATTAAATTCGAGTCGGGGTTTGGGGGGATTTTTTTTTTCTTTTTTTTTTTTTTTTCTTAAGAGTAAAAGCAGGCAGCAATTGCTTTGATAGTTCAAAAGAAACACTCCAGGGGCGAGATCCCGCCCTCGCTTTACTCCCGCATCCGATCCAGAGCCATTAAATCCACGCGAGCCCAGGCAGTGACCCCGAGGCAGAGGCACCGAAGGAAACTCACTGTTGTCAACAGAAGCAAAAGCACTTCAAAATATGGTCAAGCTCGGGTTAAGCACAGGATGCTGGAAAAAGTAGCGAGCAGCACGCCTGTCACCCACACACGGCAGGCTGGGGGGGTGGTTTTCCTCCCATAAATTTAGGGCCGGGCACGTCCTGCTTCTAAAGGCATTTGTGAACTTCCAAAGGCAAGGAAATCCCGATCGCTACCGGGGCTGGGAATTTACCGCCTCCCATCACTGACCTTCATGGTGGAAACTCCTCACGGTGTTTGCCCGGCTGGTCGATCGCTCAGGGTACTGCAGGCTAATTTCCTGGAGGCTTTCCTCCTCTTCTCCGGACTGGAGTCGATAGAGATCCAGCATGTAACTAGGAATGACGGCTGACTTGCTGGGCTGAGGCCGCCTTCGGAGCCCAAACATCTGCAGCAGAGTTGTTTCGAAACCCCGCAAGAGTTCATGGCTTTGGGCAGAGCGGCGTCCGGATCCGGCTTGTCCCTGAAGCTCTGCCACTTTCTTCCTGCCGGTCTCAGGGATTAGGCTAGCATGGTTAGTACCTCCTAGAAGGACTTGGCATAGTAGGATGACCATCAGCATTCGGTTACCAGGAATCATGGTGTCTCTGGGGTGTAAAAAATACGACAACAAACAAGAAGGAAAGTCAGGATGAGAAGCGAAACCCCCCTCCTCTTCCGAATAAACTTAAAAATAATAATAATAGTAGTAATAATAATAGCAATAAATGGCAAAAGGACGCGGGGAGCAGCCCCCATTGGAGCGGCAGCCGGCGCGCCCCGGCGGGCAGGGGCCGGCCGCCGTGCCCGGGCTGTCCGCAGCCCCGCAGCCCCCTCGGGCAGGCGGGTTCCCGGCGCATCCCGGCCCCGCTGCCCCGCCGGGACCGGACGGGACGGGACGGGACGGGAGCGGCGGCGGCGCCCGGCGGGGAAGGAAGGGGTGAGCGGCTCGGCGCGCTTTGCAGCCGCCGGTTCGAATCCCGCCGCCGGACCCCGGGAGGGGACACCGGTATAAGAACAACAAAAAGTTTTTCCTAAAAAAATAAATTAAAAAAAAAAATGAAAAAAAAAATAAAGAAAGCCCAGCGATGAAAACAAAAAGCGAGGCGGAGGAAGAAGAGGGCTGTACTCACTGACAGCAAGCAAGGCATATCAGCACAGTCCATGATTCTGGAGAGCCAGCCCGGACCCAGCGCGCCGAAAGCCCCGGGGCAGCGGCTGCCGAGCGCCTCCCGCGATCGCCGCCCGGCGCAGTGCGGCCGCCGCCGCCGCCGGCCCCGGTTTTCTGCCGGCCCCGCAGTCACGTGGAGCCGCGCTCGCCGCCAGCCCGGCCCGGCCCGGCCCGGCCCGCCGCCCCCGGCCCGCCCCCGGCCCGGCCCGGCCCCGCGGGGGACGGCCCTGCCCGCTCCGCCGCCCGCGCCCGGGCAGCGGGGGGAGCGCGGGGACCCCCGGCGGAGCGGCCGCGCTCGGAGCCGCGGGGCGCGGTCGGAGCGGTGCCCCGGGATCCCCCGCGCCGCTCAGGTGCATCCCCGGGGACCCTCCCGCCCCGCCCTGTCCCCGCACGGCCGGGGCGGGGTCCCCGGGGAGGTCGGGGCACCGCGGGGAGCGGGATCCGCGGTGCTCCCCGTGGGACCGGGCTGGGAAGGGAGACTCGGGACGGGAAGCTCGGGAAACTCTGGTTGACTGTTCCCCGACGAGAAGGGAGGGAGAGCTTGGGAACCAGAAGCAGCTGCGCGGGGAGAGGCACGGCGGCAGAGCGCGGGTTTCTCCTGTGCTCCCACCACCCGCCAGCCCCGAGGGTCCCGTCCCGGCGGCTGGGAGCTCGTTGCCAGCACCGCGGGTTATCCCCAGTGCCTGCCCTGGATTCCCTCTCGTCCTCCAGATTTTCTCATCTTTCTCCCTGGCTGCCTGAAAAGCCCCAGGCCGGGTTCCCGGACCCCCACCGAGGTGTGCAGCAGGAGCCTTCCCGGGCCCGCACAAGCTGGCGGCCCCAGAGAGATACCGACAGGAGTCTCCGGGAGGAAGGATGCTCATTGCCCCACAGTTCAACCCCAGAATTGCTCTGGACCAGCTTTGGGCTGAGAATGAAAACCAGACTTCCCGAGGCTTGAGGCTGCTCCCAGAAGGGGATTTGGGACAAACTGGTTTACCATTAGCACACATGAACTGGACTCAACACATTCAGGCACAGGGTGGGATTATTTGGGCTTTCCTGTGCAGGGCCAGGATTTGGACTCGGTGATCCTTGTAGATCCCTTCCAGCTCAGGATATTCTGTGATTCTCTGACCTACTGGGGGTGATGTATGAACACAACGTGGAGAAGGCAACGCTGGGGGAAAACCCTCTGAAGGAAGTGTGACAGATGCACCATCCTTTGGAGACACAGTAGACTGAGCAACCCCATGGTAAATCAAGGCAGCTCCACCAGGACATTAAAATCTGTCCCTTTGCCCTGCTAGGGCATCCCTTTGTGTTGGGCAAACTGTCACCCACAGTGAGAACACAGTTAATTTATGAGACCAAAAGATGTGGTCATGGAGTGGCCATGGGAACTCCTAAGCTCATCAATTAACCACAACCAAAAACCAGCTCAGAAACGATGACTGTGGCCACAAACCACGGGGCTGCTGTGCCTGAGTGCAGCAAACCCACACCAGCGCCTTGGTGTCCTCCCAGCGCTGCCCCAGAGCTCACACACCATCACAGACGCCTTCTTTTCATATTTCACTTTTTTTTTTTTAAGCTCAGACCTGACCCATGCATTAGAAAAGCCCAGGGATGTCACCGAAAGGACACGTACAGATAAAAGGCAGTGCTGACACTGTAATATCTCTGAGTTATTCCTATACCACTCCGGGTTTAAAAGAAACATCTGTTAGCAAGGTATTTGGACTATGAATCCATCAAAATTTGTGAAATATTGCTATCACCATTTCAAATGTATCACACTGTGTGTTATTCTTAACAAGGAAAAACAATTTTGGGAGTAGCTGCTGTGCAACTTTTTTTAAGTTAAATAACATTTTCATTGAAAATACTCCAGTCTATAAACAAAGTTTACATGAGGGCCTGTATAGAGCTGTTCCTAAAACAGACCTCTGGACTGGGAAAAGCAAGCAGCTCCCTCTTAGTGGGATATGTTCCTGTCTTTGTCTGAAGACCTCACTCGGGTTTTGAAAGGATCAGAGAATGGCCTTGCTGGAAATGTTTGTCCCGGAGGAATTTGGTCGCACGGCATCCAGTGCCTGCTCTCCTCAGCCATCCCCTTAAGCTGAGATCCCAAAAATTGCTTATGTAACGCTGGTTAACCGTGCCCCTGTGTGAGGTGTGTGAGGAGGTGGCCAGCTGGGCCAGAGAGCCGGGGCAGAGCAGTGTGCTTTGGGGTCTCGTAGGAGGCAAGAGCGTATTTGAGTAGCTCCCTGGTTACTAAGAAGTGTTAGTCATGGGGAAAGCTGTAGTATTTATTCCGTAAAATGTAAATACATAACCCAAACCACAAAGGAATAACCATGGATGGAAATAGTGTAGCGTTTACTGAAGGAGCTGGGCTGCCTTTCTACAGAAGCTGTATTTCCTTGGCCCCATAGAGCATAATTCACCTTGAACGGAGCTTCTGCTCCAGCCCGTGGAGTTACACATCGGCTGAACTCGGTCCAGGCACACTAAACAACCCAGTGTGTTATATATTCCAACCAAAAAAGCGATGCCAAAACAGAGCTAAAAATACAAATGTGGAAGGTTTGAAAAGCAAACACTGCTTAATTCAGTGGTAGATGCAACATTAAAGATCCAGCACACCAAAACCAGAGAATATCGTGTCTGCACTCAGCGCAAGGCTCAGCTCCCCTCATCACACCTCACATGGGTGATGGGGGATCGATGGTGGTCTTGCCTGTGACCCAGTCCCAGTCTGACTAAGGGATCTGCTGCCAGTTTTTTTTCCTCTCTGTCTTCTGTGAGAAACCTGGGAATCTCTGCACCTGGGTGGCAAAACCATTGGTCTCTTCTGGAAGCAAAGCTTTGGGGTGTTGGGGACGTCACCCTGCAAGGGCTGCCCAGACCCTGGCTGTGACAGCAGGCTGCTGGTGGCAGTGAGAAGCCCAGGAGCTGGCAGGTGTCCTGGAGCCCCAGAGCCCAGCTCTGCTCACAGGGGTCAGGAGCTGAGGGGCAATTATTTGCTCAGTTTTGTTTCAGCCTGGTAATTGAGGGTTTGCCCAGACATGCTTGTGATAAAATCCCAGCCACTCACATCTGACCCATTTCCAGGTTTTGTGTGCTCAGGACCTACCAGCAAGCACTGCAGGTCGATGTTCAGCACCTCTAGAAATTAGGCCAGCTCTGTTTACAAGGGAAACTTCTCCTCTGCTGGCAGCATTTCAGGAGATGCCTCTGGATTCAGACCTTCCCAAACCAGTTCTTGGATCCTGTGTTATTTTTAGAGCAGCTGCACCTTTTTGGGCTCTAAAGTCTGCAAACAACCTGCCTTGGGAAAAACAAAAAAGAAAGAACAACAACAACAACAACAACAACAACAACAAAAATAACTTGCCTCACCAGATTTGTGCTTGAGCAGAAGCAAGCCTAAAATCATAAATAAATAAGTAAATGCTGTGTAAGAGACATTTTAATGACACGAGTTACAGGAGGAGATGCCCATAAGTGTGCTAAGATCAATTCCCTCCTACCCTTTCCTTTCAACTGCCTAAGCTTGTCAATTAAAACAAAGGGAACTGAGCAAACAACTCCAAGGGATTACGTTTTCAAAAGTAGCTCTTCATTAAAGAGCCAACCGGTAAAAACAAGTGCAGCTGCTTGAATGGCAAAAGGAACATTTTTTACAACCACTCTGAGAGTTTCATGGTTTCTCTGAGTGCTTCAGAGCTGGCCTGTTCTACCAGAATATTCTACCTCCTCCTGAAGAAATAAATTCATACTTCTCCTATAGCACAGAACTGGGCCCAACTTGGAATTTATTTCTTCTTTACATTAAAGTGTCTCTGCTGAGGTGTCAGGACCACGTCTAGAACCTCTCCTGAGCTAAGAGGAGAATCAGGTTCAGCACTGCTCTTTTATTTCAAACAGTTGAGTTTTTTTTATAAATCCCTAGAAAAACATTGTGTGGGAACATTAAAATAATGCAGTTCTAAAAAGGCAGTCTTTGGTAATCAGACACAAGGCAGTCGAAACAGTAGGATTGTCTGCTCTTTTCTATTTTTAAGTCTTGAAGGATGATTTTTATTGTTTTGAAAATGCTATTAAAAGGTTTGCTGTCCCACGCAGGGTGAATCTTAAGTTGCTGTTACTTGACTCATTCCCTTTGTCACTTTTCAGAGATGCCCAAGAGTGAGCAAGGCTAGAAAAGTTACCCCTTGCTGTTCATACTCTCTGCCTTCTGCTGTGAGAGTGTGAGGTCTTTGCTGCTAAATATTGTTCATTTAAAGATGCTGGGCCTCAAAACTCAGAGGTCTGGATCTTTCAGGCTGGACTGCAGGAAGAATTTCTTCACAGAATGGGCTGCCCAGGGAGGGAATGAAATCAGCATCCCTGGAGGTGTTCAAAAAACAGCTCAGTGCTCTGGTCTGCTTGGGAAGGTGGTGAATGGCCAAAGGTTGGACCCAATAACCTTGGAGGTTTTTTCCAACCTTAATGTTTCTATGATTCCATGATTAGGGAAGTGCTTCAGCAACACAACTCATAAAATAAAGGGAGAGCCATTTTAATGGCCTGTTGTTAAAATTCCCCTGAGCTGTGTTAGAAACACATCTGTTGTAAAATCATCTCCACATCAATGGGTTTCCTCGAGGGATGTTACAAGAAGAACACGCACTGATCTCATCCAGCTTTTGGAATCACTGCCTTTAGCCCACGTTTGCTTCTGCACTTTGTTGCTCTCCACTCCATCAAAGCCCTCATCCCTTGAGAAGCAAGGAGGACCTCCAGAAGATGAAGAGCTCGTTCCTCCTGCTCTGCAGTTGTAGCAAAGACCATCATTCTCCTAACAAGCACTGTCCAACCGCGTGGCTACCAGAGATAAGCAGATTCCTTTTGGATCTGATGAAGGCTTTTGGAGAATAGCTCAGGGCTGGAAGCTCCCTGACCTTACAAACCACTCTGTGTGTCTCCAGCCCTGAGATGTGGCTTTGTCCGAGTTCTGCTGTTACTGATATTTCACTCTCCCTTGCTGCCAAAATCTGCAATTCCACACAACCACTGTCGCACCTCCGGGGTGCTGACATTTGTCTTTGTCCTTTAATTGCAGCTTGAGATCTGCTGCCAGCAGAAGCTTTAATGGCCTTAATCACTACTACAAGGTGTAAATAAGCAGAGGAGGACAGCTGCTGCAGAAATAATTCATATGAGCTCTACTGGATTTTTAGCAATAGCAAAGAACTTTACTGGTAGGTGCTGTAGCAAGTTCTGGGAAATGTCAGCACATCGATGAATTTTGAGTTCATTTATATGAACATCCTCACCTGAAAGCACAGAGGGAGGATCCTGCCCAGGAGTCCCTCTTGGGAAACATGGCTATGCCCTGTGGCCTCCATCTCCAGCAATAACAAACTGGTGGGGCTCGTTTGTACCAGTTGCCTGGTGACAAGGTTCATACTCACAATTAATCATCATTCTTAGAAAGTGCTCACTGAATAAACTTACACAGGGTGTGTGTGAGCAGAGCACGGGCTCCCACAGCCACGTGAAAGATGGTTTCTGACAGAAAGGCTCCTGCTCCTCTGTCATGGAACATCCTGAGGTGGAAGGGACTCACAAGGATCATTGGGTCCAACTCCTGGCCCTGCACAGACACCCCAACAATCCCACCCTGTGCCTGGAAGTGTTGTCCAAATAGTCCTGGAGTCCTGGCAGCCTCGGGGCTGTGCCCATTCCCTGGGGCACCCTCTGGGGGAAGAGCCTTTCCCTGATATTCAACCTAAACCTGACACAGCTGCAGTCCTTCCTGACAAACCTTTCAGCAGGACCCACTCCAGCCTAGCATGGCAAGGCCCTCTGTTCTATTACTGATCAAGCAAGCTAATGAGTGAGGTGTTAGCTGGGTTTATTTTCAGTTAGAGACATTCTTACTTACTTTTACCTGCTCTGCTTCTTTGCAGGACAGCAAAAAAAAAACACTTGTAAGCAGAATCAAAGCCCACTTTCTCTCCCAAACAGCCATGACCAAAAAATACTTGAGTGGGGGCACAGTTTGTGTCAACAGTAGTGAAACCTGATTTCATTTTTGGTTCTTTTCTGCATAAGCAAGTATCTGTTTTCCTCTTCCCTGCTTCCATCATGTACAGACACTGACTCAGCAGCCCAAGGGATGCCTTTAGCAACCTGGGAGTTTCAAAGGCCATAGATTTGGTGCAGAGCTGCAAGTACTAGGATGCCTAAAGGAAAGTTGTCCTAGTGATGAAGGACCTGATTTGGACTTCAGAAGGTCTAGGTTCAGCTTTGTGCTTCTGTGGCAGTGACTGAATCATCAGGAATCTACTTTATCCAAGTGGTTAAGAGTATATTAAACAGTGAAGAGTAATTAAAAAACATGGGGAAAGGAGGCAATTAGAATCAGAAGCAGGTCAGAGCCTCCTTTCTGGAAGAACAAGAGCCTTTTGCACCATTGTCAGACATAAATAAAAAAATAAACATTACTTCTGAATAGGTCCTGAAATTCCAACCCAACACACAAAAGTCTTTCAAACCCTTTCAGTGGGACTCCAAACCCTGGGAAAATACTGGAGGAATAACAGGACATGGAGACTCTGTATGATCTCTGATTTACAGCACGTGGAACAAAAGTGGTGCTGCCCTGTCCATCGCTGGAGAGACACACGGTGATTCACTTGTCACCCATGGCAGAAGAAGAGGAGGAAGAAGAAGAAGGAGAAGAAGGATGAGAAGAAAAAGAAGAAGGAGGAGAAGAATAGGAGGAAGAAGGGAAGAAGAAGCAAAACTGACTATGCCTGGAAATGAGAGATTAAACACATTGTAGTCAGAGGTGGGTTTCCAGCATTTTCCAGAAATACTCATCAGGGCTTTACATTACTGGCTGGCAGCCACAAGGGCTGTGAACTGAAGGGAGGCCAATTTCTTGACCTGCAGGTTTCAATGCAAAGACAGTCTGTCCTCTCCCTTTCTGATACCTTATCCAAACGATGTGGGCAAACCAGCGTCGTACGTGCGTTCCGTGCGTGTCCAATCCCACAGGCAAACCAGCCTCTCTATTTCCTAAAATACCAGCCACCAAACAGCCTACAGAGGGATAAAACTGAGGAACTGGCCAAAAAAAAAAAATAAAAAAGAGAAGAGGGACTTTTAGAAAAAAGGAATATCTAAAAGTCAGTTTGAAGAGGGGAAAAGTGAAATGGCAAAAAAGGAATGAGTCTGGAGGAATCTCATATCTCTTTCTTGCATATGAAGGGGCCTTGGAAGTGAGGGGGTGCTCACCTGCACAGAGCCCCACCTGGGCTGAGGGTTTACAGAGCCAGAGCCCAGAGGATCAGCAAGAAGACAGAACAGGAGAGAAAACTGATATGGGAAAGAAGTGAAAACCAAGAAGGCAAATTCAGTCTGGGCAAAGGGCCAAGGCAAGGCCAAGTGGAATTCTAGAAAACAGGACTGGAGCCAGAGGCACCAAGGTGTTATGACAAGCCTGCACTGGTCTACAGTGACAGCCCAGAATGATGCACCTTCCAGGAGCTCAGCATCACCCAGACATGAAGAGAAATAGGCTTAAAAGTAGATTTTTGAGCCTAAGTCTCAGCATGGAGGGTCTGGACCAGCAGTTTCTCCTTGTGCAGGATCTGGAGCTAGCATAAGGCTGGTATCTCCCTATACCAGCCCTCTGGGCACACTGGAGTTACTCTTTGAGTCAGGGAAAGCAGAACTAAGTTAGAACAGTTTCCCTGAGGACCTGTTTGTTCCCCTGGTTTCACCCTGCATTCCTGCTTGTTCCACCTCTGTCCTGCTGACTCTGCTGCCTTTTCCCACCCTCTGTACACATACCTGATAGAGCAGCAAGCCTCAGAACCAGGTATTGTATGCAGCACCACACCCCAGTTCAAAGAAATATTGCAAAAAGCAAATGTGAAACGTCATTTGTAAAACTGGCATCAGCTCACAAACGTTCCTCACAAAGACCCAACATTGAGGTTACTCCATGGCTGCCAAAAAGTCATCTGTCCTGTCTCCAGAGGCCTCAGCAAATCACTTTATCTCCCATCAGTGTTTCCCTACAAAACTCTAGGTGCAAAGTGGGGCAGAAATCCTGATGCCCATCCCTACCAGCCCAGGCTGAGGAGAAGCTGAGTGGTGTTGGGGCTTCAGGGATTGCAGAATAAAAATAAAGTGGATTAAGGCAGATGTTTGAAGAGCAGAGGATAAAATTAGAAGGTCAAAGAGGACTAGGAGTCCATGAATATTGACTTGAGTCAGGAATTGTGGAGACAAACCATAGACCCAAAGCACAAAATAACAAGGTGGATTGACAGAATCTCTCTCAGAGTGGTGCCACAAGGACAGCTTGGACTTGCAAATCTGTTCTGTGATTTGTTTCCCTCTCTTGGGACCACTGGCTGCCCCAGAACAGCCACCATTCCTTTTTCACAGGTTCTCCAACTGATAAGCCACCAGGAGCCCAGGATGAGCCCACCACAGAAGGTGCATTGACGTGGATGGCACACCTGGATCACTTCCATCATGTTTTCTGATGGAGGAGAGGGACTGGAAGCAGATTCCTGAATGAATCCATGGGGTTGAGAATGGCTATGACCTGGGGGCTTAGCAAGAGTCACCAGACTTTGGAGACCCAAGTACTGTACCTATGCTTGCAGGATGTGCACAGCTCCAGTGTCTCTGAGTAACTCCCAATCCCCTCTCAGCCCTTTACAGAATGCAGGGAATTTACCTCACCCAGCATCACCCCTTCCCTTTCCACACTGCATCACCCTTGCCCTGCTGGGCAAAATCTCCTTTCACCCAAACCAGCAAAACTCAAAGTCCAGTCTGAAAAAAAAAAAAAAATTCTCAAACCCAAAATGATTTGAGAGTACAAAAGGAATTTTTAAAACAAAAACTAACTAAAGGCTGGGCTCTGTTCTGTTGCTGGAGGCACGTAAATGCTCTGTTCATACATTTCAAACTCTTCCCAGCAACAGAGCTCCCAAAGCACTTTGTGTCTGTGGGGTGAGCAGCTCCATGTCTCCCATGGCAGAGGGCACACACAGTGATCTGGCTCACGTTACTGAGCAGGATCAGATGATAGATGAAGATCCATGATGCTGAGCAGCAGCTCACAGGTCAAAGTCTTTCCCTTCTGTCTGAAAATCCTCCTGCACCTTTCTTTTCCAAAGTAGAAACCCTCCATTCTCCAAAGGCTTTTGTTGCACCCAAGCTTTGTGTACTTACACATCCCTGCTAGAGCAAGATTTCAGCACAAGAGAATTGCTACAGTATGTTACAGCTCACATAATTTTTTTGTCTATAATAAAATCTTTTGTAAAACTGTTCATTCTACTGCCCCATGAGAGATGAATTGTAAATCCAGCCAAAAAAAAAAGTACCTCACATCCCTGGATCTTAGGAAATGTACATTTGTCACCTTTCAGTCTCTTTGTATGCTGTTAAGATTTTCTCCCTGTAATTTTATGCTGCTCACCTAATGACCTAAGTGGTCCCAGGAGAGAGAAATTGGCATCCTCTAAATAAAAGAAATAAAAATAAGAATTTTTCTAAAAGGTGAAAAAAGGTGTTTATTTGCAATTTACCTTACCTGACTTGTTTTAAGTGTTACCAGAATGCAAGCACCTACTTTCTTCTCTTCATTTTCACAAGATATCCAAGATTTGCTTGAATTGAGAATGTCTAAAGCCTCAGGCATGATCCTGGGTGTTCTCAAGACTTAAATGTCACTGCTTAAAGAGTTAAAGATCTAGATGGCTGCACTAAGAGGATGATAAACTAATCACTCATTCACTGCTGGTGAGCCTGGTGTCATTTACTGAAACATGGAATGCATTTAACAATGTAAGAGAAACTCCATGCAGTGCAAAAGCCAAAGATTATTGTTAGATTGTCAGGGTTTACTTTGGAGAAAGTCCTCAGTCTAATTACCTGTGTTTAAGCAACAGAAGTATTTTTACCCTCGTTGAAGAAGTTCACATTTTCTTTTCTAGCCAATGGGTGGTTTGGGTTTTTTTAATGCTTCTAAGGATTGCAGATTCTGTTCAGGGGGCTACAAATATTGAAGACAGGGACTAGGTAGAAGAAATCATTCTTCCAGAGAGCAAGTAAAACATGTTTCCTATATTATAACAATGAGAAAAGTAGAAATAATAATTAGACTACTAGTACTGAACATTCACCTATTGATTTGTGTCTTCCAGTTCTGTGAAATGGTTGGAAAGAAAAGGACAGCTCTCAGCAGTCAGCAAAAATGCATATTTAACAGCCACACTCTTTTTTAGTGTTACTGGAAAAAAATGCTTCAAATCCTTTTCACTGCAATCTCTGAGCCTCGAGGAGGAGAAAGAGCAGGTCCAACATTTTGGTGTTGCATTTTTGCACCAGAATTTGGTGAATATTGGCAGTTTTTCTTAATACAAAATCTCAGTTAAAGATCAAGATACCAAACATGAATAAAATATCAAAAGGATTTTGTGGGGCTCACCCAGTGGGCATCCAAACTGCAAATATCACTTTATTCTCTTTTACTCAATTAAACTTTGAACAGTACAATTGCCTTGTGCAAGCAGTTGGTACAAGACCCTTTCCCAGAGCTACTCCCAGTGGTTGCCACCAGAAGTTTTTTGTTGATGGGACAGCAAGGCCTGGGGTGACAGAGCCAAATGAAGGTGTGACCATAACTCATCCTGGTGGATCAGTGTCACTTTGACCCAGCAAAGACAGGCAAAAACAGGCAGTGCAGTGACATCAGCATGTCCTGGCAGCCAAACCACCCTCCTGAGACTCTGGCTGGGTGCTCTGATGTGGCCATGGCACATCCCTGCACACCAGTGTCAGTCTGACCTGGCAAACACAGGTAATGACAGCAGAGGAAGCAACAGCAGCTCAGCAAGGGTTAACTGCTTACCCGTTCTGCAGAGACTCGAGGTGGGCTCTCTGCTCCCCAGCCCGGACAAAGCTTGTCCCATGGCTCTGCTGCTGTGACCCAAATGACTTCTGAGGAGGAGAAGGAGGAGGCACAAACACCTTCTAATGACACCTGCCTTCATAACAAGCCTGGCAAGACAGCACATGATCATTTTCCCTGCTGGGTGATGGCTGGTGGCTCAGGCAGTTCTGCTGACCTTGGTTAGGGCAGTCTCTCAAGGAGTAAGCAAAGCTCCAGCCTCAACCAAAGGACAAAAATCCAGCTGTATGGGTGGAAATTCAGCTGATCAAACAGAGACGTCTTCAGCATCATCCTGAAAAGAACATCAAAAATAGATCAGACTGTTCTCAAGCAGTGGCTATTTCCCTGCACGCCTAAAAGGAGAATCCAAATGAGTAAGTCAGGTGTTGCTATGCACACTGCAGAGATCTAAAGGCAGCAAAGAGAAATGCTATTCAAAGGAACCTGCTCTTCCTGTTGTGTAAACCTCTCCCTCTACAAAGATGCAACATTTTCCCTAGGAACTGTGTGACAACACTTGCCTCACTGCACTGCATGAAAGACAGAGCAAACACTTTGAGATCAGTGGGACCAAGACATGTTTTTTTTTACAAGGGCATGGAGTGACAGGACAAGGGGGAATGGCTTTAAACTGACAGAAGGCAGGGTCAGATTAGAGATTAGTAAGAAATTCTTCCCTGTGAGGGTGGGGAGGCGCAGAGAAGCCGTGGCTGCCCCATCCTGGAGGTGTTCCAGGCCAGGTTGGACAGAGCTTGGAGCAACCTGGGATAGTGGAAAGTGTCCCTGTCCATGGCAGGGGGGTAGAACAAGATGGTCTTTAATGTCTCTTCCAACCCAAAACATTCTAGGATTCTATAATAAGAACTGGAGAACTTTTGAAATACACTCACAGCTCCACAGACCACAATTGCTACTGGAGCACAAAGTGTTTCTATTTCATCTATATGTGCATGATTTTAGGACTTGAAAAACTGCTGCCCTTGTACTTCTCAGCAGCTAATAAAAACCCTTGTTAGCAACATCTGGATACAAGATAAGGGAACCTTGCAGGGGAACGAGGCATTCAACAGGTTTCTGCAGTGGGTTCTTCATTGATCCTCTGAGGACTCTGCTCCAAAGTCCGCTGAGGTGTTGGGGTGTTTTTCCATTGACTTCACTGGGCTCCAAACCAAGACCTAAAGCCTCCCTGCTGTGTCTTGGACATTTATTTGTGTTTGATCTGTAATAAGATCTTTCATTTCTCTTATTCCTGTAAAAACAAATAAAGCCAGAGCACAAGAAAGCAACTAAACACATGCTTAGCTTTAAGCATATCCCTAAACCCACTCACTTAAAGTCCTTAATTCTATGGACTCCTGGGAAAGAAAAGCACATGCTTAAAGTTAAACACGTGCTTGGGGTCTTGGCTAATTAGTGATGGCCTTGTGTCTTACAGGGCCCTAAACACTTCTTAGAGCATCTGGGGTTTTAGGGCCCATATGGGAGAAATTACATGGAGACCATCTCAAAAGTGCAACTTTTAGTATTGTATCTGATGCTGGAAACTTGTCTTTAGTGGCTTTCAGACTGATTCTGTTACAACACCATGTACAACTACTTGAGGGAAGAGTTTCTCAGATATTTGTAAAAATAAGATTATCTAAAACCAGAACCTTTTCTTGGCTAATAATACAATACCATCCCATCAGGATGATCAGTCTAATCAAACTAGAACTCTTTTTTTTTTTTTTTGAATGGATGTGCTTACTGGCATCTCAAGACCAAAACTGTCTCACTTCAGCCAAAGTTTTGTCAGGCACAAAACTTTCACTTTGCTCAGAGGATGAGTCTGGCTCTGGAAGATAAGCCAGCCTTTACCTTTGGGTCAGGCAGCAAATGCAAGAACATTTCCAGTAAACTGGAAGAGTAAACAGAGCAAAAAGCATTTTTCCTCACTGTACCATGTTTATTTTGGACCTCTGCTGAAGTGTTAGGACTCTCAGCTAACTTGATCAGACAAGGCCTGAAATGTAACACGTCTGGCAGGCCAAATCAGTGTTGTCCCCAGTGAGAGAACATTGGGGAAGTTTCTTCACAAAGCACATGCTAGCTAGCAGGAAACCTGTCACCTTGTCAACATGTTCTCCACAAGGACTGAAATTTGTCTTTCTGTGGCTCTTGCACTCTGTCTCTTATATCTTTCTGAACTCTTTCCCCAGGTGCATCAGTGCACTCAGCTTCAGATGCTCTTGGACTTTCAGCTCTCTCTGAAATTTTATGATGTCCCCTGTTTATGGATTCATTGTTCTGCAGGCTGAACAATGGGGCCATGTCCATTAGTGAGGAATCTGGATCAGATGTGAGCACACAACATTTCTCTCAAGTGCCAAAGCACGCAGCCTGGTGCTCCTGCTGGCTTTCCTATTTATACAGCCTCTGGGAAGACAGGTGATATCTGAACCCAGCATAAAGCCTTCAGAAGAACAGTTTTTTTTGAAAGAAAAGTGATTGTTTTAATGCTTTACATCACATGGCTGCCATGTCTTTGATCTGAAACTAGATTTACCACAGCTTCACACTTACCTCTGAGGAACAGGGAAGTTGTGAGTCAATGCATCAACCATCAGAACCACCACAAGCAAGAAGCTGCTGCAGGCTGTGCTTGCCTAGAAGCACCAGCAGCACAGTCCTCCCTAATCCCAGGTCTAGTTAAACACCCAAAATAACCTCAGCTTAGCCCTTGATGTTTTCAGGATGGAAAGGAGGATAAACACAGGGAGCTTCTCCTAGATCCTTCTGCAGCCCCAGTTTTTAAGTTGGTGATCTGCTAAACTCCCTGATTCTTCAATGCACAAGATCCAGCTTCTAGTGACTGTACAGAATAGATGAAACTTTTGTAGGAGGCATCAGATCCACCTTCTCTCAACCTCAAAACAGTAGATGCTAAGCAAAAAGGCCCAGGATGCCCATCTAATGAAAATGCCTTGGATGGTTTTTGCAGCTGAAACACTTGACCTGGTATTTCCAAGTTCTCTGAGCAGCTCATGTAATAAAGGAAAATTTACAACCAAAAACTCATCAGCATCTTCTGTGCTGAGTCTCTGATTGCATTAAATGTCCTGGAGTTATGATCCACTCTTGAACTGCTTTCTGGGGATGACCTATATCACTTGTTGGAGAACAAGGGTTGATATCGCTGCAGGCAAGCTGATTTTAGAAAGTTTGCATGAAGAACATATCATATAATTTCAAATTACTCTCTGATACTCTGCTCTGTGCTTTTCCAGAGACCACTGTCCTCACAGCCTGTGGAAATAAAATACTATCTTCCTTTTGGTAGCAAATAGGTAAAAGTGTTTCCAAAGAAAGCTGGGGAAAGAAAATTTTGTTCAATACACTTCCTAAACCCAGAGAAGAATGGAAGGCTGTACTCTCTGTAGACCTCAGAAAATTCACTTCTTTCACCACCAAATTCCTGTTCCCAATACTAACTCTAACCTCTCTGTTTCCCTTCCTTTCCACACAAGATTGATTCACAGAACTTGATTTAAAGGATGTTTATTTCCATAACAAAAATGATCAGGGGTCTAGAAAACATGACCTATGAGGAAAGATTGAAAGAATTGGGTTTGTTTAGTCTAGAGAAGAAAAGACTGAGGGGGAGACATGATAACAGCCTTCAACTATGTAAAAGGTTGTTGCAGATAGGAAGGTAATAAATTGTTCTCCACGTCCACTGGGTATAAGACAAGAAACAATGGGTTTAAATTGCAGCAAGGAGGATATAGGTCAAGCATTAGACACATTTCCTAAGAGGAAGGACAGGTGAGAACTGGAATAAATTAGTCAAGCAGCTACAGACTCTACTGTCATCAGGAATGGCTCAGACCTGGCAAATCTTGCCTTGGGGTAGAGGGATAGATCATCTCTCAAGGACCTCTCTGCCCATTTTTCTATATTTATACCAGTCAAAATGATCAAAAGTACGTTTGTTCCAAAGAAAGGAAAGAGAAAAAAAATCTTTCTTCAGCCCTCTCTGAGATTTTTACTGCTGGTTTTATCTGCAGTTGAAGTGCATTTGAAGGCAACCAAATTCATTTCTATTCAGACAATTAAGGAAAGGATGATTTTTAGAGCCCTGTGCCCCTGCACATGTTTTCTGTTGTGGTTCATGCTATAAAATGATGTGTCTGCATTCTGTTCAAAACCTTTTCTCCAGGTAAGACAACAACCTCACAGCCCCACAGCATGGGTTGGGTTTGGATTTTGAATCTCAGCTCTGCTCATACCAGTTGTGTCAACCCCTCCAGTTCACCTCTAATGCAAAGAGCAAGGGAGTAAAAAACCAACCTCCCTGGAGCAAAGAAGAGATGATATGGACAGCAAGGAAACTTCTTCTTTTGGCATTTCATGGAAGTAAAATGGTTCTGGATCCACTTATGACTTTATCGTGTTTCATCTGCAAAGCAAAATTAGTCAACATGAGGCACAATCTCTTCTGCTATTTATATTTAATGAAGTTTTTATGATACAGTGTCTTCATTATTTAATTTATTTTCAAATGGCAATAAATCACCTTACCTGTGGAGGTCTGGGTTGCCATTGTACTTGAGGACAACCATTATAATTCAATCTGATTAAAAAGTTTTAAATAGCTATTCCAATCACCAGAAAACACAGTTTAAGACTGAGCAAGCCTAAAGGTTTATTGTGTCAAGCCCAGCTGCAATTTACCTTCCACAAAAAGAAAAAAAATCCCAAAATCAGAAAGAGGCAAGAATATTTGTATGAACTTTTTTTTTTTTTAAGTTCTGATTGTTTATCTGAAATGAATTTTTGAAACTGTTAGCATAATTGAATTTCTGAAGTGGTTTATGCATGCACACATTCCCATGTATAGGTAACCCACCAAAAATAAATGAAACATTTTATTTCAAGCCAAAAAAGCATTTAGTACCAAGAGATTTTTTTTAAGAGAACTTCTTTTCTCCCTAAGTTCATGTTATTAAACATGTGCAGACAACAATAGCACTCAACATTTTATAAAAGGTGTTCCTCCTTCAGGTTTCCACCTCAGCTTCCTGGAGAAAACTTGCAAATCCTACAGGTCCTGCTCAACTAGGCTGGTCTGATAACAGGGTTTGTCTCCATCTGCTGGTGTTTCAGCTTTTAGAGTCTCAAATGTCTGAAAAAAGAGTAATATTTTTCAACAGATTTGAGAAATTCAGGAGATAGTCATCAGTAAGTTCTCTAACCCCTAATTATTACTGCTGAGACCAAGTATTGTCTGTAGGGTTGGATGCCATGAAGTCACATTGATATAGTGATCCTGATGAGGAATTTCTTTCCTCTACTCACACTGATTTAAAATTCTTTTTTATTTTCTGATATTGGGTAAACTCGTGCTTGAAGCAACCCACCAGGGAGGGTGGTAGATTACACCCAGGGTAAAATCCTACATCATCGCCACCCAAGACACCAACCATGAAGCACACACCTGTGAGACTTGATCCTTCGACTTTGGAATGACAAGACCATCAGGAATAATCCCATTAGAAAGGGCCGATTCCTTCTATTGGTGCCAAAATGTGACAAGTGCCCCAGGATCCCTGGAAATGTTCCAGGCCAGGTTGGATGAGGCTTGGAGCATACTGGGATAGTGGAAGGCGTCCCTGCCCATGGCAGGAGGTGGAATGGGATGGTCTCTAAGGTCCCTTCCAGCCCAAACCAGTCTGGGATTCCAAGTGCAGGAACACATTCCTCTCATTCTGCCATCTAAAGCCACAAAAGGCACATCCCATCCTACACTCCAGGTGTCAACTGCACCCCAAGGGCTCGTTCCCTCAGATTAACACGTAATTCTTGTCTTCCAGCTGGAGTTAGATGGTGAAGAACCTATCCCAGGTCTCTCCCAGCATGGCACAAACATTTACAGTGATCTGGCTGCACATCTAGGAGTGGGGGAGCTGATACACAATACCTTGTGCACTTCACGTGGCAGGATTCATCTTACCTAACTCTATCCACCTGAGAGGCAGCCTCAGGTCTGAGCCAGTCATTTTAGCTCCCTGAACACCCAGCAGAGAGATGCATTTCCAGAGGGCAACTTATTCCATGACTTCAAGACACCTGTCTTTGGCAAGATAAATTCAATCCTAAAACAACGTTGTCACCTACGTTCTTTTTTCACTTCAAAACAAAAGATCACTGTCAGCCTTCCCACCTGGCAAACAGCAGATCAGAGCTGGACTCAAAATTCATCTGATGGGCAAGTGAGGCTCTGGAGAAGGCAATGGAAATGCCCTGAATTACTTCAGCTGAAAACTACAGTTGTTTGCCTGTGTCAGAACAACTACCCTGGCCTGATCCTATGAAATTTAAATACCTTTGTCAAGGACAGTGCTCACCAGGACATTCAGTTCCTGGGAATAGGAAATAGGGGTTTATTCTCAATTAAATAAGTCTCCTTGTAACTTGTTTAACCAGAGACTCTAAAGATGACGTTCATTAAAGTCCTGTGTCAGATTCTACATAGGCTGCATTTTCTTTTACATTTAAATGCCCACATGCACATAAATGAAGCCATCAGAGCACCATTACATCAAGAATATACAATTACATCAAGATTTATTTAACTGAATCCCCCTTAATTAGGTCATAAGGTATGATGAAGCAGTTGTTAACTGTGTCGTAAGGAAGTCTACAAAGGGAATGAAATATTTAAAACAGTAATAACATACCTATCCTGCTTTGCTATTTATGCACAGTTAAACACATAAAAACAAAGGAGCAACTCTTAATTACAAGGACAATTTATTTTGCTGACCTTCTTTTTAGGACACAAGCCAAACCCACTGGGGGTTGGTTTGGTGGTTGCTCTGGTTGACTTTGCAGGGAAAATGTCCTGGTTCGTTGTTGGAGAGGCTGCAGCTCCTGCCTGGAGAGAGCAGAGCCTTTCACAGGGCTAATTTACAGCCTTCCCCAGTGGTCAAGGGCAGCCATGGAGTACACAAATTACAGTTAAAAATAGAGATGGCTTTGTAGAATCTCATTCCGGTGGCTTCCAAAGGTGCAAGGCCAGGAACATGCATCTCATTCCATGCTGCCTCTAAGCTCTAAGCCCATTTTCATTTTTTTTTTCTTTTTTTTTTTTTTACTTTTCCCCTTGGATCCTGAGCTCCACTTCAGTTTTGAACTTCCATAGGAAGGCAGGAGGTTAAACCAAACTGCTAACTGTGTCTCTTCAAAACTGACATTTAATACAGGGTATAAATCACTGTGGGAGCCTGTTATTCCTTCAGGAATGCAATTACATAGGGTCAAATAAAACATGAAAGAACCCAACAAGTTTTAAAATGTAGTATGTTCTCAAAAGCAGGCAAGAAGGAATGCAAAGCAGTCCAAATATGCTAACATCCACATGTTGTCCTGTATGAGGGGGATTAGAAGGGAAGGTTTCTGCTCTTTAATGATTATGTTGTTAAGGGTAGGTTTGTTGCAGGTTCTTGCTGAATACCAGCCCACTCAGGGAGCTTTGGGCAGATTACTGTATTTATTTAAAGCAGGTGTCTTTTATATATCTCATTATTTTAATTGCCACCGTAGTTGTGTTTAAGATATCATTTAGCACAAAATAGGATATGCAAAGTGGGCATTCACCTTTTCCTTGAGACTCAGAGGTGCAGCCCCCACTCTTGTGGTGATGGAGAGATATCAGAGACACATCAGGGGAGAAACAGCACTGCAAAATCATCTCTTTGATAAACCAATACTCCTGATTTAGGTCACCTCCATCTCAGTCTCATCGGTTTGCTTTTGAAACAGGCAAAAACATTAAATAAAACCTCATGAAACCTCTTAAAATCTGAAGCAAAGGTGATTAAGCAGGTTCAGCACCTCCTACAACATCACTCCCTGTCACCATTCACATTTCACTCACATTTCTCTGAGAAAAACCCTTCTGTATTTTAAATGCATTTAAATAACCTGGAAGGAAAAGTCCAGATATCCTTGCAAATTTTTGAGGTCAAATTTGCCACCTTCAATTTCACTGCTTTGTATTTTATACCATGAATAATTAAATTAAGCAAACTTTGAAGTTATTTAATTGAAAATCTGGGATTTATCGAAGGCAAGTTTTATCTGAAAATATTTTTTTCAACTAAAATAGATTTTTAAATTCAAAATTAAAGGCTTTAAAAAAAACACTACAATTTTTAAGCATCTAAGATTTCCTATAGAATGTTCTTTTTCTCTTTTTAAAGAAGTGACTTCTCCCCAAGAATGAGTGATGTTTAAAAACTACATATATGAGAGAGTACTTTGCTTTTTAAAAGCCTTATATTTTTTAAATTGCTTCAATGTTACTTTTAAAAGTTTTGCTTTCCACATTTAAATGCAAACCTTTCACTTTTTAACCCTCTCCATAAGAAAGTAACACAAGTAATACTCTATATTTTAAATGTTTTCCAGGGAAAAAAAAAAAAAACATTTAAAAGAAATATGTGAAATAATTCATTTTTCTCTTCAAGTGAAGCAGGGAAAACCTTAATAAATTGGGCAAAAGTACTGGTTTCCTCCAGATCTTTTAAAAATTACGTTTTTACAGCATATTTCCTAATGGGAAAATTACAAGTGGGGATTTTTTTCCCCTACAAAATCCCCATAGCTCCCACTCTCAGACTCCCTGATTTCACCTCCACTAAGGCTGCCAGAATAAAACTTTGGATTTCTCTCCCCTGTTGTATAGCATTACAGCTCCATGGGTCACTGGTGCTGCCAACACTTATATATATTCTCAGAACAAAGCCTGGAAAAAAGTTTTTGCAGAACAAACCCTTTGTTAAAGGTAGAACTAACACTACTGTCCATTACAAAGGTAATTAAATACTTCCTATTGCAAGAATATGGATTTATTGGCTTAAAATGTTGCCTCACTCCAGCCACATGGGTGAAATACCTCATGTTAATCGTGGGCCTCAGGGTTGGTTTGTGTGTGGGGAGGATTTTTTAATATATTTTTAATATCAAGCAGAATGACTCACCTGTTTCAGAGGGGAACAAACACAGCTCCAGGGGTTTCTCAAACAATCCCTGAGCCCTGTGCTTTAAAATGTTCTGGTGTCCTAATTCTTTGTAGGTAGGGCTTAAAAATTCCTAGCAAGGGAATCTCTGGATAAAGAACAGATTTTTCACTGGTCATATGAAACTGTCCCCAAATGCAACCAAATTATGAATGTTTGTAAATTGCTGTTTGAATGGAGAAAGACATTTGAATTTCACTTCCAGTTTGAAACTGTCTTAGAGAATTCCCCTTTTTTTAGTATTGCTTGGGAAAGAAACTACAGTGAGGAAAATCCCATCCTCACAGAAGGGACCCCCAAAATCTGAGGACACATTGGATTTGGTGGCAGAGGTGCAGGGTCTGTGTGGGACCAGTATCCTGAGGCATCTTTAAGACTCCAATCCTGATGCCTGTGACAAGCTCTGAGCCTCACACTGCCGTGTGAAATGGTTTGGAAAATGCTACTAACCTGGCAAAAGTTTAAATGTTTTTCATCCTTTCTAGAAAGTCCTCCCACCTTCAGCTGGGAAGGTTACCTCCTTCGGATACAGCTCCTTGAGCTTTCCTCTGCTGGGAAGAACTAAACCAACACCAGGTAAAATTCAGGTTAAATCTAGGGAAGAAATTCCTGGCTGTGAGGGTGGGGAGGCCCTGGCACAGGTGCCCAGAGGAGCTGTGGCTGCCCCTGGATCCCTGGAATTGTCCAAGGCCAGGCTGGACAGGGTCTGGAGCTCCATGGGATAGTGGAAGATCTCACTGCCTGTGGCAGGGGGTGAGATTGGATGGTCTTTAAGGTCCCTTCCAACTCAAACCATTCTAGAATTCTAAGCCCATTTTGTGCATAGCTGAGCCTATTACAGGTAAAACCCCACAGCAGTTCAGTGACAGCAGATGTGCTGCAGAGATGCTCCTGACTGCAGAAATCGAAGGCAGGTCTGTATGAAATTGAATACAGAGTGAGTAAAAAGGTAAAATTTCATCTTTTTAGATGTGTTTACAGAATCATTAAGGTTGGAAAATCCCCCTAAGGTCAAGTGCAACAATTCCCCCAGCACTGCCAAGGCCACCACTGTCCCATGTCCCCAAGTGCCACATCCACCCAGCTTTTAAATCCCTCCAGGGATGGTGACCCCACCACTGCCCTGGGCAGCTGTGCCAGGGCTGGACAATCCTTTTCATTAAGAATTTTTCCCTAATATCCAATCTAAACTTCCCCTGGTGCAACCTGAGGCTGTTTCCTCTTGTCCTGTCCTTTGTTCCCTAAACAAAGAGACCAACACCCAGAAAGTTTGCAGTTGTCCCTCAAGGAGAAATATTCATTTCACCAACCCAAGTAAAACTGAAATAGTGAATTTCCCTACTGGAGCAGGGAAAGAGAAATGTCAGTCTGGCTCTGAATGCTGAAAGAAGTAGCCCATGGAACTGCAAATCTGCTGATAAGATTTATTACACTGAAACTGATACCTTAGAGAAAAGCAAAATGTAGTGGCTTTATTTAATGAGAAAAAAAAACAACTTTAGCATTCATAAGCTTATAACAGCATTATCAATATTATACAAAGGTTTTGAAGAAACACTGGGTAAAGTATAGACAGCTGTGGCAAAGTGTGACACAGGGGACAAACTTCAGTCTGGATGGAAGTGTCAGACTCTTGTACCAGGCTGCTCTATCCAAATCTTAGGTAAACCCTTGATATGTTGCCACACAACATTTCTGATGAAACTGGAGAGCAGATGGATGAGACAAGTGTTGTAAGGAGGATAATAAATTGTCTAAACTGGAGATGAGAGCACATTGTACTGATGGAACAAGTGAAGTGAAGGGAGGTTACTGGAGGAATTCTCAATATCAGCTGAGGGATGACTGCAGTTAACACTGCCTCTACCATGCTGCTGCTAAACATGGAATCATTTCTATGCAATTTGCCTGAGGCACAGAGTTAAAAGACATCATCAGTACCAGGAAGATCAGAATATCATACCTGAGGAAGTGACCTACAAACCACAAGATGACTCAGGGACTAATACAAACATCTACTACAGTCATTGACTCGTGATTCTTTCTGATGAATTCTCTGCTCAATTATGTTTGAAACAGATTAGTTCAAAGTGGGGTAAATGTGGAAAACAGGTGCAAAGGCTGGTCAAGATCCAGGAGACATCGTGACAGTAGAGGGATGGAGTAAATGGAAGTTCAACACTGGCAAGTGTGGCCAGGAATAAGAAGGGGAAGATTTCTAAGAATCATAACAGTGGGGTTCATAAATAGGATCCCAAGAGGAGTCAGAAAAGTCTGAAGCTGCAGCCTCATTAGGTTAAAAACAGACATAAAATGAGGCTGCTTGCTCTCACTTAAGGGAAGCTCAGTTCTCGAAGGGGAGACGGACTTAATCTCAAAAACCTGATAAAAACAACACTAAATATGGATTTTTCAGCAGGAGGAGGAAGTGCTGAAAGACAGGATGGACTTAGCAAGCACTTAGAGCTGAGTAGTAGGTCTCTGCTGATAAAGTTGTGGCTCAAGCTCTATTCCTATTTCCTAAACACCCTGAGTGAGCACACAGCTCAGAGGAACCATCAGATGCAAAAGGCACTGCTTGTTAGACAGGATTTCCATCCCCTAGAAAGAAGCCAGCACTGCACTAGAAGTGCCTCAGAGACCAGCAAACACTTGGATTACCAGGCATTATTATCTTTAGATTTAAAACAATGTTCTGATTTGGAAAATCCAGGTCAGATTGAGGGTTGCAGGGTAAATCATAAACCAGGTGTGTGAGCAGTTACTGTGCCTGCCATAAACACAACGGCTGAGCTGTAAGGGCAGACCCTGAGGATCAGATTCAGTTGGTGCTTGGTCTCTCTTATCCCACTGGTGAAACTGGATTTTTACTAAGTATTGTGCTGGAGATCCTCGTTTCACTCCACACACACACACACACACACACACACACACACACACACACACACATGCATTCAGGCAGGCAGTCTCATAAACTTTAACTGCATACAGAAATTCCCATATTGCCTCTTGGATATGCTCCAGCTCATGAAGGGGTGCTGTGGATGATCAGTACCTGCCAGGTACAAAGCCTTCTCTTTTCTCCCCAGGTTGAGGGCTGTCATGAGCTGCCCTAATGCCTTTGCAATAAAACTCATCAAATTCCCCCAGTATAAGGTAACGAGCTGTAGCCCTTCTACCAACCTACATCTGCTCCTTACAGCAGGCCAAGAAAACAACCGGCGATGTTAGCTCTTCATTCTGTTCCTCAGATCATCAACTCTCTGAAAATAACAAAATCTGAAAGGCATATGGACCTTCTCATAAAAACAACAAACACACAAACAAAACCTCAGATGAGTTTCCCAAGTCAGCAGGATCTGCCTGCTAATTATTACAGTACAGAGGGACCGACCATCCTGTAGCCAGAAATTACCCAAGAAGAGGCCTGAGTTCTTCCCCCAGGCTGGACTGTTTGGACACACTGAACTCCCTCATTTCTGGGTATAACATGTGGGATTTGGCTGCCCAAATCAATACAGCCACAAGACCTAAAAGGCTACATTTAGATTAGATATTGGGAAGAAGAATTTCCCTGTGAGGGTGGGAGGCCCTGGCACAGGGTGCCAAGAGCAGATGTGGCTGCCCCTGGATCCTTGGAAATGTCCAAGGCCAGGTTGGATGGGACTTGGAGCGATCTGGAATAGTGGAAGTTGTCCCTGCCATGGCAGGGGGTGGGAAATTGATGAGCTTTAAGGTCCCTTCCAATGCAAACCATTCTGGGATTCCATGATAGCAGGGCACTTGTGATAGATGTCGAGGGCTGCTTTTACCCTCACCTTCGTGCTCCTGCCTCTCACATGTAGCCAACGTGGGCTCTGCAGAGACAAGGAACTCCTCTCTACCACAGGAATCCTTGAGATATTTTGACCCACACAGAGAGGAATATAGATTGATGAATGGTATTGGGCCTGGAGAAAGCAGGCTGGAAAAAAAAATGAGAGAAAAATATCTGTAGCCACAGATGGTTTTGACCCTGGAGTGCTCTCTCCCCCACCAATCCCCTCTGCTTACCTCAGAGCCTCCAAGGAAATGCATCCATGGGGCATGAGAGAATGGGGAAGGGAAGAACACAGCATCCTACACAAACATGACCTTCCCTGCAGACCCAGGGCCTGCTCTCTCCTCATCACAAGGGGCAGGGAGGAATGATGTGAAGCAACAGGGCAATTACCTTCAGCAGATGGGCCCCCCGTGCAGCCCCCACCGTGTCTGTGCTCAGAGCTGCTGCCAGCCCTCTCTTGCAGGGAGAGGAGAGAGCTCACCTCCCCATCCAGAAAAAAAATGTAGCATCTGTGGGAGAAAGACATATGTCTGGCCTCCACCGTGAACCCTGCGCCTGGCAGGAGAACGCGATGCCGATTCCAGCCCCAGCTTTTCATTCCTGTTGTAACAGTCATAAACGCCTGCTGAAACCTAAGAAGAACAAGACTGTAATCCTAATAAAACAACATTCTGGAACCCTGAAAACTAGATGGAGGCTTCTCAGGCCAACTTTAAAATTATATTCGCTTTTCCAAGAGCTGCACTTTGTGTGTGCCGGCGGGATGGACGCTGGCAGGCTGACCCCAATGGGATGGGGGATTTCAGAGGGGAAAGGACAGGAGGCAGCTCTGCAGCACAGCAGCCATCCTGTCCCAAAATATAGAGAGACTCCCCCAAGCCCAGGCTCTTGAGGTCCCCTCCTAAAAGCAAGCCTTGATATTTTTTCTCCAAATGCCTTTTTTTCCAGATGCCCTGACTCCACAGAGCAGGAACAGGCTGTCCTTGTTTGAAGGCAAAACCTTGTGCAAAGGCACAGCTTTCCATGCTAAAATCTTTCCCTCCCTTTTTGCAGCATGGTGTTGAAGAGAAGCCATGGGACTTCATGCACCAGCCACCCCCAAAGTGAAGAGGAGGAAACAGGGTTCAGCTTTCCCTTCTCTCCATCATGCTGCCCTCCAGGGATGCTGTTCTCCCTTGCTGGCATTGTCTTCAGCAAGGCACCACATCAACTGGTGCTTCTTTTTGGGCCTTAAAACACTGACCAGCTCTGAGCCCAAGGGTGGCAGGTCCTCAGTAACCATCAATTTGCATCCTTCCCCTGGCATCTGTAGAGCTGGAGCTGCAGCAGCCAAGAAGCTGCGCTCTGGAACACCAAGCTGTGCCGGCCCTTTCAGAGAAAAAAAACCTCTGTTGCCAACTCTTGTGATTTTACTGCAAATCTTCCCTGATGTTATGTGAAACCCGAGCTCCTGATGTGCCACTCCATCCAGCACTTCCACTTTAAGGAAAAAAAAAAAATTCTGTGGTCTTTTTGGTCTTAAAGAAAACACTTTCCAGGAGGTGGCCTGAACACATGCTAAAGGCTAAAAGTAGCATTCACAGAATAAAACCATGTCATGATTTTTTAAATATTTTTGCAGTTCTGGGGGCCAGACCTGTGATCTGGAGAACCACAGGTTGTAGAGAACCCAACAATTGATTGGGCAAGTGCACTGTGTGATAACGGGTATGCGGTGGAAGGCGTGTGACAGCTCCCTAATCAGCTCTGTGGGGATGACATGAGTCAGTCCCTGCAGGGAATAGCACATTGGGGCTGCAAACACCCACAGGGCACTAGTAATATTTATCTGGCAAACAGCATTTTCTATCATCACATTGTCTTAGAAGCATCAATTAATTAACTTTAACTCACCAGCGAAGTAGGAAATGTTTTCCCAGGCTGGGGAAGATGTGAAGGTGCAGAGAGGCTCCAAATCTCAGCCCCAGCCTAGGGAGGCTATCAGGTCAGGGCTGGCTTTTTAACAGCTCAGCACTTCAGCAGTGGATGAGCTTCCCCAGCAACTCCATTCCCACTGGCACACCACAAAAAGCAGCCAGCATTTCCGAAGAGCTCAGCGTGCCCATGTGCACCACAATCTCATCACCACTGTCCTGGTAGAAAATGAGGGGCTGAAAATCTGCTCCCAGGCCACAAAAGGCTGCTCTTCGTGCTGACACTGAGGGCCTCTTTGACTTGGGTGAATCACTTCACACCCACATAAAAATACACAGCTACACAGCTCCTCCCCACGCCACAAGACGTGTCCTACTCCTGACATTCAGATCACTCTAGACTTCCCAACTTGGCCCTGACTGTGGGTGGTGCATTCTTAGAAATCTGGCCCTGAGCTATTTTGGATTGGCCCTGCAGAGCAAAGAGACTGACACACCTCAGCTCTCATGTGCATTTAGTGGTGCACAAGAGGGGGCAGCTCCCAACTGATCCACAGGAGACTCAAAGATGGAAGAAAGGAGGAAAGATCTACCCACATTCATGCACAGTTCCTCATTTGGTTTGAGTTTTTTTCCTGAGTGCAGCCTTTAATCTCTGCAGAGTGGAATTTTTGTGAAGGGGAAGTTTTGGAAAGAAATCAATGGACAACATCACAGATCAAAATCATAGCAGGTATTATAGCTGGCCATAAAAGAGAGAGCATTTCTGAGTGTAATGTTCAGAAATGGAGGAGGTTCAGCTCTCAGTGCCTTTCACACATTACAGTTTTCACACTTTAGCCAATAAAGGCATCTCCCCTGTGCTTCTTCCTCAGGATCTCATCTGCAATGGGATATATAAGCTGTAGAAGTCACATTTCACTTTCAAATCAGCAAAGTAGAATATTGTGTGATATTTCAGTCCACAGAGGAGGAGAGAGTGAACACTTTGCACTTAAATAGCTAAAAGCTTCTAGTGTGACACAAAGGCAAACTTCACTAACCTTTACTTTTCCCCACTTCTTAACGGCACACAGATCCAATGAAATCAAATGAGATAATCCCAGACTGGTGCAGCCTGGAAGCAGAGGTGAAAACCTCCCAGAGCTCATGCAATCAGAACAGAGCTCGGACATTGTCGACTTCCCCCCTCAACTATTTCCAAATAAAACACTTTGTTGCTTGGCTGCTCCTGCCAAATGAGTTAACAATAAAAGAAGGAACTTGTAAAGCTTCTATCCACAAAAAAAAAAATAGTGAAAAAAAGAAAAAGCAGGAAAAAGAAGTTAAGGAACTTTAGGGAAAAAAATGAAAGGGAAAAAACTCTAAGAAACTATAGGGCAGGTCCTCTGACTGGAGTAAATCAGCACAGACCCAGCTCTGTTGCTTTACCCCAGGCAAATTGTGGGCCTGGTGCTATTCTGCATTTCTCAGGGGCAGGGGGTGGTCTCCACTGGAAGATTGCAACACTGCAGGATACTTTTCCATATTAAAAAGGCGCTTTTTAGCGTTTTGTCTATTGCCAGGTTTTGGGTTTATTGAGGACTCATTTGGCAGAGCCATCCTGGAAGAACAATACAGATGTTTTATGGAGAAATAAACTGGGACTTGGGCTGGATTCTTTCAGTGCTGGATTCCACCTAATTTGGAGGGAGAAATGGCTCTTTTAATGAAGGGTGCAATCAAAACCTGTATGAAAAGCCAATATGCCCTCGGCAAACGGAGCAGGAGATACACTGCCCCTCTCTGCTGCCTAGTAAATTCTGGTCTCTTTAGCACAGCAAAAGCCTCCCACAAGGGCTAGAAAACATCCTTTTTTTTAGCCAGGGAATCAGAGCACCACAGCTTTCCCTCTACTGAATCTGTTGGAGGGAAGTGGTGAGGTCTCAACAATAGAGAGGGTCTTTGCAGACTAAATCTGCCACATCTTAGTAAGGAGCAGGTCCTGTGGAGTCACCTGGTCTTTGAGAGCTCTCCCTCAGCAGGGAGCCACAGTCATCTCCTTAATTAGCACCATGTTTTAAATAGCAGCTTCTGGAGCACCTAGAGATGATGTGGGTGCTTCTTCACTGGTGTAAGATTGCAAGGGAAGGGTTGAAAAAGTATTACGCTCCACTCACAGGAGGGTTGGTTTCACTTCCTTGCAAGGAAGGTGATGCCAGATGACTGGGAAATCCAGGTTTGTTGTGAAATGTCAGCTACACGGTGCAGAGTGCCCCTTAAATCATGGCAATTGTCATTGACAGAAGAAAGTGTTTGCCACCCTCCAGCGATGCTAAATAATCATTGTCCTTTGGGTCAGATCAAGCTAGAGGAAAGCTGCAGGCTAAAAAAGGCTTTTTTAATCTTTTCTTTGGCTTCTTCCTTACTTCCCATTTAGCAAATTTTGCTTTTTACATCAACCATCCCTTCAGATCTCTTTTTTTTTTTTTTTTTTTTTTTTGTAGCGCTGAACACTTTGGTGAGCAAAGCAAAGGAAGAGAGACTTGAGTGTTAAACTGACATGCCCTCCCAAGGGTTATTAAAAGTGGCCAGATGTTGTGAGCTATGCTAGAGAAATCTTCACAGGGGAAGACTCCAAAAGTGAAATATTGGCACAGAATTTACACAAATTCCCAATCAGGTTGGGAATTTGCAGGTACTAGAAAATAATACACAGGCTAAGCAGCTCTGGGGAATCGAGAGTTTGCAAATCAAGGGGTTGGCTGATGGGAAGAAAAGAGTTTTTGGGAATTGCTTTGGGCCAGCATCTAGCAAGGCAGATTAGGCTGGCTCTGGTCCAGCAATGCCCTTAAGCACAGGTTTAACTTTAACCCTGAAAGAGCCACTGGAATCAATGGAAACATCAGCACCCTCGGTCTCACGGGCATTCAAGACAGGTTTGTATGGTCACAGCAGAGAAATGAGCCCCCCTTGCCAGGCAGAGGTTTCTGTTTCCAGCACCTGCTCAGCCTGCGTGGGGTCAGTGCATCAGGCTACCTGCAGGGACAGGAATCTCCTATTCCAAAACCATTTCTAACTTCTCATTTATTTTCCTCTCTTTTGAAGTCAACAGCCAACTCTTCAAAACCACCTGTGAAATTCTGTAGGAGTGGTTGGAGACATTCCTGCTGGCTCCTCCAGAGTCTGGATTTCACTGACATCTCTCTCTGCTTCTCTTTCAGTTTGTTTTTGGAACAGCACATGGGGTTTTTTTGACCTGTCTTGAGAAACTCAGTTTTGAGGATAGATGGGTTTGTTTAAAGTGGAGTTTCTCAGCTCTGAACTAGAAATGGCTACATGTACAGCAAGGATTGAAGGTCCCTCTGAGCCCCATGAAAAGCTTTTTCTGAGGGTACAACAAGGGATGCAACAAAAACAAGGAGTTGGTTTTGCCTAGCAGCTGAGAATAACAGTGTTGTTATTTATCCATTACTGCTACTCCAGACCTAAAAATAGTTAATTTTTAACCACCAATGACAAGGCTAACAGCAGTAGGTTAATATATTCAATTTCCTATGTATCTGATGAACTGATAGCCAGTCACACATTGTCCAATATGCAGTTTTTGGGCTGGCCTCCCTTTGTGGTCTGTTTGCATTTGCATTAACCTGGGAGTATTAATCAGGTTGTGTAGACACCCAGGAACATAAACCAACTCAAACACCCCAAAGATACACACCACACTCAGAATCAACACACAGAAACCACAGGATGGAGTGCAGTGTCCATTAACTGAACCAGATTAATCACATACACACTAAGGGAGGCCAAACATAAAACATCTGATTCCCACCAACCTCTAACTGTACAAACCCGAGTAAATACTGAAGTACCCAGAGGCATGACTGGCCTCCTGCCCCTACCACATATGCTGTTAAGCCCACCTTGGAAACAAGGTCCAGGTAAGGAAATCATTAGCCACAAAAATACTTCTGATGTGACCATTCCCCAGGAAACCACCTCCAAAGTCCATATTCTTGAAGCCCAAGTGTTATAATCCTTTCCATAAACATGTCAAGCTTATTCTTATAAGCTTCCCTTAAGTCACAAACATTTCTCTGATTTGAACCCAGTGTACTCAGACCAATGCAATCACAAAATCATAGAATAGAATCAGCTGGGTTGGAAAAGCCTTCCAAGATCATCAAGCCCAATTCCCATCACTGCAAAGGTCAACACTAACCCGTGCCCCAAGTGCCATGTCCACATGGCTGTCAAATCCCCCCAGGGATGAGGATTCCACCACTGCCCTGGGCAGCCTGTGCCAGTGTCTGATCACCCTTTCTGTGAAGAAAATTTTCCTGACATCCAATCTAAAATTTGTACCCATTTAGCATCATGTTCTTTACCTTACCTGCCTTATTTTCCTCTCTGATGTTTACCATTCTGATGTTTAGATGTACAACCATCACCCTTCTTCTCAGCTTTCATTTTCTAGGTTAAATTTATCTCTCTGATTCCTCTCCCAGGAGACAAGCTCTTCCCTTCCAACATCTCCACCATCTTTTTCTGTAAGCAGCCCCGGTCAAACTCACACTTCAGGAACATGGGGACCAGAACGATCCATAGGATGCCACAGTTCCTGGCATATTTAGCTTCTCCTGAAAGAAACTCCTCCTGGGATATATGAAGGTGTGCATACCTTTTTCAGAGCCTGTCCCATGAATTATCCACACATTTTTTCTCCTTTGTCATCTACGGATGGCAAGTCTCTATAGTGGAAATTCTTATTACTCCCTAAACTCGTGACTTTGCATTTTTCAGTACTGGATTTCACCTCTTTGCTATTATTCCAGTCTTCAAGGTCATCCAGTTCTCTCTGCATGGTATGTCTCCCAAGTCTGTGTCATCAGCAGACTTCAGCAGCATGCTATGTTTTGTGTCAAGGTCATTAATGAAAATATTAAATAAGATCCATCCCCAAGAAAAATCCTTGGAGAGCTCCACTCATACCCAGCCAGACACTTTCCCATGCTACTTGTTGTCACTCAGGCAGTTCATCTGAGCAATACTTGCTCAGTCTCCAGTTTAAACAGCATAACACCAAACTATTAGGAAAAGGTTCTTCATCCAAATAAAGCCTTGCCTTTGCAGATAAAGATTGTTGGAACTCTCCCAGACCAACTCTCCCAAGCTCAAAGGTGCCCTGAGCAACCTGGTCTAGTGGAAGGTGAAAGTCAAACCGTTCTAGGATTCTGTAGTGAGCAAGTTGTCATATGCCAACCAAGATACAATGAGGATGGCTCTGCATTCTGGTAGGTGAGATCTTACACCTGCCCAACTTGCTGAGCAGTGTCAGGTTCCTAAAAGCTGCTAGGCCATTGTGCATTAAAATTAACACTGTTAAATTAATGTTGTTAAAGCATGAAGCAAGTACTGAGTTACTGTAATCTTTCCTAATGGAATAACACCGCTCCAGAGAGGCTGGGGATGTGGTTTAGTGGTGAATGTGGTGGTGGTGCTGGGTTCAGTTGGGACTGGTGATCTTAGAGGGCTTTTCCAACCCTAATGATTCTATGATTTCTATGCTTTATGTATTAGTAGACTATTAGTGATAAAATTCACCAACTGCACTACAAACTTGTGCCTATTTCTGTCTCATCTTAGGGAAAATAAAATTACATCAATCCAAAGGGAAAGATTTTTAAATTACATCAATCCAAAGGGAATAAAGGTTATGTTGCCCTCCTTTGATGACAGTGGGAAATAAGCAGCTCACCATTCAGCATTCGTTGGTATTTGGTGTAATAAATACACTTCCTGATGGACGGCTGTGATTACAACGAGCACTGTACAGAAATGACACTGCAATTTAGGAATAAGACAAACAGGAGTGATGGAGTTCAAAGCCCCACCGCGCTCGCTGGGCTCGTGTTTGGTTTGCTGGTTTGTTTAGAGCCGACTCTGCGTGCCCGCGAAAGCCGGGATCGCCTCGAGGGTCACCCCAGCTGAAAAGCATCTGCAGTGATCCTCGCTGACCTTTCTCTCTGATAGCACCCTGCCTGCCTTTTAACGGGGGCCTGAACCGAGTCAGAGGTGAAACAGATAAATGACTGAAGATCCAAATGTTTTCTCAACAGGCAAGTTCCCACATGCTCAATTTTCTTTTCCTCCATGAAGAACAAGAGGGGGAAAAAATTGCAAGTGATTAGCTAATGAACATCTGGTTTGCTTTATTTGGGCTTCCTTGCAGCCAGGGGTTGAATTTACTAATTTTTATTTCCTACTAAAAACAAAAAAGGAGCTCTTTTTTTTTTTTCCAAAGCCTATAGAGGAGAGGCTCCTCACAAGTGTGGCCGTTCTTTCCACCACTATGATTACCTGGCCCACATGCCACGTCCTGTGTGGTTACCTTCTGTCCTGAACTTTTCATGTGGTTTGACATGTCTTTAATTTAGACAATCAGACCACGTCTAACCTGAAACAAAAACACTCTTTGGAGATCCTGAACCCTTTTTGAATCCTACAGATGTCAACCCAGCGGGATGCAATGGCAAACTGTTAATTATATGTGCAAAAAGGGTTGATGTAATTACATAGTAAACACAAATATTATCTGATGTAAATATAGACTGATTGTGCTCTTGCACTGCTGACTGCTAAAAATAGCTGATTTAAGGCCCAGCTCTGCACTGACTTTAGATTTGAGCAGCACCATGGACTTGGCCTGTGCTCACTTCAGCTCCTGAATTCATCTCCACTTGTTTATTTTCCAAGGGTTTCACAGAACTAAACATGTGATCCTGCATGGGAATAATCAGAGATGGGATTTATGAACAAGCAAACAATGATTTGGAGCTCTGTTCTTCTTCCACCTCATAGAAATCCAGTTTTCCAAAAAGGCCTAAGCACACACCTCAACTTCCCCAACCATTTCAGAGAATTTCAAGCAGTTTCCCAAAATCTGTTTCTGCCTTGGGGAGTTACAACCTTTCTTTGCATGGTCAATTCATTTCAGAGGCAGCTATGAGACTAAATTTCACTGTTTACTGTTGCCCAGCTCTGAACAAGGGGTTAAGGAAATAAATTGCCAGTCATAAACCCTTTAAAAACATGGTTTAGTTTCTTCCCCCCACTCCCACAGATTTACCTTACACTGACTTTGCCAATGAGTTGCTCACTCCAGTCTGTCTTCAAATCGGTCACAAAAGCCCTCAAGCCTCGATGGCACATTTTTACTCAATAGACATAACTCCAAAATTGTTGAAAAGGCCATTTATGGCAAATCTTGGAGCCCAATCCAGAGCAAAGCTGCAGCAGTGTAAATCTGGAGGGACACTCACGTGACACGTGTAACTGATATCATACCCTGCCCCAGTTTATCACCCCCATCTTTATCGTTCAACCAACTTGTTCTCTAGAGAAGGATCATAAACCCACAGGTAATTGCAGGATGGCCACACAGACAGTAAAAAGAAAAAGCCTGCAGATGGGTAGTTCAAAGACAGATTTCTCAAAAAACACCAAACCACTGAAAGGAACCAAGCTGGGTCTCATTTGCGGATGCACTGAGCATCTATAAGTTTATTTAAAATCAGCAATAGCTGCAATATGCAACGCCTATCAAAATCAGACATTTACCCACAACTGTGGCTTTTGAAAGACGTGATTTACTTCAGAAGAGAAGAAGAAATAACAGGGCTTTTAGACAGACTAATAAATGTATGGTCCAGAGACTTTTCCAGTAGCATATTTATTGTCCAAGCCCTCCAGTCAGCAGCACACTTAATTTTAAGCACATGCTTAAGTGCTTTACTGAACAAAGCTGAAATGTGGACCCACCAGGCAGCTCAAGAAAAGCACTTTCACATCAGTCATCCTGCATGAGCAATGATAGCAGCCCAGCTTTTTACCATGATAGGCACAATCTAAGCTCAGAAGCAGCTCTTCCCTTTGCTGCTGGAATCTAATTTGGAACAAAGCCTGGGGAGCAAGAAGAGTTTTGCTGACTTCTTAGGATGTCCCATATGACCACTGGGTGATCCAGCATGGAGCCCTGAAAGGCTTCACCCATTGTCCAGTTTTTGGAGCAGGTGATGGTAGTGACATACAGGAACAAAAAGGATGCAGGATTAGGCAAAGCTGCAACAACCACACTGTTACACCAAATAATTTTATGCACATGAGAGTGCTACTACACATCTGACAAGGTTAGAGGCCCACCAAAGTCTGCATATGTCTGTGCCATGTACCCCAGCTCCACAGTTTAGGAACCAAGGAAATGACCACAGCCATAACAGGTGTGTAAAATCCTTCTTGCCTTATTGAAGGCACTGGGTTAATTTCCTACTCCTAGGTTTCTGTCTGGAAAAGGGACTGTTGGCATCTCTGCCATCTTTAAAAGAGAAAGGAAAAGGAAAAATTGTACTTGTTATTTTATAAGGAGTGTGGTATCAAAACGTGCCAGTCAGAAGAGGGCAGGGATTATTTTGATAAATTATCACCCACAGTGCTGAACACTAGAGAAGCCACATAAAATTATCTCTAATTGAAGGGTGGATTCTCTGGTATCCACTTAGATTACAGCATGTTCTAAGCTTTTCCTGCTTTCCTGCTCTCTGCCATCTTCTAGTCTAGTTAAAATTGAGCTTAGCTTTCCCTGTGCTGGGAGGAGGAGTTAGAACTCTCTCTAAAGCCTGGTCATCTATTTGCCCAAAAATTGTTAAAACGGACTATTTTTGAGATTCTCTCAGATGTGACTTAAACTGGGCTACGGACAGAGAGTGATAGGGGCAAAAATCAGGGACAGGGATCCACACACCCAAACAGTCACACAGAGCATGGCTGCATTAATCTTTCTCTTCCTTTAGGAAATAAGACTAAAAACAACAAACTCACATTGTCACAGTGCAGCTTCTTGCTCATTTAACACAGGACTCTGTGACATATCAGCCACGTGGTTGTGCTTGGAGGACTTGGGCATGCCAAAGTTCATGCTAGGCTCTATTCACCTGCAGCAAAAACCAGCTCTTTATGTCCACAAATAGGTTCAGAGCCTGCACTGCAAGAGCAGATTTTTTTTTTCTGAGCGAGCCATGGCCAGCATGCCAGACCTGCAGAAATCCTGTGAACATTCCAGCACCAGCCTGGACCCCTGTGGAGCCCATCTCAGCCTGCTGACCATTTTCCCTGTTAACTTTTAGAGACCCCTCAGGAGCAGTCTGCAAGTCCCCAGCTATAAAGCAGTGTTCTCTGTGCTCCAGAGCTCATTTACAGGTGCCTTGGGTCTGCCTGGCTTTGAAAGCCCTGCAAGACTTGGAGGCTGCTCAAAGTACCCCACACTCTGCCTGTGCTTTGAGCCTTCCTCCCACAGCTGGGCACCAATCACAGCAGATAAATTCCCCAGGACCAGTGATGTGTGTAACTCTGGGAGGGGACGTCAGCCCTTTCCTGGGAGCTCCAAAATGAGAGTTTTGTGTGCTGTCCTGGTCCTACCTTTCCCTGTGGATAGACAAAGAGTTTGTATTGTTCTACAGCTGTTGTAGGAGTCAAGGAGAAAGCTGGTGCTTCCACTGGCCAGTAAAATGTCATCACCAACACCTGCATCCATAGAAAGAGTAAGGTTGAAACAGCCCTATAGGACCACCAAGTCCAATCATTCCCCAGCACTCCCAAAGCCACCACTAACCCATGTCCCCAAGTGCCACATCCACACAGCTTTTAAATCCCTCCAGGGATGGGGACTCCACCACTGCACTGGGCATCCTATTCCAATGCCAGATCACCCTTTTAGTGATTAATTTGTTCCTAATAACCATCTGGCTGTCCCCTCCTGTCAGGGTATTGTGCAGAGCCACAGGGTCCCCCTGAGGCTCCTTTTCTCCAGGCTGAGCTCCTTCCCCAGCTCCCTCAGCCTCTCCTGGGGCTCCAGACCCTTCCCAACTCCATTCCCTTCTCTGGACATCCAATTTAAATCCACAAGTAGAGCACAAAGCTACATACATGGCTTTAAAAAGATTAAATTAGATAAATACAAGGGAGGAGCAATTTTATTATTAATGGAAATAAGAGACCTGGATATTCATCGCTGTATAGTTGGAGCTCCTCTCCCCTCTCTCCAATGCTTCTAGACCAGGACTCCACCACAGTGGTACTAAAAAACACAGGACTAAAACCCAGTTGTTGCCCTCAAATTCTCACAGCCTAAGTAGTTTTTCTGTAGCAAGGAACATTTCAGTCCATAGGAGCCTCTATTTTCCTCAGCTATACTGAGGCAATCCTGACCCTGCCTGATTTTCCACTTTCTGCATTGCTCACACATCCCTGAAGTACATGGAGAGTCCCTGAGCTTTTCAGACATCATTACCCAGCACAGAGGCAAAGGAAGGAAGAATCACCCTGCTGGATCTGATGGCTCCTGGATCTGAGCTTTATGTCCCTGCTCTGCACCTCAGCTCCCAGGGCCAAGGAGCCATCCCAGAACTCCCAGCCCCCATTAATGCTGCAGAACTTAAAGATTTGCAGAGTTTACTTGCAAAGCCTTTTAGAAGCAGGGATGAGTAAACAAGAGTGAAAAGTTAAACAAAGGAAATACATTTATGCTTGTTCTGTTTTCAAGTTTATGCAAACAATCCATTTCTAAAGCTGTCACTGACAGTCCTGGCACGTTCTCATTTCCCTGCTCAGAGTCATGTTGGAAACTGAAATCACAAGCATTTCTGAGATGCTTTGGGCAAAATACCTCTCCCTCAGCTCCACCAGCTGAAAATCAGTGAGGTTGGCTGTGGCTACAGAGCCATGGCAACATCCTTGTGCCATGATTCTGGAAGAAGAGGGAAAAGAGTCTGAACTTCTCCTGCCACAGCGGCCGTGGAAGAAACTGGAATAGAGTTATCCAAATGAGTTATGAAGAGATCAGTTGAAGAAATAACAGCAGGAAACCATCAGGCAGAGAAAGAACTAGAAAATACTATTTTTTAGCTGGTCAGGCAGTAAGTGGAGCTGCTATGAACGTAACCTTTTGCTCATGGCTTGACCTAAGGAAGGAGACATGGAGAGCCCACTCTCCACCAGCACAGCCCACCACGCTCCACGCAGGCAGGGAGGACTCTCTGCTAGACCCAAGCAGAGGGTCAGCAAAGCCACAGCTTCCCAAACCACGTCTCAAGAAGTGGCACATAGGTTTGTTTCAAAGGGAAAAGCTCTGCAGCAGCTGGAAGACAGCACAGTTGCCATTCCAACGCCTCCTCACCCTCTTTCCTCCCCTCCATTCAGCTGCACGGGACAGCACGTTTAACAGCTGAGCAAAGCCTACAAAGTTAATTTCTAGCTTTGAGATGGTTACTGGTAATTGTAGGTAATTTCAAATATAATTGCAATCGAGTTGAAAAAGATCTGTTTGCAGTGTTTATGCTCATCACTCTAATTTAAGACCTAGAAAGCTGGATATGCTGCTCTTCAAATACACACCCATTTTTCATCTTCCTGATTTTACCACGAGCGATCATAAAAACAGCCCCAGCAAACCACAGTCTGCAATGCAAGGCAAATGTTTGAGAAGCTGCATATAAAGTTTCAAGCAAAGCTGCTTGAAGGTTAACAACAGAACATGTTAATGATTATCAAATAGACAAGGAAAGCCACAAAGTGCTTCCAACACAGAAATGCAAGAGCCCCTCAAAATAAATGGTGGCTAACCTTGTTTGGAATAATACTTCTCTTCAAAGCCATGGAACTGTTGCATGTCGCAAATATGTCCACATGTAGTTTTAATACAGGAATAATTATCCATGGCATGTTTGTTAGTGGAAAAAGCAAAGGTCTCCTGTTACTTACACATAATAAAACCTGCATTGTTTACCATGAATGAGTTATATGAGAGTGGTAATAAATAAGTGTTGTAACAAACTTTTGCTGCCCAGGCCTGCAAACTGTTCTTAATATCTGCAGTTTGGTAGCACCTAGAGGCCCTGCTAAAATCTGTGGTGCTGAGCCTGCCTTCTGCAGAGCAAGAAACAGCCCCTGCTCTGAAACACAGAAAATATGCTATAGGCAGAATAAAAACACCCAAGCCCCTGGGCAGGGTGACTCAAAACATGCAAGTATTTGCAGAAAGCTCAGCTGGGAGGGACACACTGCAGATGACCCTTCTGCTCCCTCTGGGATGTGTCCCATGTGTGCAGCCATGTGAGTGGAGAGCAGGAACCAACCAACCTTTGATTCTGCTTTAAGTGGGTACTACCAAAGAGCCCTCACCAGGCAAAGCTACTCCTGTGTGCAACTGCTCCTAGGCTGGGGACTGAAACATGACATTTTAAACACTAGGATACACCCTTGAAGTTAAAATCAACAGCTGTGTGCTGGCTTATAGACACTTAAAATATCTGGGTTTTAAAAAATACATCTGGCTTTCTACATTTGACAAAACTCCTTGGGAGTTTTAAGCTCTTTGGGAAAGTCATAAGGAATCACAGGAAGGTTTGGGTTGGGAGGGACCTTAAAGACCACCTAGTTCCAACTCTAGTGCTTTTATCTGCCAAATCTGCACATGGATTACAGAATCTCTGGTCATCTCTATCCAATGTTAATCTCTGTCAACATGGGGCTGCTTGAAAAAAAACCCAACCAAATAAAATTCGTTGCTTGCTGTATTCTTGACTCATCAAACAAGACACTTTTAAAGCTGGAACTACTTAGGAAATTGCTTCCCATTAAAAAGTCAGAGGAAAATTAAAAAACAAAAATTCTTTATCTTAACATTTTCCTACTTTTTATTTTAAAATTTAAAAATATCTTTCCTTCAACTGATTTTGTTGGGTTTTGGCAGCCATTGGACCATTTGAGAATAGTTTCAGGAGCAAATTATCCACCCAGCTCTTCACAGAGCACCACCTCTGTGAAGATTGAAGTACTTGCTTAATTTAATGCAACCCACCAAGGCAACCTTCTCTGCAGAATTCAGTCAGAAATGTTATAGTCTAAAAACTATATGTAACTTATCTGAAGAAAACTTCAAAACCTTGCTTTAGTAATGAAATGGACTTTTTTTAACGTCTCAGGAAGTTGTTTCATATAGCAAAAGAAGCAGCTGTGGGATTACTGCACAGGATCTGTAGCTCTGCACCGTTTGACCTGAGCCAGACATTGCCCCCAGCAGTGTTTGCTCCTCCTTCATTCAACCCCCAAATAATGCAGAGTCATTCTCCTATTTATTTCTGTCTCTTCACTTAGGAAAAAGGAGTTTAGGACAATTTAAGATCATCACCTCAGGACTGTGCAAAGTCACAGTTGCTCCTTGTTGGATAAATAGGTTTAGTAAAGAGGAGGAGCTTTAAGGAAAAACTAATGAACAAACTGAAAGAGAAAAATTCAAGCAAATTAATTTCATGGCAGCCTTGCAAGACAGCAAGGCTCCTCCAGACTTTGCAGAAGGAAGTCCAAATTATTGCTCCAAAATAATGCCCTGATCTCACAGGTATCAAACAAATCCAGGTGAGCTATGCCCTTCTCCAGCCACTTGGTAAGATGTGTTAGACCCACAATCCTGCCCAACCATCTGGTAAATGTTCAAAAAGGAAAACCTGAATGATTTACACTCAGGAGCAATGGTGGTGGTGGGGACCAGGACTTCAGATTCATCAGCAGAACCTCAGCACTTCATTGTCACTGAACTCCAGTTCCTGCAGGCACTGACCATGCCACAGGAATGAAACCTCCAGCTCCCAACAATTATTTCTGCTCTGTTTTTCCAGATTTTCAAGGTTTTTGCTGTGCTATCAGTGACTACAGCATCCTTTAAGGCTTTACTGAGGAGGTAAAATAATAGGGGGGCCTCAGCAACCTGGTAATCAAAGGCAGCTGCATGCAAGACATTACACTCAAGCTCTAAGAATAACCATTAATTGCTTCTGTGGGTCAAAAAAATCAGCTCCCATGAAAAATTAATATCTAAATGAAGACTAATGAGAGGCTGGTTAAATGTAGCCGAGAAATAACAGTAAGGGAGAAAAATTTAGGACCCTGATTCTAAGTGCCTGGAGTAACCAAAAGTGATGGTGAAGCTGAGACTTGAAGTCTGATCCTTCAGACAGCGCTGGGCATGTTTATTAGTTCAGTCCATGGGTCACTGTTTTGTTTTTTAGGGGTGCCCAGAAAATCCTCTGTTGTTATTCAAATTGAAAGGGCAGCAGAACCAGTGAGATAAGTAAGTCCTTCCCTGCAAGGACTCTGGAACAAGTTAGCAAGAAAAAGTATGGAAAAGGGATTTTTCCTGCCAATGCTGTGCATACCGAATGCCTCAGAGATACTCCTCCAGGAACACAGAGAGCAGTGCTTTGAACAGACTGCCTGCAGCTCATCAGTTTGTTTTCCCCCTTTATAGCACATGCTGTCTTCCCATCCAGGCTGGAGGCACTTCTGCATAACCTGTGACCCAAGGAATAACCTTGGTCCTTCCACAGGAGCCTAAGCAGAGCAGAGAAAAACAGCCAGAGCTCACCCACCCTGAGGTTCACATCTTTGCCCAGGCTGGCATCGGGTTTAGCTCACGGTGATAAAATTGGCTGGAAGTAAAATTTATAAACTCAGTTGTCAAGACAAATTTGAAGGTCCCAGCCTGCCAAGCCCTCAAAAGAAAGGCAGAAGAGATCTGAACCTACTGTAAGGGGTAGGTACAACTCTTCCCCTTCTAACTTACAGAGAAATGAAGGGCAAAACTATTCCATCCCAGAAACTGCTGCTAAACCTGCCAAATACCAGCAAATATAAGCCTGCACTTCTTGATCTATAGGCATCAATTAGACCTGAAAGATGGTCTCATGTTATATCCTTCAGCATCCCAGCATGGCTGAGGCAGCAGCAGCTCAGGAGCCTTGCTCAGCAGTGTCTTGCTTTGTGCTTTGGGGACTGACAGCACCACAGGAGATGGGAAACAGCTCCCTGACCATGTGTGGAAGGGAGGATCTGTCAGCCAGATGTCTGGGACAGGAATGGCAGGAGATAATCTGGTACCATGAACATTTCAGGGAGGTCCTACTCTTCCACAGAGAAGTATGAAACCAGCCAGGGAATTTATTCTTCTCAGAAAACCTTCTCATTTCAGGCCTGCCATTTGTTCTGTGAAACAGGGAATAGGGAATGGGTGGGTAACTCCCAAGGAGCACCAGCCAAGTTCCCAGACTTATTTCTCAAGTGCTTTGCATTTCAATGTGCAAGTTGGAATACCAGCAAAGACCTTTCTTGGTAGCTGTTCTTCTATTCCTGGAACTTGGCAAAGGGACACTCAGTGATGCTGGAGATGCTCTGGTGTTTCACAGGCAATGTGAAATACTTGGAAAAAATGCAGCAAATTCAAGGCCAAGATAAAATATTTCTGGCCATGAAGATCAACCCTAACCTTTGTAAAACGCCTGTCAACAACAGCATTGTTTATTACAGCTATAGTCCAGCTGGTACTTTTGAGCTGAGAACTGGTTCTGATTCATATTTCATCTGTTCTGCATCACAAACCTCCATCCTTCTGTCTATGCTCCAGTGAGGAAACTTAACTCTAGAATTTCACATTCAACTCATAGTATGTGGGATTCTCTACTGATCTTGAATCAACCTTAATACCTTGCACTCAGATTTTGGTCTTTAATGACATTTCTTAGAGTATTGCATAAATACACTTCAGTTATAGATTTGATTTGAGCTGATTCCTGTGCCTGTTCATCCAAATATTTGTATTTACTGGGAACTCTGAGACACCTGATGTGGTTGCTGGTTTGGATTCAGTGACTGAAGCTATATGAATAGAAGTCTCTTTCCAAAATTATGGTTTGATTCCTTCTCTGAAGTCACATTAGGATATGTGTTTTAAGCACCTCATTCTTGGGCACTGTCTTCTAAAACTGATGCTAGTGGTCCCTTCCAACTCAGGACATTCCGTGATTCTATGAATTCATTCACTTAAAACACTGAGAAGCGAAAAGGAATTTGATTCCTGGCTAATCAAGTTAAAAACCTTTATTCAAACATAAGCTTTCTGTCCTGAGGAACCATATTTAAAGTGAAATTTTCAAAAAATCTGCATTTTAGGCTTCAAAATCAAGCCCAGCCAATTAAGGAAAGCAGGCATCTCACTACAGCTCTCTTGAGCTTATGTTTCATGAGGGGGTTCTTCAATTAAAGCATCATTTCAGACAATTTTTACTTAATTCACACAGTGAACAGTCCTGAATCAGTGAGCAGCTATTCTGTATTTTGCTCCACTCTCATTACACACTATGTCTGTACAACTTCTTTTGCAACCACAGCCCTGATCTGAAGGCAGGATTAATAATTTCTCCATAGGTTTTCCTAAAGAGCATTTCAATGGAATGTATGAGAGCTTGCCCAATAGTAGTCAATTCCCATCCACCCTGCAAAATGTAGAAGTGGTACATTTCCCATTTTATAGTCAAGGAGCTGAGGTACAGAACGGAGGTCAAAAGTGCTCATTAATTTCCAGAGGCAAATTTGCTATGCCTTGTACATGATTATTCATGGTACTTAGCATAAAATACTATTTTATGCATCCGACATCCTGATCTGGTTGAGTAACATGGCTGCTGCTGGTCCCATGCAATTCATATCAAATTTGTAGGATTTTAAGTCAGAAGGTGAACAGTAGAAGGTGAGCAGCAAACAGTGACCCCTAGGAAATATCCAGTTAAGGGATGGATGATTCTACCTAGGGACACACAAGCCCTATTTTCCCAGGCCAGCATGACAATACCTTGATTTTGGGACCATCCAGTTGGTCAATCATTACACAATTTCCAGTTGCTGCACCAGTAGAGAAAAGAATCTTGGAGACAATAACCAAATTAGTAGGAGAATGAAAATTGTTCATCCAGACATTTCTCCCATTTATAAAAAAGACAGTGGTCCGAGGGAAAAATAGTTTGTGGAGATAAAATGAAAGGTCTCTATCCCATGGCAGCTGCATCAAGGGCAGCTTTATGCTGATACTTCCTTCACAGTCTGGAGAGCTGGTACAGTGGAGATTTTGGGTTGGCCCTTCAGATTTGCAGTAAAACATGTTCAGTTTTCCAAGGGGATGAATTTAAGTGTAGTTTGAGACCATTAAGACAGACACAGTCCTGAGACTGCTGAGCAACTCTGTACCTGGGCTTGTGACAGTGCCCATTGAGGAAAAACCATATGTGAGATGATCTATTTCTAGCTGAGTCTTAAAAACTTCCAGGGATAAAGATTTCCCTCCTTTCCTCCTCCACTAGCAGCTTGTTTCAGCACTGCACTTGCCAGGAAGAAAGGTTTCCCTAATGTCCAACATGAAGCTCCCACACTGCAATCCGTGGCCTTTGCCCCCTTACGGTGTCACCTGCCACCATCAAGAAGAGTTTGATCCCATCATCTTTGCAGCTGAACTTCAAACAGTTGTATTAAATTTCCTCTTTACTTGGCCTCTGTCCTGAAAGAAGCCAGGATTTCTGTCCTTTTTCTGGGGCCCAGATACACTCTTGGCCCAGAACAGGGGGCCCTGCTTCTTTCAGGGTTAAAGCCAAGCACCTGTACAACCACCCCAGGGCTCCATCTGAGCCACAGGCTGAAGTTTCCCTTCCATGTAAACAGCTGGGGAGGGTTATTGACCTCTTTCATATGGACTGGGGACACAGCCAGAGTCGGCATGAACAGAGGAAAATTCACATCAGAGGTTTTTTAGAAAGCAGAACAGGCAAAAGTAGTCTGTGATATGTAACTTCAGGCCTCTAGCACACAAGGAGAGCTGTGGGGGCACCCCGAATGGGTTCCCAAAACCACAGGCAGGCAGAGCCACCATTCTTACCAGGCTGTTTAACCACTGAGAAACTAAAAATGATCAAAAATTCTTCTTTCCCCAGGTGCCATTACATTCTGGGAAGCCTAACCAGAGGCATGCAGGCAGGGAGGGAGTTTAGATCAGGTCCAAGAAGAGAAGAGGCCGAGCTGGCTGGGGCAGTTAACCTCTGACAGACAGTCTGTAATATACCTGACACAGAAAACAAACCAGGTGGTGCCACTGCTTGGAAAATACAGACACAGCGGGGGCCTGGGCATGGAGGAGGGGGAGAGAGGGAAAACACGAGCAGGGGAAAACTGAGAGGGCAGGAGTCGTTAACCCCTGATAGCGAGTATAAAGTATTTTACTCCCCATCTCATTCATTAGACCATGTCAGCTCCAGGAGTACCATGTCCATTCCCTCACATAAATCCAGCAAGTTTCTCTTTAAAAAAGACCAGACACTGTCTCTGCCATGGCAATCCAGCTGTCTGGCCAGCTGCCTGCCCTGCATGCAGGACCACAAGAGCTCAGCTTTGGCAGGTGAGGGCAGCCCTCTCCCAGGGGCTCCTGCACCCTCTTCCTGGCACTGCCACTTGTCCTCTGCTTCTTGCCTGCAGCCCAGGGAATTGGGATGTCCCCACGGGCCACCAAGTCCTGTCCCTGTCAATGCCAGCCCATGGGCAGGAGCAGATCAGCAGAGATCTCAGGGAGGCAGAGCTGTTCACCAACTCCATAGCAAGAGCTGATGTGGAACAGGCTGCTCAGGGAAGTGGTGGAGTCACAATCCCTGGAAATGTTCAAAAGATGTGTTGATGTGGCACTTGGGGACATGGGTTTGTGGTGGGCTTGGCAGTGCTGGATTAGCAGTTGGACTCCATGATCTTAGAGGGCTTTTCCAACCTTAATGATTCTATAGTTCTATAAACTTCTGGATGACTGATTTCATCCATGGCCCAGCATGGTCCTCTCAGGAGCTGTGACACAGGAAAAAATGGGACTCTCACCCTTTCTGCAGAGCCACATCCTACACAACCCTAAGGAACAAATCTTTTATAACCCGTGCTTAAATAAGGGTACAATGTTGAGAGAAAGGAATTACACAGAATAACTTGCATCTGGTACTGGTTTGGAGTTTATCTCTGCACTTCCAGCTTAAGGGGACACAATGTGCCCCCATCCTGCCCCTTTTTTATAAGTTGCTCAAACCAGCAACAACACAGCCAAGCTCTGGGAAATGCAGGAAGTAGTTCTGTCCTTGAAATCTGACTTAAATTTTTACTAAAAAGCTAGCAATTCCAATAAAAGAACAGGGGCACAAAATCAAACTATTTTTAACACATCTGTCTACAGTTAAACAACATTGTTTTTCTTTGTGAGAACTTAGTAACATCAGAAAAGTTGGAGAGACTTCCTGGGGCTGAGGTATTACAGGGCATCTTGTATACCTTGGCATTGTGTGGCTTTCCAGGACATCATTTTAACACTTCACAAATCAGGCTTTATGGACATTCTTCTCTCATAAATCCACTGCAAAGCAAACACAGAAATTACATGTTACACATAGCCAGGTAAACTGCACAGAAGATCACCAGCGAGCAGAGCATTTTTAAAATGTATAAAAACCATAAAGCATTTTAGGTGTTTTATGATGGCAACATTTCTTTTAGGGCCTGATCCAGCCTTCTTTGAAGTCAAATGGAGCCTTTCCATTGACATCAGAGGGTGTGGGATTTGTCTCACAGCAACTTATACCAATGAGAACAATATTTTGCTCTGAAGTCATTACTTTTTGCCGTGGATGTTTGGAAAACAGCTCGTCACCTGACAATACACCCTGAAGGTACTGACAGTCCATGTGTTTTCATTATTTAAAAATGAGACTTGGTAACGGGCTCAGCTGCTTAGGAAAGGTAATATTTTTCTTAAGTACGCCTACCATAAAGTAAATTAGCAAAATCTTCTTCAAGCTGTAACTAAAACATAAGGGCACAGCTGCCCTGGAGAAGAAAAAGGGCTCTCAATGTAAACTCCACTGATATCATCACCATCAGAAGGTCATAAAATTGATTGATTATAAATACAGTCCTCATTTGTTTACAGCTTGCATTTTTGGGTCCTGGGTAATTAGCACATTAACCATCCCTCAAAGTGAGTGCTTACAGGTGCCGCTCCCAGATAGCCAAAGTGGAAAACTGCACAAGAGCAGCCTGGTTTTCCTTCCACAATTCCTGGATGGAGGGGAGAAATGTCAGTTATGTGTTTAGCTACTTGATCACACCTACCCGGGAGCCAAGGGCGTAAGGGGGCATTAAAATGACCTCTTAATTTCCTTCAGCACTAAGGTAGCACCCAAAAAATGAGAGACATGTCAGCAATGTGAGGGTGATCTCCTCTTCGGGAAGCCTGTGGCTGCCAGAAGTCTTTTAAGATTCTTTTTCCCTCGGCACAAGCCAACAAAGGAAGATAAAGATCACCCTATTTGTGGTAACTGGTACTTAGTTCCTTTTAGTTACACTTAAAATAAACTCTTTTTGAGTTCTCCAAAGGTTTCAGCCTTCAGACACACCACTACTGAGCTGTAAGCCAGCCACCTTCCTCTCAGCCCCTCTTGGCTCCAAGTTCACGACTACTCTGTGCTCAGGACATTAAACTTTAAAGTCACGTTTTATTTGTACAGCTGGATGCATCAGGTTTATGCTTATTGTCTAATTAGCCAACTAAACCACTTCTGAAAGGGTTTTAATGCTTTACCCCCAGTGAGATCTCCGTAGTGAGTGTGTGTTGAAATGCTAATGGAGACAAAGAATTCCTTTTTGTAGGAATTTGCAGTATTTTGGATACATTTCGTGGGCCAAATCTTCAGCTGCTGTGGCTTGGTTGGAGTGAGGCAGGTTATTCCCAATTACAGACGTTGAAGGACTCCTGAAATTTAACAGCATGCCAGAGAGGCTATTCACTAATATTCTGGGTTTCAGATGGCTTAAAACTCTACAGCCAGTTTCCAGGTTTTTCCTGTTTTCCACAGAATTTTATTAGACATGCCTCCTGCATCTGGGACAAGATAACAGCTACAGGATTCACCAAGGCACTAAAGATTAAAGTAGGCATCGTCTGCCTTGGCATTTACATGATTTAGCAGATTAATTCTTTCAAAACATTCCCACTGGCATCTTCTGCTGCACAAATAATTTTAAAATCCCATACTTAGATCTTTTTCATCCATGAAACGAGAGTAGTAAGTGAGCAAAAAGGGAAGTCGCTGGCATAGCTGATGTCATCTGTGCATTAAAAAGGAGAGTTTGAGTTACTTTGGGGGGTATTTCTGTTAATGCTACCAGTTCCTAAATGGAAATATTTTGGAGAACTGCCTCTTCTGATGTATTTGTAGAAGTTAGAGCAAAGAGCAGCCTGAGAAGAGCCTCTAAACACTACAACACCGGCAGTAAATAATGCTAATAACCCTTAATTATGGGCCTTATTTAATTCCTGTTTCCAAGTGCCATGAATGTAGCTAAATGAATGTGCTAAATGATAGCAAATTAGCTTTAAAAATGTTAATGGAAAGTTGCTTAGTGCTGAAGGCTGTTTTTTGCCCTTCTGGCAGGAGGGGAACTCATCCATTAAGATTCCTCTCCAGCCCAATTGAATCCACAGATGATCCATTCCGTTTTTAGACCCTCACACTTCTGCATACCCAGAGACCCATTTTCACTTTAAATCCAGAAAAATTTAGTTGTTTTACTCCTAAGATGGTTTTGTTTATGGTTGGACTTGATTATCTTACAGGTCTTTTCCAACCTAAATAATTCTGTGAGTCTATGTTTTAGATGACTGAATCCTCGTTACACAGTTGTTTGATTTTGCATTTCAACACCCATCAGTGCATGCAGCAGCAAACCCCAGCTTGGCTCATTTCAGATCTGAGTTCGAAGTGGCAAAATTTTCCCTTAAAGTTTATTCAAAGAGAAACATGACAAACATTACAGGTGCAGAATACTACACAGCGCTCCCTTGGTCTGATAAAATTTAGCATCTCGGTGTTCCTGCATCCTGGGCATGATGCCTCCTTGTAAAACTGTCTCATGACCAAACCACAGAAGAGAAGATCAAGCAAATTATTCCATTTCTAACATTTGAAATCTCTGGGGTTTTTATACTCAAGCCAGTTGCCCAGCTGAGTCCATAAACTCAACTGCAGTGGAAAATATGATGTGCTTGCTCAGACAGTGTTCCTGTAACAGTGATGACCCAGCAACATGAGCACAGCAATTTTTCTAGCTGCAAGTGCTAATTTTTATTGAACTAATTGGTACAAAGAAGAGCAAAAATTAATCACAGGATAACCTCAGCTGGAAGGGACACACAGAGATCATCCAGCCCAACCTCTGGCCCTGCACAGGACCATCCCCAAGAATCCCACCATGTGTCTGAGGCATTGTCCAAATGCTCCTGGAGCTCCCTCTGGAAGGTTTGGTGCTGTGACCATTCCCTGGGGAGTCTGTTCAGTGCCCCACCATCCTCTGGGGGAGGAACCTTGTCAAGAGGAAGAGCTTCTGTCCTGAAGGTTGTCCATCCCCCCACCTGAAGACTTGTGCTAACATTATTCCTTCTTAAAATTTGGCTTCAGAATTGACCTTTGCAAGCACTAAGAGAAATAGGTGATGAGAGACTATGCCACCCTCCACCCCTCTCCCAAACCTTATCTTTGCAAAAAAACAAACAAACAAACAAAAACAAACAAACAAAAAAAAAACCAAAAAAAAACCACCCCAGACCAAACTTGCAATTTATCCCAGAAATTTCTCTGGCTATTCTGAAATGTTTTGCTGTCATTCCCCATCATTTGTTTTTTTCACACTGCTGTCCTGCTGCACTTTGAGGCTGGATGATCACTTAATGTAAATTGTCACGGGCACCCAAGTCATTGACTTAAGCTGGTTTATAGCAGTTAAGGATCTAGTTCCTGACAGCTCAGCTTTGGCAAAGAAAGGGCTGAACTGTGTTTTGCAAACAAGCAATGCAGTGAACTTCATTCTGTTTCTCTGTTCATGAACCAACATTGGTTTGGTAAGAGATATTTGTTATTCAAGTACTTGTTGGACAGCTTGGATCAACAATGGCTCATTCCAGAAACAGTTCATTTCCATTTCTTGCTGCTCATGGGGTGAGAACTGTCACCTAAATCAGATGGTACTGATGCTAATCTTTGAGGGGATGAGTAAGCCTTTTAAAAATAGGAGAACAAAGGCCGATGAAGAACAAATATACTTGTTCACATGTAAATGCAAGTACAGATACAAAGAACAACCAATTCCCAAACTAGCATGCAAATAAAAATCTGTCCAGGCATAAACAGAGAGTTATCAAGGACACTGACAGCCGCAGTCTGGCAAACCCAGGTGGAGTAAAAAGTATCAGCATGGCAGGATGGTTACAGCCAGTCTAATTAAACTTCTGTCCCAATGGCAACAGGATTTCAACCTCTAATTCCCTGCACTGACCCTGCTAAACTGTGGCTGAATTACAGTATCCGCCCTGCGCAGCTATTTAGGCTTTTCAGGGATGAAGCATTCCACGCATCATCTTAGTCAAATGCAGCAATACTTAATTACTCACTGTTGCTATTTGCTTACATTTTCCTGTTCAGAAACGATCCTAGTCATGTTCCCACCTATCAGTTCATGTTACTTCTTTCACTGCTGGATTACAAATCAACACTGGTACCTTTTTTTGATGTACACTTTGCAGTCAAGTACACTCTTGACCTCCTTTTTCACCACTTACAGTGTCCATCTCACAGTACTCAACCAGCACCTTTCTCTAAACATTGGAGAGGTGAGGTGAACTTCAGGAAAAATATCAAATAAACGTTGAACTTCCTATGAATTTCTATGGGGCATCAGGATGAAGAGATCAGAATGTCCCTGTACTGTATAATGGTGTGTGCAGGGTTTTCTCACACCTTTTTCATGCAGGCACAGGCAGAAAAACAAGGGATTTTTCAAAGCTCTGTCACTTTAACTGCCTTATTAAAATGTCTCTGAAGATCCTGCAACTTCACTTACTACTCTGCATTGCTTCTCTGCTGACACCACGCTCAGGACAGTCTCCTTGGCTTGAGTATCTGCTCGGCCAGCCAAGCCAAACTGACTTCAGAACGTTTTATGAAAATGTTAATATTGCTTTGTTACCTTACCAGGCAGATGTGAAGCCGTTCCCAGCTGGATTTCGACATCCCAGTGCTGGTGGGTCAGTGCCTATGGCTGCACAGAGCCTTATGGAGCTCCTCATTACAGCACTGTTAGAGTGATGTTATTGCAAAGAGGAGTTCCTACATGCCATCGCTGCAGCTCTCACCTCATCACCAGCCAAATGAAGGAATGAGGAAAAATACTAAAAGAAGGAACTAAAAGTGAGCTGGAATTAATTTCACTGAAATAAATATTTTTGTAAAATCGTCTGTACAGGCTAAGCTGTTACTGCATCACCCAGGAATGAAGGTTCACTTCTCCAAGATGCAGAACTTTTCTCTGGATTGTTCTGAACCCATCATGATTCCTCATCCTCACTATACTTTCTCTTTGGAAGTAGCATAAAGAACTTATTCTACAGCTTGGGTCGTATATAAAAGCTCCTGAGCACTAGGTTAGCTCAAAAGTGGAAATCAAAGTTTCATAAAAGGCTTATTGGATACAAAGATTAAATTTTCTCTCCAGATAACCACAGGATGCTCACAGTCCCCTTTGAATTCCATAGCAGATACCTCACTTAAACAACTAGAATTACTAGAAATAACTAAATCATAGAATCACCTTAGACTGGTTTGGGTTGGAAGGAACATTAAAGATCATCTAGTTCCAAACCCCTGCCATGGGCAGGGATGCCACTCACTTGATCTTCATTGCTCAGGACCCCATCCAAATCACATTTTCATTAACATTTGAAACTAGGGCTACTTCTAAAGAGGAGCTTTCAACTGGCATAAATCAGATTATCTATACAGATACCAAAGAGCCACAGAAATTGTAGCACAGGAGAATCTGTCCAGCCCAGATTCAGGGAACTCCTGCAGAGCTCTCACACAGACCAGCAGTGCTGTATAATATCCAGATTTCAGGAAACCATCTGGGAATTCCCCACGGTGCCCCTCAACCACAAAGGTTACCCTGTCTTGGTTTAATTTAGCTGGTTGTGGTCTGCCCCGTGCAGGGAGAGCACATCCTTCTAAAGACATTAGTGACTCACAGCCGGAACCAACCATTGTTGAGAGAATTTGCTGTTTGTCAGGGGAAGATGAAAAAAAAGTTTGCCAAGTACTTCCTTTGGTAACATCCTATGCATTTTAATGTCACAGCTGCTGCCCAGGCAAGGGAGGTAATGTCCCCATAATGAGCTACAGCTAAATAAGTGCATCCAAATCACAAGAGTGCCCTTGAGCTGTCCCAAGGAGCTGCTGTCCTTCCCTCAGGCATCCCAGTCCTCTGCACAACTGATCCATATGAATCCAGCATTTGATAAACACATTCCAGCAAGTGGCAGGACCAGGCTCTTCTGAGGGGAAAACAGAAAAAACAGAGAGACTCTGGCAGTAGTAATTCTCAGGAATGTGCTTCTTACACTTCTTTTGGTTTTTAAATACAACTTAAGCAATTCATGGCTTCGAGAAAAAAAAACGAAAGAAATTAGATTTTCTTGGAGATATAGATCAGGCTTGCAGGATAATTAAATGAACAAAATCTGCTGTAGAAGGGAGAGCACCTAGTTCTGCCTGTGGGAGAGGAAAAAGTCACTGAGCTCAGCTCCCTTAGCCTGCTGGCTTGCACTTCACTATCTAAACCATCTCAGAGTGTAAGGTCCACAGCATCACTTTGTTTCCCAAATTGCTCCCTAGATCTGTATCAGCATCGTGACTCTGTGTCAGGGCCCTGAGGGCACTCACACTGGGTTTCCTCCCACACCCCTGCCCAAGGCCATCAGTCCCAGCCTGAGCTAAGCCTGCAGGTTCAAGCCATCCTAACCAGAAACCAGCCTGAGATGTTGCTCATCCCTGAGCATGGGAGCACGTGTGACTCCTGGAGCAGGCAGCTGGAGAAAGGTGATGAGAAGATGGTGCTCAGGTGGAGACCAAGCTCATCCCCACCCCCATCCATGGAGCAGCAGAGCTCAGGGAGGAGAAAATCACACATGGAGCTTTTAGACTATGGTGTTTTCCACACTGGTAGAAAAAGAGATCTAGAAAACTTATTCTGTGTTAAAACACCCAACTTTAAACACAGACTAAATTTGGGGGACATATCTCCCAGGAATGAATTCTATCACTACTCCAGCTTTTCCCAAAAAACTTCACAGAAAATAATCCATGAGAAACAGCTTCTTACACCAATCTCACTTCAGTAACTTCACAAAAGCAGGAAGAATTATAGAAAAACCAGCACAGACAGTGTTCCCCAGCACATGCACATTCAAGTAATCATCAGTGTTTCAGGTTTCAATTTTTCATTGCCCACTTTGGGGCCTGACTTTCAAAGAACAAAGAACTTCCTGAAAATCAGTTCCTTACATTATAGGCCAGTTGTTAATTAGAGATGCAGGGGCCTACATGAGGCATTTCATTTAGACATTTTTTGCTTACACACTCTGAGCCATCAACTTCCTCCTTGTCCATCAGCTGTGCAACACACAGAACTTGTGCACCATCATTCAGGGAGCTGAAAGAAGCTTCCAAAATTAAAATAATTCTTTGGAAATTATTTTCTGGCAAGTGCATTGAAGGTCTGCCTGCTACTGGTGTGGACAAGATTTGTTTTACTTTTTTGGTGGGCAAGATGGGTTCTCAAAGAGCAACTCTGATGCAAGTTGCCCTGGCATTTAAGTGACATTTTGGCAAAACACCATGGAAACATTTGGTCACATCCTCTCAATGCTTAATTTCTTCCTTAAATGTGCTTTTTAATATGTCACAGTTGTTAAATTTGTAACAAAAATTCCCTTGAGACTAAACAACAGTGCTTGGTATGTGAAAAATGAACATTTACATCAGTAAACCAAGAGGAAATCTTAAATAAATGTATCATTGAGTATCAATAGATGTTACCTTTATGAAATTTGACCATATTGTGGACTGATCTTAGCAGCAGGATGTCCTAAATAAACTCACCTTATACATATATTGTCATATTCATTCAGTTATGACAAAATTACCCAGATTTGCTTCCTCTGATGAGTTTATTGCTGTCAGTCAAACATCACTGTCTTGGAAGGCAACTAAGCACTTAAATTCACTTTTAAACTGTCATTATTTTTAAATGACCAGCATAATCCTAGAATCAAATCTTCAAATGTATATCTTCCCGCTATTTTTGATGGGAGGGAAGAGGAATTGAGATTTCTATGCATTCCTACTAAACCTGGTGTGAAATTTGACTGCTGGTGTGTTCCATGGTGTTGCTGCCTTCATGGGTTCTGCAATAAAAGCTTCTGCCTGATCTAGTGGAAGGTGTCCCTGCCCATGGTAGGGGGTTGGAAAAAGATGGACTTTAAGGTCACTTCTAACCCAAAAAACTCTATGATTCTGTGGTTCTGTTCTTGCTGCCTTAACTTTCCTTGTGTAGGTCTAACACTTCATTGCATAAGTCCTCAGAACAAGTAACAACAGAATTTATTTGTTGTGGAAAGTGTTGAGGACATTTCTGGGTGCTGTGGACATACTGAAACCAGTGTATTTCCCAGCCAATATAAACAGATTTCAGTGCATTTACATCTCCCACCAGGAGTGAGGACTGTAATCCCATTTTAGTGGGATTTCTCATACAGAGCATTCACTGTGTGCTGGTGTGGCAGCAGGACCATTCAGAATAGGAACTGGCCCATTTGCTTTTTGCTTTAAAAAGTAAAATCAGCCCATTTTGGATTCTGGTTTCTAGGGCAGAAATCCCATAGTGCTTTTAGCCTTGAGCATTTACTCAGACATCCTTTTGGCTTCAATAAGAACACAAACAGCAGCACAATTTAACAGACACACCACCAGTGCACTGGGATTCAGAAGTTCAGGAATCAGTTCTGCTGCTAACTGTGGCCACCTGCTTTACCTCTCAGTGCTCTTGCTCCTCTCCCACTCTGTCTGCCTCCTCTATTTGAACTGTAGGCTCCTTAATGTAAATACCATCTTCCTCTAACAGTGCTGTGTGCCCAGCCCTGGAGCACTGACCTCTTTTGGGATTATCAAACATCTGTACTATAGAAAATAAGAACACAGAGACAGTCCTTGCCTCTTGGCTTTACTAATAGACGTGGGTATTTCAGCCATGGCCTATCAGCCCTGTGCCCTCCAGCTTTGTTATCTCTAATTACTAATCTGCTAAAGCTGCTCCCTTCTGCACACCATAACCCTTCCCTGTCTCCTTAACCCACTGCTCTCTGTTATTCCCCAAGACTGCATTCAGAGGATGTTAGTACAGTTGTAAATTCAATCATTCCACACTATCAGAAAATGTACAGGTCAAGCTGCCCCTGCCTTGAGCCCCCAGAGCACAGGCCATGATAAACTCACCTTCTTTCTATGCTCAGTCCATATTTTTTCTCCGCTGGCATTAGACATGCTCTTTATGGACAGCAGAGGTGGAGAGAACTTGGATTCAGGGGAATGGTGTGCCCCTGACTCCAGGTCTCATTCCAGCATGGGGACAAATGGCCATGGATCTGCCCAGGGTTGTCCCAAAATCTGACTCCATTCCACCTTGTTTGAGAACCACCTGTAGCTTTCATGCCAGTGCTGGCTCCTCTCAGAGTCAACTCACTTGAGTTCCCTTTTTCACACCCACACTTCTCTTTATAATTGTTTCCCTTTGCCTGGCCAGCAAGTCCCCACTCCTTATCCTATAAATGTCCCTCTTCAGAGTGTTTCACTGTCCCTGCTTCCTCCTCTTCTCTATCACCACAGGTGATTATTTCTGTCCCATACGTTCCTGATTTTATTAACCCCGCCCAATTTTCTCTCTCAATCTCTGTCTGTCCTTTCCCAGACAGCTGCCTCTATCCCATTTTTATACCCACTCTGAGTTTCCCTTGCCTCATTATTCTCAATCCCTCTGTAAGTCCTGTGCAGTTTCCTCATGCTGTTTCTTCAGATATAACCTTGGAAAACTCCTTGCTTCCATTTTTCTTTCCCCATTCTTTGTGCTAGTCCTGGTCTCCTCTGAATTTAAATCATAAATTCCTCCTCTACATCTTCTGGCATTTGATGACCCAGGAAAGAAAAGCACAAAAGGAATAAGTTCTAAAGCCAACCTACATTGCAGGGGAGGCCTCAGCTTGTGCAGCTTCCTCACATGGGACAGTGGAGGGGGAGCTCCAATCTCTGCACTCTGTGACAGTGACAGGACCCGAGGGAACAGCTGGAGCTGTGCCAGGGGAGCTTTAGGTTGGATATCAGGGATAGGTTCTTCCCCCAGAGGTGCTGGGCACTGCCCAGGCTCCCCAGGGAATGGGCAGGGCACTGACACTGCCAGAGCTCCAGGGGTGTTAGAAAACACTCTCAGGTACGGAGTGGGATTGTTAGGGTGTCTGTGCAGGGCCAGGAGTTGGACTGGATGATCCTTGTGGGTCCCTTCCAGCTCAGGATAATCCATGATTCTGTGCATCCCACTCCCAGCACTCTGGCCTGCAGTTATGTTTGGGGCAGGCAAACCCTGCCAGGATTTCAGTGAATCCCCACTGAGCACACACAGACTGAGATCTTCCAGTCTCATGATTTGCCAAGGTAAGGCAGATTTGTATTGGTATAGCAAAAATACAACATCTTGGAAGCAGCAGGACAAATACACTGTGAAGAAATTATGTAAGAAAAGCTTTTTACTGTTCTTCTGAATGGAATTCCTGTTCTCAGCCACCTAAAGAGTACCTGCTGCTTCTGGGCAGATATTTTAAGGCACTTGATTCATTAATTGCACTTCACCTGATAAATTTCTGGGCCAGTACCAAAAATAACTGTATTCTCTGCTCAGACATATTTTGAATGGTGCCATGTGATGATGGGGGGAAGGGAGAACATGCAATTCTGTAACCTTCAAAGCTCACAGTTCTCATTAACCAGCATTAAATGTCAGTGCCTTTCTAGCTGAACCTGGCAAAGTTATCAAGAGAGTTTCAAACTGGGACTCCTACAGGAACAAATCCACTTAATATTTGCCCACATCACCTCTGCTGGCCACGGGTATGGTGACTGTGTCTTTGATCTATTTCTGTGAATGCGATAAAAGGCAACATGTTCTCAACCAAAGCAACACCTTTCTCAACTGGATGGACTTCCAGTATTCCAGAAACCACTACAGAAACTATTTACAAGAGCATGGAGTGACAGGACAAGGGGAAATGGCTTCAAATCGTCCAAGAGTAGGTTTAGATTAGATGCTAGGAAGAAATTCTTGGCTGTGAGTGTGGAGAGGCCCTGGCACAGGCTGCCCAGAGAAGCTGTGGCTGCTCCTGGATCCCTGGAAGTGTTCCAGCCCAGGCTGGATAGGGCTTGAAACAACCTGGGATACTGGAAGATGTCCCTGTCCATGGCAGGAGGTGGACCTGGATGCTCTTTTAGGTTTCTTCCAACACAAACCAATCTGGGATTCCATATCTCTATGAAATACCTGGCACCCAGTGGCCTAATTGTGCTGCACTGATCTTCCCAGGACAGAGAGACACCAGCACCTTTCTTCTCTACCTGTTCTTAAGACACTGGATCACATCTCTAGAAAACAAAGATCAGAAGAAATCCAGCTGCAATAGCCCAACCCAGCTACTGTGCAGGTGGCAAATTCCCCCAGGACTCAGTCAGACAATGCTACTGCTCATTAGGGGTGGGTGTGACAGGAGAAATGGGAATAGACATTTCCCTTCATTCATCAAACTGGAACAAAATTGAGAGTTCTGAAAAAAAAAAAACCAGCAAAAAAAACCCCCAAGAACTTGGCAGAGTCAATGACTGGGGACAAATCAGGAGAGACTTTGATCATTAGAAGTGCAAAGAATGAAGGTTAAAAAGCAGTTGTTACATAAAGGGGATTCTTTAGTTACAGGAATGTTTGATCCGATTCACAGCTAAGGATGTGTACCCATTTTAAATGGAAAATCCTTTAGCTTTGGTATGAATTTATCTATCCTGCCAGACAAATTGCTCATATCAAACTGTCATTTGGATGTTCAGCCATTGAAAACACAGTTAAAGCATGTCCCTTAATTAGAAATCCTGTGGAAACGAAAACAATCCTCTCTGGCATCTACTTACCCTGGATGGTAAATTGGACTTATCATCTGGCACAGCCTCCTTCCTGTTTGCGTGGGTGGATCGAGGCAGACAAGGAATCCTGCTCCCCTTCCAACAGCCCTCGGAGACAAGCAACCTCCCATGCCAAGGTTTCATCTCCCACAAGTGTCTCTCTGCAAATAGGTCTGGGAGACACAATGAGCTTCTCAGATTAGAGGTGGATGGGACAGGCGTCTTCTGCTCAGTAGGGACCAAGGGAAGCTTAGCTCAATGTTTTAATGGATAAATCTGTTTTAAATCTGTTTCATTTCACTAGATAGGAGTCTCTTTGATGGGGCTGAATTTATTTTCCATGCTAGTAAAAACAATATAACTCACTTATTACCTTCTGCTACTGGAAAGATGAAGTAACCCGGCCATATCCGTCCTTCCAAACATTTTATTGCTTTTTTTAATTAAATATGTTGTTCAAAATCCCATGTCCCAACAATTTGTTATTATATAAAAATTTCAAGCTCATTAAAAATGAAAAGAGGTCTCTAATCCTTACAGTAGTGAAGAAAATCTTAAAAGATTAATCCCAAAGTTTAAAAAGCAAAAGGTAGATTTTACCTTTTAGTACCTGCCTACAGTCAACAAATGCACCTTTGGGATATGTGATATGTTAAGATCTTTATAATTTAAAGTATTTAATTCAAGATGGAATAACATCTTGAATGAAATTATTCTCTTGTAGGCAGTTTTGAGCTCAACTGAGGAATCACATAGTGAAATTCTCGTATTTCTCAGATCACAATTGAGAACCGCTCCTGAGGACCTCAGACTCTTCACTGATGGGAAAAGAACCCCAAATGCTCTGGTGGGAATTCACTGATGGGAAAAGAACCCCAAATTCATTGATGGGAAAAGAACCCCAAATGCTCTGGTTTTGTGCTTGTGGTGACAAATTCACGAGCTTCCAATGTTATGCACCGGCACTGTTGATGCACTGCATCCAATTTCTTTGAAAAGTTGTTTTGTTTATGGCCCCTTTTTACAGGACATTTCTCACTCTATAGGAAACAGATCCTGAGCTCTCAGCCAGCATGGTCAGTTCACTTGAGATGAGCTACATCAGGATTTTACTTAAAGTAAATCTAACAATTTCTCTTCTCCTTCAGGAAGAGTTCCTGAAGGGGTTACCAGATCAAAGGGCATATTCAAGAAAAGCACATCTCTCAGATTTCCCAGGTTTTACAAAATTTACAGACCAGCATCAAAAGCCTTGGTGAGATTTTCCTCTTATCTCACAAAAGGACCTGAGGAGACTGAAGAAGTGACATAATCCTGTTCTACAAGGGCTCCACATGAGCAGGTTCAGAGGTGCAAAGAAAAATCATACAGAAGGGAACCTGCCTGTGCCAATCTTTCTCTGGGAAAGCTACTTCTGCTGTGGGACTAGTTCAGCAAGTCTGGAGTGGTTCTGTTCCTTTTCCATCACTTTCCCCACCAAGAAGTCCCCCATTTCTTGGCTAAGCTACCCAGGACAGAGGCCGAGGAGAGGAGATTGACTGCTAGAAGCAATAAAAATAAGAGCAGGGTATTAAATAAGGCATTGCTATAGAGTAATAGGGAGGGTGGAAAGGAATGGGCTCATGCATATTACAATCCTATAAAAGAAAGAATTCTTAAATGAGTATTAAAGAGGGCTGAGTTACAGCATGAGAAAACTAGTTTAATCACCTATTGTGCAGCTGTGGTTAATTTTGTACAGATTTTACAGACATCCCAGCTATCATGCATTGCTCCATGCAATCACTGTGGGTGACACTCCACTTTTATCACAAGTCCTGTTAATGATGTCATTACTTGGGCAAGTCTTCCATCAACCTCAGCTAGATGTTTCCTTAAGTAGGACCCGAGGTCAGATAACACCTGATGAATATACATGGCAGGGGGACAAATCTGCTTCCTGACTGCACAGAAGAGAAACATATGGTATGTGGGGATACAGAAATACACACACATGCTTCCCACCCTCCACCTCAGCAGGATTAGCTCCAACCATCTTGGTAACAAACCTTTAAAGCCCTTCTGGTGATGGGTGTCTCCATGGGAAAGCCATGTAATAGTCTAAAATTCATTGGAATTCTAGTCCTTGCTTGGGAATGTAAATTACTATCTACGGATTGGGTTTGACAATTCATTGATAGCTGATTGATCTCATGACATCTAAGTAATGACTGAGTGATCAGAAGACTCTGATGACCACCTGAAAATCTAACAAACAAGGAGCTTGATGGCTAAACAAGCAATTAGCAGTGCCAAACTAGATGATTAGTTATCAATCAGCTCAGCTGCTGATGTTCATCAGACACTTTAAAGAGTAACAGCAAGCTAACTGGAAAATTGTCCTTAATCACTTATCAGTTTGCTAAATCATGGAGAGCCAAATGAGCTCAACAAGCTGTTCATTAGATCCTAAGCAAACCCAATCTCATCTCTGTTCACTGTGCTTTTAAATCTTCAGGCATCATGTGAAGTGTGTGTCTTATCCTGACAGGGACATCCCCCACATATCCAGGAAAGAAAAAGATAAGAGTCATATTTAGTGTAACTCAGTGAAAAGCCAATTTTTCACTTGCCAGACAGCTCATGCCCTTAGAAATAAAACTGCAGACAGCCCACATACCCAGACCACCTGTAGCAGGTTCACCAGCACAGGGAGTTACACAGTGCATGGCAAACACATGCAGATCTTGGAACAACATAGATTCTTTCCATCTCCTGCCTCAAGGGAGAGAAGGAAGAGGATTAGACCCCCCCAGAGCTGCAGAGCCCAAAGTCTGGGAAAGGGTTAATCTGGCAGCCTCAGAATCCTAAAAGAAAGAAGGAGCAGCAAGGAGTGGGAGATGAGATAATTTGCACCCAGCTAGTGAATCCACAGGAATGACTTGCAGGCTGCACACTTTAAAATACCTTCATTCCTGCTTAGTTTGGGTTTGAACATCAAGGTTTCTTCCATCTATTGCAATAGAGTCATTGCTAGACTACAACATTGTCACTGAGCTTCATGAAATTAAGAGTAAGCAGATCCTGGATCAGGCATTGAGGTAACTCTTGTACTTTCCCTGGCTTTAAAGGCTGGTGGGAGCACTTGCACTTGGTGTGTTACTGCACCTGCTGTCCCCAGATTTCAGCACACACTGACAAAGGAAGGCCAGCCCTGTCCCCAGGGTACTGATGGGAAATTGCAAAAGGAATCACTGATGTCACCATTTCTGATGTGGGAATGTATTGTAAACACACTCCCTCACGAAATGAAAACTTCTCCAGAAGAAGAAAGGAAATTCTGCTCCTTGGAAAAAAGAAGCCAGATGACTTGAGTTACAATAGTTAATTTTCCTCATGGCCACAGGAAAAACAGTTCCTGGCTTGATTGGAATTGTCCATATGTGCTGATACGTGTTAATGTCAAATCACTACTTGGTTGAGCCTCTCCTGGTGACCTGGAGTAACAGTGGAAGCCATTTCATTTCTTCCTTTGATTTTCATTGTTGTTCTTCTATGAATTACTTCAAACATAGATCTAGGCTTTTCCTGACCTTTGAACACGTTGTAGCTGCTTCTTTCCATTGGTCTCTCAGTATTAGGGAGAAACCAGCCAAGACTAGAAGCACTTGTAGTTGCAATGCTTTCGTGCACTCCAGACCCAGGGCTCCTGGTCCTTGATGAATTTTGATTTTTTGACTTTTAATCTGCTGAGTAAGTGCTTGTCAAAGGAATGGCATTTCTGCCCCTGTGTGTTTGAAGTGCCACAATCCTGACAGTTGTGCAGCAGATGGATTCAGTGACACAGCAAATGCTGCAAACACTGAGGGATGTCTGTGCTCCTGGGTGGAAAGCTCTCCTTACCAGGCAAGTGATTATGTTCTTCTTCCACCTATCCAAGCTGATCCCCTTCAGCCCTTGTGGTGAGGTTCCCAAGTACGCATGAATGACGAACAGTCACAAGTCTGGAACAAGTATTTCTAATCTGATAAGAATTTTTGAAAATGCCAATCTGTGTAGCTAATTTTTATTCACTCTTCCAGTTGATGCTTCCTCCCCTGTCCTCTTCCCATTAATATCCAGGATATTCTTTATTTATGGATTACAATGATCACAGCCTCTGAGGTGAGTACCTACAAACTCCTTTCCTGTTCTTTCAGTCACCAGCCTGCCCAGTGACAGAGTAGAAAAGCAATAAGATAAGGTTGGCTTTGCTTTAGCAATCTTCTAGTCTTTGGGAGTTATCTGGATGTTCCCAGTACAGCTGCAAACACAGAGAGGAAGCAGTTGTACAATTTCATAAGTACAATTTGGACAATGAAGCAAAAATACCTGGAGACAACAGCAAAAGTAAGAGCCACAAGATCAGCTTATCCCCCTGTGTCTTTGGGAAGCAGGGAGGCATAAACCTCCTAAATTTTATCCTTGTAATTGTACTGAGGCATTCACATCAACGCATATAAAAAGATTAAAGTAAAACATAACAATTGTGGTTTATCTCCTTAATAGTTAGGCAATTTCCTTAAAAGGAAATTAATCTTATTATCATAACATGAGTCAGAAATTTTTAAAGAAAGTTAACTGTCATTCATCTCACTGACAACCTAGCAGTGGGGGATGGAAGAAGCCTCAAGCTTGATTAATAAAAGTTTGCAATCACAACTGGCCATTTTGAGGCCAGAACCCAAAAAGCAGGAAGGGCAGTGAGAAGCAAAACCCCACCTGAGTTACTACAGCTGCCCTGGCCAGCAAGACTCTGCCCACCTGCTTCACCTGCAGGGTCAGGCTATAGGTAGCTGGGAAGCCCATCACAACCGTGTAGTCAGGCTTGGGAACGTAACTTTGCACTAAAACTGTAACAGACCTATTGAACAGAACTTTTCCAAGCATGATGTCAGTGGGTGGGGGCACTACCAGGCTCATGATAAGCCAAGTATAACCACAGCTGAAATAAAACATTTGCATATAAATTTTCCCTCCCAAAATTTATTAGCAGCAGAGAGATAATGGTGTAACGAGTTGATGAAGAGTCGCCATGAGATCATATTTGACTTAATGTGGGGCTTGTAGGCATTGTTGCACAGAGGAAAGGCTCATTGTGTGTAGTACAGTAAAAACTGCGGTTTAAAACAAAGGGATAAAATAGTTGCCTTAACACAGCAGCAGCATTGTCATTGTAAATCTGCCATGCCACATGTTTTATTACATTTTCATAGCAGAAGAGGGAATTTACGATGTGATACTACAAGCTCCGCCAGCCTTCTTCTGTCAGTGGGGTACCTCTCTTAACTCATATCTAAAATATTTGCTGATACTGAAACGTGACTGTGAGATACAAAAACAGTCTTTTACAACTTCAGAGGACATTATATTCATCTAGCTTAGAGCAAAAAGAAGAAAAACAAATCGCTTGAGCATCAATTTCTGCAGAGAGTGGGCACTTTCTGAGGGAACAAAGAGAGGGAGCCACTGCTGAGCTGAGGCTGCTTTTGTGGGTGAAGAAGTAACACCAAGATATTATTATTATTATTATTATTATTATTATTATTATTATTATTATTATTATTATTATTATTATTATTATTATTATTATTATTGTTGTTGTTGTTGTTGTTGTTGTTGTTGTTATTATTATTATATTATTATTGTTGTTGTTGTTGTTGTTATTGTTATTATTACCACAGAAAAAAAATGTGCCAAAGGTGTATGTGAGAGCTTCACCTTCATCATTACATTTTGGGGTAATATTCACCCAATGTGGACATTTTGGGCTTGAATCTCCTGTAGCCAAACAGCAATGGGTCAGGGCATTGCATTCATTCCTCCTGGCTTGAACGAAGTCTCAATATGCTCCCCACAATCAGGGATGATCATTTACTTCTTTTCTGGGGGCCAGTTACAGGATATTCTGAATATTCTGGCCTAAATACAATTGTTACTTAACCATGACAGGACCATGTACATTCCAAATACAAGCAAAGACTTTTGATACTAAAAGTTCAGTACTGAGAACCCTAAAATTAGAATAGGTTCAGGTGACACTGCAAATTTAATTTGATCAAGTATTAGGCAGGTTTCTGTTCACCAGAGTAGATAAAAAAATTGGTGTCAAGTAAAGTCTTAGGCAAAAAGAACAAAGAAAAAGAGCCACAGCTTAAGAGTAAGACAACAGTAACAAAAATCTAGTAGGTTGGTTTTAAATCAAGAGAGAAATAATAAGAAAAAGGACTTCAAAATGATTTGCAGGGAGGAACATTCCATCAAGACAAAGTCATCTGTCCTTGCTTTCCCAAAAGCAGCATGATCAAAGCTGATTATGGGATTTCAAGTCCTGAATGTTTCTTTGTATTGCCCAAGCAGAGAGAGAAAATGCTTGATGATACCAAAAGGACAAAAGGAAGATCTGGAGATATTCCAAAGCAGGGAGCAGGATTTAATGTCTTTAAAGGCAATCAGTGCCTCCATCCCACCCATCTGATGACGTGAGACACAGTCCACCAGGGTTCTGATTGGCTGTGCAGTTTGAGGTAATGCACTGATATAACACTAAACAACAACATATGCACGGCATTTGTAATGAGATTGGACTTTTAACCTTCTGAAACAGTGGGAAATAACAGGGCTTTTAAAAATACCAGCTCTGAGGTAAGGAGAGGGTCAGCCCAATACAATTTATAAATATAAAACCAGTTGCATAGCTGAGTTTCACTTTAAAATGTAAATTATTTGAAATACTAAGAGGAAGCCAGGGGAGGAGTGAGTAAAAGAAAGCTGAAAGAGGAAAGAATGAGAGACAACAGAAGAGATGGGAGAGGAGGAGGGTAGAGCCTCTCACAAAGTACCCCAGTATCACCTCTGGAGCTCCACCTCACACACCAGTTACTGACTGTCCATTGGTCTGAGCAGCAAACTCTGAACACCAAAGTCTGAGAGGTGGCTCGTCCTCAGTGACTGAAATGAAACCAAATCTTTGTTCCTCTGTAAGGCCCTAGCTGCAAACATCATGTGCTGACAGCTCCATCAGGACTGATGGACCAGATGAGGCTGGTGCCAGACACCCTGAAGCTTTTACTGCAACTAGAGTGGATCCAACAGATTGACATGAACTTAATAAATTTGGTGAATTGAAGACTATTATAGAATCACAGAATATGCTGAGCTGTAGTGACCCACAAGGATCATGGAGCCCAACTCCACACTGGGCCTGCACAGGACAGCCAAAGATTCCCACCATGTGCCTGAGAGCATGAGAGGTTCAAACAGTGCCAAAGCCAAGAAGGCCTTAAACAAGGGACTGGGCACTAATATTCAAGATTGTCAAATTCCAGTGGAAATTTTGGTAGAAATATTGGACCAGACAGAATCACACTGAATTTACATCTTTGCAATCTCAGCCAATGACACAGAATCTTCTATTCCAGGACAACATTTCCTTCACACATTATCCAACATTACAGGTCACTCTGTATCATTACTCAGTTCCTTACTGAATGAACTTCACTGTAGCCAAAACTTTGACCTGCCTCAAGAAGAGCAGAAGAGATCAGTGGCCCATCAAAGCAGTCATGGGAATTTTATACATCAAGGAACCTAAGAAATAGATAATTGCCTTGAAAACAAAAAACCCCAAGTCTCTTCTCTCAGAAATGGAAGGGAACTTAGGGGAGGCCAGTTTCCCCACTCCTGTGGTAACAACCTGGAACACACCATGTGTCCTAGATGTCAGTCTTGCCACATCAAACATATTTTCATCTTGGTGCCATCTCAGCTGGTGGTGATTTTACCCAGGAAAACTCCAGTTCTCCAACACCTATGCACTCATTTTAGGATATATATCTTGAAACCTCTTCCATTAGGATCTGTGCAGAAGTCTACTCCATTTAGGTCCCCCACTTCTCTTTCTTGGGTCTGGTTTTTAAGGGCACCTTATTGCTTTCAAATCACAGCATCTGCACCAAGAGCCTTTCACTCACAGCACTGCCACAGCACTCGGGAAGTGGCACCTCCTGTTCACCAGGCAGCTCACAGCACTGGAATTAGTCTAGGACCGTAGTCCCTCATCAAGCAAAATGACTCAAGGAGGATTTGGCAAGAGAAAGAACAGCAAAATCAGACCTGAGACAAATGCAGCTCCAAGAAATTCCTTTTCACTTGCAAGCAAGGCACACACTGGAGCTGCCTTCCTGTAACTTACCCCCACCCTCCTGCAAGGCAGCATTAGAAAGGAGACTGTCACCCAGGGATGTTTTTCGACAATACTTCATGTCCTCTTTTACTGTCTTCTTTTTAAGCCACTTCCAAGCTCAGTTCCCTTTGCTCCATACTCAGATCAGACTAATAAGAACACCACCTCAGGGAAAAGACTTGTACACAGACAGACTTCCTCTTCAGAGGATCAAACAGACCAGACTGTTCCTTTTCAAGTTTTATTAATCCTGGTTCATAATTTCCACCACATCATTAGTCATTTCCTATTATTGAATAGCTGGTAGCAGCATCATCACTCAGTAAATAGCAAGATAACCATGCCACCTGCAATTTCTTGGCTGATACCTACCCACAACCACATCTGGGTGAAAGACGGTGAGGTAAAATTAAAAGCCAAACCCTGTAGACTTTTTTTTGATCTGTGGCTCATTTCTTTTATTCACATCATCTGCTCAGCTGGCTACATAAGCTGCTGCAGACCTTGTTTAAAAACAGCTCCAGAAGATTAACACTGAAACCACCAGTTTCGAAATGCAGTGATTTTCACTGGAATTTCCCTTGCTGAGGCACACGGGGTCTTTGGAGAACTTGCTGATTATCAGGGTTTATTATTTGTTTGGTTTTCTAAGCTTTTCTTAGTTTGTCAATATACTTTGGGTGATTTTGATAGCAGAATGGGTAGAGAATTCAAGTGCCTTGGAGCAATCTGTTTTCTATTCAGGTTTCCTTGCCCCTTCCCTAATAAAGCTTATTTTTCTTAATAATATCCTTCTTTCTGCCATCTGGCTCAAGCAACTAATTGGGAGAGAGTAACTTGGTCTTTTCAGTGTGGTAGCTATACACTTAAATTTCTGGAATGTCCTCTTGGACATTCTTCATTCTTCCCACGCCGAAAGGATCTCCACACACAAGTTGTGTGTTGGGGTTTCCATGTGGATCACTTTGTTCTGTATCAGGAGTGTGTAGCTGTGATGGCCCAGAGGCAGATGTCAGATGATGAGAAAGGGTTCTTCTCCACCCAGGCAGCAGCACTTCTCCCCTCTCCTTCTTCCCATTACCTCAGGATGTTTTCCAGCCTGCGCTTTCCCCACGTGCTCTGCAGGAGAGTCTCGTGGTGGCTCAAAGCCAAGTTCACAGAAGACAATGAGTCTTTCCACCATCTCCAGGGGCAGGGAATGGAGCTCCCAGTTCCCAGGCTTGTGAAAGGATTTCCTCCCTTTCACTTGTCCCCATGAGTGCAGCCTGGTACTCTGAGCAGCTACTGCAGTGTGACTCCAGCAGCCAGGAATGACTTTGGGTTTATGGCTGGGGTTTCTGCCACAGCCTTCCTGCATGACCTTAGCCAAGAAGTCACTCGTTCTTAGACTTTCTCAGGGCCTGTTGCAACTCATCTCTGCTGTTTCAAGAACAAAAATTGGTCATTAGAGGTCAGCTGAGTCCAGGTGAAAAGAGATAATTAAATACCTCATGACTAATGCATTTAATAGCCTTTTTGGGGAGTACACAGCTGTTTTTATCAGGGTGTGACCTGTCAGGACAGCAGTGTCAGGCCTGCAGACTCCTTGTCCCATCACTCTGGCACTTTCAGGTGGAGTTTGATAAATCCAGGAGCAGGATTATGTGATTTGGCAGCACAAGGCTGTGGTAACACTGACACAGGAGACACCCTCACTGAGTGAGTCTCTCCTTGGCAGCCTGTAGATCCCTGACTGTGACCTGCTGTCACTTGGTCCTTCAGTCTTGCCTACAAGAGGTAGCAGGAGCTGGCAATGCCTGTTTGCACTCACTCTGCCTGCCTGCAGCATGAGAGAACTAGATTTCATAGTCCAAGAGGCCCAGCTCACCAGGCATGTGTTACTTTATACATATATATATATGTATATTTATCTCTTTTATTTTCCAAAATAAAAACATATGCTGTTAATATAGAAACATTTGTATAGAATCATAGAATGGTTTTGGTTGGAAAGGACCTCAAAGAGCATTCAGTTTTACCACCTGCCATGGGCAGGGACACCTTCCACCATCCCAGGGTGCTCCAATCCCTGTCCAGCCTGGCCTTGGGCACTTCCAGGGATCCAGGGGCAGCCACAGCTGCTCTGGGCACCCTGTGCCAGGGCCTCAGCACCCTCACAGGGAAGAATTTCTTCCTGATATCAATTTAAACCCCTGTCTTTCCGTTTAAAAAATTGCCTCTTGTCCTGTCACTATTATATATTGGATGTTGCCAGTGTAAAAAGTCCCTCTCCCTCATTTTTGGTTTTTTTTTTTTTAATATAACATACATACTATATGACACACTTATATTGTAAAAAAGCCCCTAAAATCTAACTTTCCACAAGTGTATTTCAAATCCCCAGTCTGTTTGTGTGAACAGTCCCTGTTCACCTGTTCTATTTTATAGTGAAATACACAAAGCATGGGAATTGCTTAGGTTGTGTATTTACTTTTGTGCCCACAATACAATCATCTCTCAAACTCTCATAATCTCCTTTCTCCCTGACCTATCACCCTAATTCCACATTAATTTTTGTGACTCTGTCCCCTCTGTGGTATAAGATGGAATTATTCCCCTCTTGAGCAGGGAAAGGAGAGGAGTACATCTCTACAGGTCAAAAATATTGCATGTCCAGAGCATGATATTGCAAAGTACTTTGTGTTTTACATATTTTTTAATGTACACACATTGTAATATTAAGCTCACTTGCAAACAGATGAAGCTCAGTTCGAGAAAAAGAAAAACATAAGGATAATAAAAGCATCTCACTTCATACAAGACCACTGTGGCAGCATGAAAGGCACAGCTCAGTGTCTAAATCCCCAGGATCACCTTTTTTTTTTCCTGCTCCTCCATGTCTCAGGCAAACTCCCACACCTTCCCTCAGTTTGGATAGTACATTCCTTCCCCCAGGTTACTCCTCCTCTCAGCTCTCCTGGCTCCTCACAGCTGGGGAAGCAGAATTAGGGTGAGGTGGCCTCAGTTCACCTTCACCTCATCTAACTCCTCAGATGTCATCACAGACTCCTCACTGTCACACAGGCAAGAGACTCAACTCCCAACTCCCTTTCCAGTGAACATGAGCTGATCCTCCTTCCTTCCAGGGCTAAGAAGCCCTAATTAGTGTTCCTAAAGACCTCAGACTATGACAGCCTAAATGCTTGTCTTCTTGATAATAGTAATGAAATCCTGGAACCACTAACTTGATAATAATTGCTATATGGGTAAAATAAATAGCTTTTGCCACCTCAAAATGAATTTTCATTAACTGGGGCTTTTGTTCTCACAGTCACCAAATTATTTGTTTGCCCTCCTGGTTAAATTCCTGCAGTAATGATGAGAGAAGCATGTAGTGGGGAATGATGGGCATCTTTATAAACAAAAGTGGTTGCATGAGACATAAATCAGAGAAATAGGATCTGGTACAGTAACATCTCAAAAGCTCAGCTAAGACAGGCAAAAGCCTGTTGATCTTGATATTCTGTACAGATGACAGAGTCTTTATCTTCAGATCCTATAATCCTAAGAGTTGGCCAAAAGGAGAAATCATTTCCATTCACATGTAACAAATAAGAAATGAGTGCAGTGAGAGACTGATCAAAACCAAGGACTCTGAAAGAGGGCTGGAAACTGAGCCAGGTTTCCTGAGACCCTGATCAGGGCTTGAACTACAAACCCCCCCCCCTATTTTTTTTTCCAATCCCCAAGGCAACCTCTGCCTTTTTCAGGCTCCCAGTCACAAAGGTGTTGTGTAACTCCTCTGTTACACTGAGCACTGCACAGCACCAGGATCCACAGGTTTGGCTCCAGCTGTGGTCATTCAGCCCTTTGCAGGATCAAACCCTGATGTCCCCATCCCCACAGCTGAGCATTTCACGTTCCCTTGCAGATATTAACAACATGTCTGAATTCCAGGAGAGATCAGGCTCTGTAAAACGAACAGGGGGAAGGGAAAGGTTTGTAATGGAACATAATTATTTAGCAGTGCATTGAGGAGCTGCCTGGCATGGCCTGTCCTCGCAGACAGCACTTCCTCCTCTAATAGCCATCCTGATAGCTGGAGCTGTCTTGGCTTTTATCAGCCAGGCAGCCTCACACTCTGCTCAGACCCAAATGATCAAGTGGCCTTCACAGCTGCCACCACTTCCTATTAAAAGACTACAAGGGGCCAGTGAGATTAAGGAAGGATAAAAACAAGTACTTATCATTTGGGAAGCAACATCGCTGGTTATCTAAAGCAACGTAATTATATCGCGAGCTTTATCTGTGAGTGGCTTTTTCCTTCCAGGAGGTAGGGAATAGAAAAACTTTTCACTTCATAATGAATCCTATTGAAACTCCATTTTGCCCTTGGCAAAAGGCCATTATCCAGCAGAAACATGTAATCATCCTAAAAATGCATAATGGCATGGAAAACGGACAAGTAGTTTCTTGAAATATTGTTTGTAAAAGGCCTAATTTATAATGGGGATTGTTTGTGTTAGGGCCTTTTGGCATGTATGGTTAACAAGAACTTGCTGTTCTGCTGCCAGTTCGTTTAATCAAGAGGGCCTTGTGTCAGCCCCGTCGATATGGACGAGGAAACAATGGGAGCTTTTTCCCTGAAACTGCCCCATCGTGACAGAGAGAGCGCCCTGCTATTTAATCTGGAGTTGTTGTTCCCCTTGATAGACATCACTGCTGTCAATGCACCCCATCCAAACATTCACACAGTCAGATCCATTGCACTGCTGTGCCCATTGAAAACAAAATATTAGGAATGATCTGGCAGCACCACTAATTGAGGGCAATCATGGAACTGTGGCTCCTTTGTAGGGATGCAATTGTAGGAACAGCACCTTCCCTACAGAAATGTAGCATCTCACACAACCAGGAACGGGACCTCCTGGGCTGGCTCTTGTGGGTGCTCAAAGTTGGGTGGTGGTGTTTCCCCAAAAGGAAATGAGAAAGGCTGTGGTCAATACTCTTCACCCTTTTGAGGTGTTGGAGTATGCTTTGATCACATTTTGTATCTACAAAATGGAGGTAGAAATGTCCTCATCTGGCTATGTTTTTGTCACACTTATTAACAAATATGTAGATGCTATCAGGCATCCTGGCCTGGGGTGCACAGAAAGGTCTCTCTGATGTGTGACCTTTGCAGATGCACAAGACACGTTTGTAACTCACCCAAGCATCTCTTAGGAGACGCTTGTGTTCAAGTTCTGCAAACTGTTTATGGCAGATCCAGCACTTGGCACAGACACTGAGACATGGGAGCCTTATTCCAGTGCAGAACTAAAGCTATACACATCAGGCTAAAATGTTCCTGCCTCAAGCCTTATGTGTAGTTGTTCATATTAAAGCAAACTGCACAAGTCAGAGGAATCTCAACATCTGTTATGTACCAGTTGTGTCCAGTACCCAACAGGGCTCCAAGAGAGCTGGAGAGAGACTTTGGACAATGGCCTGGAGTGACAGGAAAAAAGGGAATGGTTTCACACTGTCAGAGGGTGGGGTTACATGGGATATTGGGAAGGAATTCTTCCCTGTGAGGGTGGAGAGGCCCTGGCACAGGGTGCCCAGAGAAGCTGTGGCTGCCCCTGGATCCCTGGCAGTGCCCAAGGCCAGGCTGGACAGGGCTTGGAGCACCCTGGGATAGTGGGAGGTGTCCCTGCCTATGGCGGGGGAGATTGGAATGTAGATGGGCATTAAGGTCCTTTCCAACCCAAACCATTCTGGGATTCTACATTAAATTATCCAGAGCCACGTGGTGGGAGTGGATGGCTGCTCCTGGCATGACGTGGTGCTCCTGGGCTGAGGCCCCAGAGCAGAGTGCATCCCAGCACTGCGTGACACAGGGCCACCCTCCCAGTGAAGAAATGCTGAAGATCCAGGCTGCTGCTGTCAGGAATTCCCTTGAAGGCAGGGTAGCACCACAGCCTTGTTCCTGTCTGCTGCTCAGCACTTCTGGTCAAAGCAACACACAGATCCAGGGGCTGTCTGGGTGTGGGAATCAGGGTACAGATCCAGGGGGCAACACCATAGTGAGGGAAAGATGTGCTGGGGATGAAGTGACGAGGTTGTTTGACAGCAGAGTGCAAGCAGGCACAGCCTACACAGGAGTGCCAAGCAGCACAATGTGGAGAAACAATGAGGAATCATGAATTTCAAGATTCATAGTGCCAAGCTCTAGACCTGAAAAGTTGCATCTTGTTACACAAACCAGCTGTTTGCTGTATATATGGCAGTTGTGCCCCAAAGTCTTGGGCACAGATGAGATCTATTATGCCTGGCACTGCACATACATTTATTTTAAGACAGTCCATGCTACTGAGAGCTTAGAATAGACACAGAATGGTATTTTTAACAAAAGCACAATAATTGCCACAACTAAAATGAAAACAAAGCTATAATCTGGGCAGCTTGAAGTGTGAAGGCCTTGTGTAAAGAAATGTAACTCAAAGGATTTTTCATTTTTGAGCCAATCTGCTGAATCCATGGGTATCTCCCTAACATATTAAAAAAAAAAAAAAAAAAAAAAAAAAAGAACTCTTCTTTATTTGTCCAAAGCTGTGTTTGTACAGCAAATGCTGAAGAAAGACCTTCTTCCTTCCATAACCAAATAAAATGATCCCTTTGGTTATTTATAGTCCTCACAGCCCAAATACATCACTTGGCTCCCTACCACAAGCCCAGCCATGTGTTACTATATTAAAAAATGTGAAAATGTAATTATGGGGTACTCAAGCCAGTGTCTGCAGACAAAACCTGCCAGGAGGAAGAGACAGGAAACGTGTGCCCTTCGGAGCTGCACTCGGCTTTTCCGCCTCAGCACTCCACCAGGGCTCACAGAGGAGGGATGGGGGCTGGCTCAGCAGCACAGCAAAGTCACATCTGCCTCTCAGCAGAAACCAGCCTGCTGTAAACTGCAAGTGCAATCCTGACCAAAAAAAAAAAATCAAATTCCCTCCCTGCCAATTCCAAGAGCCGCATCATTTACGCTTGGTCAAACTGCGAGCCACCCTGTCTGCCCACAGAGGGGAAGAGGGAGTAGGGTAGGATGCAGCAGGACTTACCTCCCCTGCACAAGCCTCTTGCATCTGTCTGGGAGCTTGGGCCTCTGTGGTGAAGCCATTTCTTACATGTTCAAATGAAGAGCAGAGCAGAGAGACCAAGTTATTATCCCCTCACACTCTCCTCCAGGTAAAGGTCTGGTGCTCCTAGGACAAAAGACTGATCTTGATATCTTTTCTCAGCTCTTGTGCATCTTCTCAATTCACAAGTTTCTTCTGTGCAACTGCTCATTACTGGCCCTTTGCACAGGAGGACAGCAGAAGGAAAACATGTCACCCTTCATGATCTAATCCATCTGGTCCCCACAGGGCTGCAAGCTCTGTAGGCTCTGCTCTTCTCCTGAGCCAGGCACTGTACCCAGGCACAAACCCTGGCCAAGGTGACAGTTCACAAGGGTTCACAGCTTTAGGACCTGGAGATTCTCATTCTCCAGTCACCTGTTTAAGCATCTCCACATGACTGTGGATGGGGAGCAGCTGGCAGATGCTCTGGAGAAGGTAAAGCTCCCACGTGGTGTGCCCAGTAAGCCTTTCCACAGGTGGACACCTTTGACTTTAATAAGTGACTCCAGGTTCACACTGGACGGGTTGGAATCAGAGTGGAGTTAAGCTGAGACAAATCCAGGCACAGCACCACTTTCTCTGAGACCCCAGGACACCCACACAAGTAGCTAGTGAGGAGTGAAGGAATGAAGAAAGAAAAAGCACTTTTCCTCAGGGCACATGAGCTGTGACAGGAAACTTTAGAGAAACTTTGGGGGAGGGATAAGTCATTTGGATGATGAATCACCCACTGGCCTTTCACAGTAATTTCCAATCAAATTGTCTTTAGGAGGCTTCCCTCAGAGCAGGGCATAAAATCCTCTTCTAATACACATGATCTCAGGGTGAAGAAGCTGGGTGTATAACCTCAGAGTATGTGTCTGTGTGTGTGTATGTATATATATATATATATATCCTGTGTTAACAAAGAGCTCACAGCCAGCTGTTCACCTGCTCCTTCCTTCCAATATCAGTCTCTTGTTTTTAGCCAAACCACAGCCGATCAGTTTCTCCCTCATTATTGAGCATTCACTGACAAAAGAGTGTTTACTCACCATCAGAGAGAAATGCAAGAGATACGAGCAGTTCTCCCCACCCAGCACTGCCAAGGCAGACAGAGAAGGGCTGGGAAGGCAAAGTTTTGCCCATTTTCAGCAGAAAACAACCCAGCTTTCCGTATTGCCCAGCCAAAGCCAAGCACTCCTCTGCAATGCTCACTTTTAAACCTCCTGCCAGGCTCATTCGCTTTGGGGGTTTGCAATAATCTGCAAGTTTCCACAATTTTGCACAGTCTGATTGTGTGATTAATAAGATTACAAGCTTGCCGGTGGAAGATGAAGCACCAGGATGTTCCCGTAGCCTCACACCACTCGCATCCAAGCTGCCTTGTCGCTTCACGCTGATGGCTTTAGGCTCTCTAAATCCTGCTACCCTTCCATGTGTCCCGTTTGACGGTGCCTCGTTTCTGCAGCATTTCCCCCAAATTCCTGCTCTGGCCAGAGCCGGTGGGACCTCTCCAACGCAGTATCGGCAGTGCCACCTTCTGGCGTGCGACACGAAACCCAGCCAGCAGCCAGGTCCTGCTGCACACAGGCTGGACAAGCCACCCGGCCCCTCTGGGGGTACAGCTCGCACGGCCACCATCCAAATCCCACTGGAAGGTGGTCCCCAAGGAACACCAACTCTGCTGAGCCAGTTCGCTGGATGGAAGAGCTGGGAGCACTCGGGTCCTTTCAGGGTGACATCAGTAACTTGTCCCTGCACCATCACTAAGTGCTACTATTCCCTCCAGCTCCTGGTGCACCAACTTGGGAATCTTCACAGTTTTCCCCCACAGGAAGATGAATAAGTAAAGGAGCAGCTGCTGATTCCCTGCACTATTTTCATAGAATTGCAGAGTGGTTTGGGTTGGAAGGGACCTTAAAGCACATCCAGTTCCAACATCTCCGTGGGCAGCGACACCTCCCAATATCCCAGGTTGCCCCAAGCCCCATTCATCCTGGCCTTGGACACTTCCAGGCATGGGGCAGCCTCAGCTTCTCTGGGCAACCTGTGCCAGGGGCTCACCACCCTCACAGAGAAGAATTTTTTTCCTAATACCTCATCTAAATCTCCCCTTTTTTAGTTAAAAGCCATTCTCCTTGTTCTATCACTAAATGTCCATGCTAAAATAACTTTCCATCTTCTTTACATTTTTTGGACTGGTGTCCTAGGATGTCAAAATCAGCTGCTTCTCTTACTCCAAGTATCTGTGTGCAAACGATGCTCCAGTATCAGTTCCCGGTGTATTGAAAGGAGCAGCCACTCTGCAAACAGCAGCAACTCTACATTAATTTCCAATGCTTAGGGCTCTCACCTGGCTGGCAGATGCTCCATAGCTACTTTGCACTTTCTGCCTGCTGACAGGTGCATTTCCATCCAGGAGAACCTCAGATCCATACCCTGAAGTGCAGCACCATCAGCCATGGGAGGGTGAAAACCTATTTTCAGGAGCATGTCTGTAAAGTTGTTCTCTGGACTTCAGTATTTATGCTCTGCATTATTTACAGCCATACTAAAAAATGAAGTGCTTCATGGAGCTTCTCTGTGGGTTTTGGCCACATGGAACAAATGGGATTTCCTGATGCTTGTATCATACTGGCAGCATTTCAGCAATTCCAGTGCATCTCTCTAAAGAAGCACTTAATGCTCATTTATTACAGGCCCCATTACACTGCTGGCAGTGCCTAAAGGGGCCTTGATTTTGGCAGAAATGTCATTTATGCCTATCTTATGTCCATTTTACAGCATCCTGGTCTGGTATAAAAGAGGGACAGTGTATTGCACAGCTCCAGCTTGCATCCTGGAAACCAGAAGTTTTCCACTCACCCTGGCTTTGGTGAGATGGGAAGACAATTCCAAGGAAGAGCCGAGCCTCCTCTAATACTTATTTTTCCCCTTCTTGCATCTGTCAAGCCCTTTATAAAGTTATATTAGAAAAACAGGGAAAAAAACCAGAGTAAAAGCAGGACTTGTGCTGGAAAGGACAGAGTTTACTCTCTGTGTGGGGGATATGTAGCTACAGCACCTGGAAGAGGCCTGGGGGATTGGTGCTGGGAATCCCTGCCTGGAAAGGCCTGTTTGAAGATGATACATTTATCTTCGTTCTGGAGTCTGCAAAACTCCTGTTTGAGACTCAGACCCAAGGGGTATTGCAGAAGGAATAACATTCTTTCTGGTGCTGTTGCAAGGAGGCCACAGAAACACAATGTGACATTGGAAATTTTATCTCTGCCCACTAAACCAGACAGGAATCTTTTCCTCTCCTTTTGCTTCTTCAGCCCAGAAGTTCTCCAAGGCAAGGGCTGCCTCCTACACACATGGACCATGCCTGGCACAATGGACTCTGATCTTCACTGAGTCTCTGAATCGCAGAATTCCAAGGGACCCACAGGGCCTGGCCCACAGTCCAGCTCCTGGCCTGCCCAGACATCCCAAAAATCCCACCCCGGGCATCCTTGGCAGTGCTGTCCAAATGCTCCTGGAGCTCTGGCAGCCTTGGGGCTGTGCCCATTCCCTGTGAAGCCTGGGTAGTGCCAGCACCTTCTGGGGGAAGAACCTTTTCCTAATATCTAATATTTCTAATATCTTGGCTGGCTACTGCTATAGCACATGATAATATTTGGATGAGGAGAGGTTTACACATGTGGGAAGTCCCTACTAGAAGAAGTCTCCCAACTTAGCCTGGGAACTGCAACTGAGAGATGTTATCATAACAAAACATAGCCTTTATCTCCCAGCGGGAAACCTTCCAAATTCCATTTTTTCTTAAATCTTATCCAACCCTTTGTAAAATACATATATTTTAAAAATTAAGAACTTCCCAACTGAACTCGCATTTTAAAATATGATTTTAGAATTCATGTACAATTTTGGTGACAAATGGGCAGAATTCCAATCAGGCTATCACCACTGCAATTAAAGTGATTTTTCCATCTGAATATATCTCTGACATGGAAAGAAATTACACTATCACTGTATAAAGCTGTTTTGATAGATCAGTTCCCTCACTGAGCATATTTTATACTCATCAAAACTATTTATACATCCTCACATAACAGAGCTATTCTAGGAATTTCAAATCTGAATAATAATATTAGTCATTCTTGAAAGAACAAACACATGCAGTATCCTCAACAGTGCAACATACAAATCCCAAGGAAGAATCTGATTTCTTTTTTTTTTTTTTGCCTGCTCTTGTGCACATTCCCGGATGCCTGCATGGATCAAGCATCCAAAGATTCCATAAACCCAACTGAAGAGCAAAAGGAAGCAGTTTGAGGCTATTTTTAAACATGCACAAGATGCACCAAATCCAAACTCCTTAACATACACTCCTGAGAGCTTTTGTAAAATCCAGCTTAAGGGAATTAGGCACTCGGATCTAATTGAATTTCGGTGGGATATGGACACCTAAGTCCTTGAAGCTCATTTGGAAACTCATCTTATCCAATACAGGGTTCATTTTCCAGCTGAGAAATACCTTAGTAATGGTACACTTAACATTCAACAGCCATTTGACCTATTTTACTAATGTGTTTGGGAAGGAGGTTAATTAACAGTGGATAGCCATATCCTTAAGCTTAATTTTTCCAACAACCCTGCTCATAAAAGGAAAAACTGAGTACATATTAAAGGAAGCAAGCAATTAAGTTGCACAAATAGTGAGCTCATTGAACTGCAGCTGACTTCTATCATGTCAAAGAACAACTAAACACAGAAGCAATGAAAAGATTGTTGCCACGACCGCCACTGAGAAGTGCCTGGCAATAAAGATGAATAACTTCCTACTTGAAGATTACTGATTAAAGCTCTTAGGAACCAAAAGGTTAGACATAGGCATATCTGAAGCAAAATATTTTAATGCATGTTTGGCAGATTCTGTAACATATTTACAGTAGATTTAAAGCAAAGATTTATACAACTCCAGTAAAGTCAGCATTAAGCAGCCTTTAAAATCACAGCAGTTCCAAACATCACAAGTACAGGCGTAACTGGTTCATTTTGATGCCTCAGAGAAGGAGCTACCCCTGCTGTTTCCTAAGGACAGAGGTGGAGAAATGGAGAATTCACAGGCCTGAGTGCACTGTGGGAGGGAACTTGGCCTAGTGGGATGAATCACAGAGTCCAGAATGGATAAGGTTGGAAGGGACCACTGGAGGTCACTGAGTCCAACCTCTCTGCTCAAGCAGCATCCCCTTGTGTGTGTCACTCAGGATAGTGTCCAGGTGGGTTTGGAATGTCTCCTATGGAGAAGACTCCCCTGCATCTCTGAGCCTGTTCCAGCACTCAGTCACCTTAATGGTGCATAAGAAAACATCAGGCCAGCACTGCATGGACCATTTCCACCAAGCTCCATGGCAGAACTTATTGTCAACCCTAAAACGTAGCCCTTAACTGAGGAAAATCCTGTTCCACAATAGATACAAATACATAGAAATACAGTTAACCTCATTTCTCACTTATCTATACCAACAAGATCAGCAACTTGGGAGCAAAATTCCCCAGAGCACTGTTTCAAAATACTTTTTTCCCCCATTTCTTGCTAAGCTTTGCTGGAGTGTTTCCCCAGAAAGAAACACTGGTTGCTTGAAAAGGATTTTTGTTTTTCATGGTTTTAATGCTGATATTCCCTGATGGAAATGCTTAGCTGGGTGTTTCTGTTTCACCTGGACCAGCAAGACTATAATAGCCAAAACCCAGTGCCCCACAACATCCACTGGGATAGATGCTCCATTAGTACAGCACCAAACCTCCCATCTAGGTAATTTCTAAATGAAAAAATGCAGATCAGCCAGTACAGGAGAGAGTACTACTTAGGAAGATAATGTGTTTGTGTCCCAGAGGAGCTCTTCTAGGACATGTCCATGAGGCAGGAACTGTGCAGCATGGACATTTTCCTCCTCCTCCACAACACAACTCCCAGCAATGCTTTGTGGATTTCCAGTCCATTGAAGCTTTCACATGGAAGTGCAGGCCATGTACTAGCAAATCTGAACTTAATGACAATAACTGTGCTTTTCCTTGTGACATCCCATGGAAATCTATAGAGGCAAACTGTGGTGACCTCCTTTTCCTGCATCCTGAGACTCTGCACAACAGAGAAAACCACTGGCCCAAACAGATGTGCACAGAAAAGAGAGAGACATCAAACAAAACTGCCAGCCAGGCTCCAGTGGTAGAATGAGGGCAATGAACTATGCAGAAATGCAGGGAAAAGAACTGGAAAGGTAGTTTGGCTGGGAACTGACAGTGAGAACATTCAGGCAGAAGACTCAGGAAAATTTATTCAGATAAGTTCTGAGTATTTGCTCTCTGTGAGTAAATATGAGGCACCTGCAAATGCAATAGAGCAAAAATCTACAAAGCAGAAAAGCTGCTTCATCCAGAGCCCAGGGACGAGTGGCTTTGTCTAGCAAAGACATTTCATTCTAGATAGAGAATCTATGTGCAGTTCCCTGACAAATGACCCTAAATATGATCATTACACTCTTATTTCTCACTGTAAAATAGTTCTGTGCATTAATGACATTAATTAAGAGCTCACATTTTTAAACACTGGATCCAAAATCCAGAAAAAATCCAGTTTGTGGGCTCAAACAACAATTAGCCCATTGGCTTTTAAGTGCTTGACCTTTATTTGTCTCACACACATCCTCCTCAAAGTCAATTGGCATCTTCTCCTGGCTTAGGGAGATTTTGGTTCTAATACCTTCTTGTTCCCAACCACTGAATGCTGATGGAAGCAAGACTTGCTATTACAGCTCTTTTTAATCTGACTTGGAAATAAGTAACTTGGAAAAAGACCTCCTTTTCCGCCTACTTTCTCCTCTCACTTGTGTCTTTTGGCCCTTGAAATTTTTCTGAATCCACTTCCCCTGCAGTGAATCACATGAGGAAGTAAAAATCTTAATTGTATCACGAAAGTTAAACAGCAAGACATGACTTCATTGGAGTGGACATAAAAGGGCAAGGGATTGCTGGATGAGGTGAAAATCCTCATCTGAATTCACAGGACTTCTTGAGATTGATAAAATACAAGCCTATGAGAGTAGAGGGAAGTGGGGCCTTTAAATTGTTTTTATTTTAGTGCCTTTCTTTATCCCCTTCAACTGCAACCCCGAGTTTTGGGAACACACTCACAGCAATTCACTAACACAAAGCACAGAAATTAAACATCACATTGATCCAGAACAGGCAAGACTTGCAAACCCAAAGTGCTCACTTACCTGTAGGAAGGTAACAACAAGCATTTAACTGGCCAGGGAGTGTCTCATTAGCATGAAGGTGATAGTGAGCCTTGGGAACATGAAAGAGAAGCAAGATAAAAGGACAGTAGTGGGAAATACAGGAACTCTAATTACAGCAGCAGCAGGGAAAAGAAACCCAAGTGGTTTGCAGTGACTGTATAACTTGCAGATGAGCACGTGTTCTGTGTTCCATCTCTGTCCAATGCCAACAGGGGGTTAGAGTCCTGGACTGCCTGCCCTGGCTCAAACTATAGGTTCCCCTGTCTCTAATTTCAGAAATACTCAATATTGGCCAACATCTTAGGAACAGCACAGCCCCTGATGTCCCTTCTAGCCCTATGATCTATGAATTCTCTCTACATTTATGGGGACAAAGCAGTTTTTCAGCACTTAAGTCTTTTTCTGATAAGCCTTATTTGCAGTCTCCCCTCACCAAATACATTAATTTTTTTTTTTAAGTTCCTTAAAAATATTTACATCCATATTCACTGGCTAGTGAGAACTTTGTGCAAAATGAATACTGGCATAAGGCATTTCCTACCTATGGATGTTTTAAAAGGTAAATAGCAGTGCCATTTCGAACATTTCTCTCTGTTAAATGGTTTGGCCTAAACATTTCAAATATTCCTTATATTTATGGGGTTTTCCAGTATATTTAAACTAATTTTAAATTCTGTTCCTATTTTTCAATACATTAAAGTGCATTTGCTATGCAATACTTGGCTTTGCTCTTGCCAGACAACAGGAGCAAACCGATTCCCTGGAATATACCCAGTGTGACAAGAAGATCTGGAAGGAAACAAAAGGCATTCCTACACATCACATGCACAGGTATATGCCTAGTTCTTCTGAGAAAAATAATGACATCTCAGACCTGTGGATATTTTTCTTTTTTTTTTGTGCCATAACTGCATGAATCACCACTTTTGTGCAGATTTTTAAAAAGTCAGACTGACAGAGAAGGCAGGAAAGCCAATAAGAGTAAATGAAATGTACTTCTAAAGGAGGTTTTCATGCTCCTTAAATCAAGGCTTTCAAATCTGCTTTCATAGGTTCAGCTTTTCATATCTTACTAGTTTGGCATTGTTGTAAAATCTCCTCTGAACAGATAAAAACTCAAGAGAGAACCATAAAAATTGACACTAAAAGAAATTATAGGAAATCTACCACGTACTACCTTGAGCAATTATGTTGACATGACCAGCATGGAGGAGATCCTGCCTGAGGATGGAAGCTCTGCCAAGTCAGACAAGGACAGATCACAGCCACTTTCCATTTAGCAACAGGTTATTCATTGTGCTGAACTTGCAGCTAAAGCTTCCAGCCAAGGATTAGGGGTTTAGGGCTAAGGTGAAAACCATTTTATCAATCACAACACAACAGCAATTCCCTGAAAGGAAGAAAGGTGAAGAGAGGTCCCTTAGGTGTTCAGCGTGGAGCTGATGACAAAGCCTGTCCAAAGGTCATTGGAGTGGCCCTGCTACTCCTGTGGTTGTTCCTTAGGAGGTTTTAATCAATGGCATCTGCAGAAGTAACACAAGTAAGTGAAAATTATTTTATTGCTGAAAAGACTAATTCCGTGCTGGGATAACATGGCATGACTGAGCTCCCAGCAGAAAAGGCTTCTACAAGAATAGGAAGGAATTTTGCAGAGCCAGAAGATATTTTAGATTATTTTGCCTAAAATAAAACTTCAGTTTAAAGATTTAGATTTCTGCTGGAGATTTAAACTTGTTGTTTTTCATGTACATTCTTTTCCTACATGGAAAAGAGTGAACCAATTCAGCTTAGCCTCTGGGAAGAAAAGCACACCCTCCTGAAAGCTGGTCTCGCTCTTTCACACAGAAAAACTCAGTGGAAAAGTTCTGCTTACGGAGCAAGCCCATCATCCAGCTAATTCAGGTAGAATCTGTAACAGCAGATGCAAAATTTTTTTAGATGGAATTTAAATTATTTTAAATAATCATCCACCACCTCAGAATTCCTGGCAAACAAAGGCCATCAATACCACCTTCTTCACCAACTCACTCTTGGAGAAGGATGAGCAAAGAGACTTCATGTGCTGGTGCTTCTCACCTCCAGGAAAACAGCATGGAAAGAATCTGCTTGTCACACTAGGAATTGAGGAGGGGGTGGGTAAGAGCCAAATTCATGTCATTACTGAAAAGAAACTCTTTTTGGTATAGGCATTACTCCTGGGCTCATTATGAGGAACTATGAACTCAGTTTGACCACTGTGTTGGCGGGAGTTTCTGCAAGAGTGGGGGAAATTGAAGGGGGGAAAGGATATTAAATATACAGGATTATCATAATAAACAATAAGGTTATTTTAATACTATTCTAGCATGCTTTTTCAAGCAATTTTAAAATTCATATGAAAAATACATGCACATAAGGAATTTAGGGTTAGATTTCTTCCTTCCCCACCCCCCGCCTGCAGCTACTCCATTTCTCCTGACTTGCCCTGTTTGCTGAGCCACGTAAGTTGTGAGCAGTTTATCTTCAGAGCTGTTTTGCTGGTTTGTTTGTGTTTAGCTGGAGTTCTGATCCTTTCTGGTTAGCGTCTTTCACTGGTAATTACAGGCAGTGTACCGTGAAAAGGTTAGTTTGGTCAGTGGAGCAGAGGGCTGGGCGGGGGGAGAGGGTTAGGAGAGTTTATCAAATGATCAGAGATGCCTTGTTGGCGCTCATCCTTTGTAAACAATAAGAAATGTCAGCGTGGCTGGTTGCTGTCACTGCTGACAGTATAAAGAGCAGAGAGTGTAGCATTCTTTTGGAAAGCTGGTTTACTGGGAGAGGAAACAAGGCTATGGGATGAAGGCACTTGGTGGATATCCGAGTACCTTGGGAAAAGACAGGAGTTTGGGCTTCTCACTCAGCAACCTAATGAAAACTAGATAAATAGTCCTGCATTTAATATATAGTTTCCACCAATTCATGCTTCTTTTGTTAGGAACAATTCCAGTCTGTATTGGAAAGAGACAGTTAAATATAAAGAAATCATTTCACATTGACAAGCAAGTTTCAGATTAAGAAGCCAGAGGAAGTTTATGAAAGAAAAGAGAGCTGCATTCGGATAGGTAAATTTCCATTCCCTGATCTCACATTCCTTCAACTTTGCAACAAAAAGGGGGGAAAAAATCTGATGCCTGAACAAATAGTCAAATGGTAATCGGGAAACCTAAATGAGCATCTGTGTTATGAAATGCCGAGATACAAACAGCCACAAGTAAACCAGAAACTTTGAAAAGTCTGTGAAAGAACTGCAGCAGAAATAGAAGCAACATGGAACAATTTACAACACAAAGCTATACCTGCAGGCAAACATTTATCTAAAGGAACAGAATGTTCTGCTATTTAGAATCTCATAGGAGGATGTGTCCTGTAAAAACACAGATACTTTTCCAAGATTTAACTGGATCAGTAAACCCAGCCCACAGCATTATGCAGCATTTCTAATACGTGGCTGATGTATCTAAACTAAAATAAAACCCAGTGTAAAATAAAGGCAGATTTCCTCCAAGAAAACAAATTGCACGTGTTGAATTGTAATAAACAACATACTGTCAAAAGAGTGTTATTTAAAACAACTGACAGCACTCCATATTCACTGCTGCCTTGACACACAAAGTACTGAATGGATTTTGAGAGTTATCAGTCTATCAGTCACCCTGGGAGATTTATTGCACTCGAGTCAAATAAAACTCACAGAGCTGTTTAACTCTTGATCTTCTAGACTCCACAGAAGGAAAAGGAGAGTGAAATTAGTCTGGGAAAACAGGTAGGCTCTCTGAAGCAGAACTTCAGATGGTGTTAAATGATACAACTCCTTTGCATTCCACTCCTGCATCCACAGAGAGTCCACATCTATCTCTAGTCCATAGAGATGGCACTGCCACATGCATATGCCCATAAACCACATGATAAATAAATTCATACACTCAAACCATGGACATTTACAGACACAGAGGTGGCAATTTTAATTCTTAAAATTTTAGTGGTTTTTCACTCCAGTCTTGGGATACCTGGTGCCAGAGAGACCTTCCCCTGGCAATCACAGCCCTGGCAGGTGCCCTAAACTGGGCATCAACATTGCTGTGTTTCATGTTTCCCATGTTCCACTGTGAAAAATGTGTTTCATGTTTTTCACTGTGAAAATTCTGTTTGATAGCTGTAAGGGACTCTGGAACAGAGCCCCAGTAACCTGGAATTTTGCCTTATATTTAGATTCTGGGTCACAACAGTAAGAGTGGATTTAAAGCCAGACACAGATGAGGCCTCTGAGCTTCCACCGACAGCAGTTTAGACCACTGGAGTCAGCGAGGATGTCATGAGCTTCACTGGGCACAAGATCAGGCCATACCTCTCATACTTAAAACTGCTTTATTTCCTGGGAAATCCTACCGCCAGTGAAATCAGCAGGAGTTTCACCTAAAAACTTAATAACACATTCTAGAGTTTTTATTCCTCAATGATAATCTCAAAACAAAGCGGGCATTATCAGTGACCTAGTCCTGCATAGGGGTAAGTGGACCTCTAAAATATTTTCCTTTTTTTCCCCCTCCTTCTTTTTTAATTGCAAAGTAACAAAAGGGACTCGTACTATTTGGATCACTTTTCATGAAGTAAATCTACAGACCCAGTCTTCAAGAAACAATTGTTCTCAAACTGCTTTCTGAACTAACAAATAGTAAAAATAAAATAAAATAAAAAAGATTTGCCTGTCATGGGAGTTGGTCAATAAAATGCAACAGTGTTTATTACAACATTTAAAGTCTGTGATTAAGAACACCAAAAGGCCTAAACTAGAAAGGGTTTTAGCCTGTAATTTCCCTACAGTCCTGGCCCGTACTTCCTTATGAGTTAGCTCAGCAGGCCTTTTCTTCCATGTCCATCATCAGCTTGTAATTATTGCCATTCTCAAAGCTATGCCAGATGGGCTCTTTAGAAGCCGGCATGCAGCTTGTTTATGAGAGAGCGAGCTGTAATATTACTCTACACAGAGACCTATCTGGTCCTGGTCAAAGAGCCATCGTGTTCCCCCCTCCCAGCCCTCCTCACTCTCCTGTTTCCCTGGGCAAGCTCTGTCCTCCAGCTCGCTTCCCCCTCGGAATGAGCACGGCATGGGGGACACTGGAACCCAGAACGTGGAGACTGAACCCTGTCTCCCACTATTCACCCTCCCAAAAAATGTGTGTGGAAACTCAAGCAAGACATTGATTTTGGGGGATGTTTCTCTCTTTCTCCCACTTCCTTCCCCCCGCTCTGAACTTGTTTCTTCCTTAGAGCGAGGAGTGAGGTTTAGGGACGGGATCTCCCGTGCTAGGGAGAGGATAAACATTTGTGGAGAGGCTGAGGTTAAGCAGCGGTGCAGGGAACGGCGAGAGGGAATAACCCGGAGTTCATCTCGTTAGAGGCGGTCAGCGTTAGATATCTGGGAAGGCCAAGACAGTGCTTCTATCAGTAGTTAATGAGGCAGGACTTGCAACAGATAGCCACTTTTAACTTACAAAAGCTTTTAGATGTCTCTGTTTACTTTGATCCATTTCAGTTCATTTGAGCCTTTTTTCTTTCCCTTTTTTTTTTTTTAAACCTTCCCCCTCCCCACAGCCACCACAGATAAACTGCCTTCCCACTTCTCCCCCACCTCAGCTCAAACAATAGTATCATTTACCAACTTTTATACTTAACAAGTTTGAAGATCTTTAGTCAAGTTCTGCTACAATGGCATAAAGAAAAAACATGGCTCTTGAGAACACCATCATAAAGAGAGAGGGAGGGGAATCTGGCTGCAGAGACGTAATTAAAAAATCCGACTGCCGAAAGATAAATGAAAGGAAGGGGGGGTGGGAATAACAGGAAAGGCTGCATTTTCAGGAGAGATTTAAAGTTATTTGTTCCTGATTGGGGGAACTGCTCATTCTTTTATCCCTTGTTATTTTATCCATGTGATGCCAAAAGAACTTTCTTTGTTAAAATGTTCTCAGAACGGATAAAACTAATTTGCTGGAATGTGAAATAATCCAGAAAGTAAGAGGACTGTGCCTAATGTTCACAGACTGAGAATGGCAAATTAACCGGCCACAGTTTCCAGTCCCTGGGGCACAGGACTGGAATTTAAAGCTTCCGAAGAGAGCCCTGGTGCTAATGGATTTGCATGAAACTTGGCATGCTAATGGAGATTGTCTCTTGTAATGAGCTTTTAATTAGGTCTGCTTGGTGCTTGACCTTCTTGTAATATGGGGCCACTCCTCAGATGACAGCATTTCTAACCCACAGGTGTGGATAAACAGAGCCTGTAAACAGACACGATTTCCCCCACAGCATTCCCGAGATCTTCTCCCCGCAGCATTCCCCAAATCTTGCAACTTCTTTCCCTCAGATTGCTCACCTCTTCATCAGTCATTATTCCTTCCCTCCTGAAAACATCTTTGTTTCCTTGATTATTATTTTAAAAGAGATTTTAAGTCAGTTGTTTTTGTTTTCTTTTCTGCTTAAAGATAATATTCCTACCCAACTGGAAAACAAAACAAAACCAGCCACAGGAAGCTGCTGTTGTAAGCACACATGGGCAGCCACAGCATGGCACAAGGATGGCTCATGGATTCTAAGAGTTCTCTGGATTCCCACTGTCTTTCCAGAAAATAAATGTGGGGAAAAGCCTTTCTTTGCTAAACAGACAGCCAAAACAGCCATTTCTAGACAGACACATGAGCCCAATTACGGAGGCTGTACCACCCTTGAATAGCCCTGAACACAAGGGTATGTATTTTTGTGTTTTCATATTCCACCAGAAAGGGTTTCTTACCCCTCACTGTGTCTCTCTGAGTCACCACTCCAGCCTTTCATGCTCACAGGGTGCCCTTCAAATGCTGCCAAGATGTGGTAACATGCTGGAAGGCAGCGCCTTTTGGGAACTGTGTGAATCACTTCTCACAGCACCAAATTCTCACTGGGCAGGCTACCAGCAACCAGGCTTTCCCAAATGCTCCAGATCCTCTCTCTGAGGAATTTTTTCTTAAAACTCTGGGTGTGAACCTGTACATCTGAATATGTAGCTAAAGAACAACAGATGCCAGTAAATAAATATAAATCCTTCTTTCACAGCAGCCTCTGCCTGTTCCCCTGGTTAGGAACACAACCAGCAGGCAACCTCAGAGGATACATATTCATGGATTCATAGAGTGTGAGGCCAGAAGAAACCATTAGATCATCCAGTGTGATTTCCTATATATCACAGGTCATTAACTTTCACTGGGTTACCCCTGTGCTGAACCCAATAATTTGTGTTTGACTGAGTGTCGCTCGTAGCTGACATGAACCTTTCACGAGAGCGGCCGGTCTTGATACAATGACATCAAAAGATGGAGAATCTATTGAGTCTTTTTCTACAATCCTTGGGTTCTTTAATTATTAAATACCCCTTTCATGAGAAAAGGTCTCATTTTCAGTTCAAATATATTTAGCTTCTGGCTAGCAGGTTTCTCCAGTAAATTTCTTCAATGGCATTTCTCCAATAAATTTTAAAAATACTGTAAGTATTTTATATCTGTGAAGGTATTTGTACTCTGAGATAATTTACTATCAATCTTATTTTGACAAGATAATCTAATTGAAATTAGGAAGCTCTTACTTAATTTATACCTGCTGGGAAAAACTCAAAGCTACCTGCCAGCAATGAAAGTGAAAAGGCTCTGAGGAACAAAATCTGCCAAATTCCACAATGGTATAAGGTTATTAAAGATACCTACATTGGAGATATCTATCCCTGAGCTTTTCAAGAAAACAAATGAAATAGATAATTTAGAGAACATATAACCTGAGTTGGTTTAGGCCACTATGTCTGGAAGACTGATACGCCTTAATTCTCTTCAGGCAGTATTTTGGGAGTTAGACAAGTAGCTGAGGTGTAGACAACTTGTGTTGACATCTTTATATGGCCCCATTGTCACTATTAACATCCTAGTAAAAACTGTGTCAATTCATGCCAACCTGAAACTGAATAACCCCTTTTTTCCACTTTAACTTATACAAAAGGTAGAAAAACCCAAAGTGTATTCCTAAATACTCTGGCTCTACCCAAAATAACTCTTAGAGCTTTATTACTGCCACAATATCAACCTTCCCTTCTTGTTCTTCTGTCTGGAGCAAAGGCTTCAGATGGGAAATCTGAAACCGAATATTATAATTTAATCAAAATGCAGACACTCCTCTTGGCAAATGCTTCACATGAAGATAAAGGACAAGCATAAGACAAGCTTGTCCTTGTGGGATGAGTCATGGGAAGATCAGCTATCAAGGTCTACAACTCATTTTGTTCTTCTTACAGATGTTTTTACAATTAAGAAAAGTGACTTGAGTGTCAAGTGGGAAAAAGAGTATTCTCACAGGATTCATCCATTAACTCTGTCAGCAGTACCCCAAGCCTCCACATCAGAGCATGTTCCTTGCCTGTTGACAATACAATAAAGAATGATTATTTACCATATGGTAATTATAGTTCAAGATGTGTTGTCCACATGGATTCTACTTTTGCTTCTCATGTATCCATACAGGCAGTTGAGGTCTTTAGGATAGCAGTGCCTATGGAAACATCTTTATGGCTGGATTTGTGTCTTCAGAAGAGCTACCATGACCACAGAATACTTGTTGAATGCCTCAGGGCTGTGAAAAGGTCAAAGAAAAAAATCCATACTTGAATCCTAGTGAGATATCCTTAAGGATAACTCCAGGTACTTTCTGTAAAGTGAATGAACAAGCAGATGAAAGACAGTATCTTGCCACCTGCTCTGTAATGAGGTATTAGGGAGGAGTGTTGAAAAGCCATGGAAAGTTGTTGAGATATTCAAAACCCAGGAGGGGATGGTAAATCTTTATTTTTATGGCTGAAAATATAGCAAGAATTAAAAATAAAGTCTCCTGATTGTAAATGCTCTCTCCTCTGGATCTAAGTTATAGTAGAACCTACAGTGATGAGATCTGGGAGCAAGCTAAGGAGAAATTGTGTATAGCACATTTCTAAGAGTTTCTGTCCAAGCCAAGAACTGTTTTCTTCTTTTCCTAGTGATTATCAATCCCAGATAAATTCCTCTGCACATCACAAGTGTTACAATGGATGTAAAATACTCTTCTTAAGTCTATTGCAGCTTGAATGCTTCAACAATGATATTACACATATGAATGTATTAAAATTGACAATTGGAATTTTCTCCCAGTTTTCCTCACCAGATGGCCTAAGTCCTCCTGGTGAAACAAGAAGCAATTCTCCTTGAAAGACTGACAGGTAACATCAACCCTAGAGATATATGGAAGCCAAAATCAATATTCTCAGTACTGAAATAGTTTGATCTCCTATTTTCCAATTGGCCACAGGAACAGGATCTAAACAGCATAATCAAATTAAAGTAATGGTGTCTACTTTAAATCTATATATGTAGTTTATTAAACTTGCTCCTCTCCCTGATGTTTCAGAATTTCACCAAAAATAAGTGATGTAGTTACTACTTGAATCCTTAAGGTGAAAACCTGTTAATATGTTGGACAGGAATTCAGGAAAAGTCTTAAAAAATGTCTTCCTCGGGAAATGAAAAGATTAAATAGATCTGCTATTAGTGGTTTTCTGCTCTTCTCTTCTATTGCTTAAAAGAAATCAGAATTATTGGACAATTGAAAAGAAAAATGGAAGGGTGATAAGTAAGAAAAAAAAGGTCTCCTGAGCATAGTCAAAATTCAAGAAAAGCTTGGAAAAGAACAATTCCTTTGCAGGTAAGTAAGTCCTCTTGAAGCCTTTTATTGACTTTTTTAACAGGGGAGTGAAAACACGGAACATTCCTCAATTCTCCAAAGGCCCATTACCATTTCAGCAGGTATTCTCAAACGATTTTAATCTGCATTTAGATGGAATCACAACACAACAACAGGCCTGGGTAGAAAATTTCATTTCTTTATCTTCAAGATATCTTGTTCTAAACTTTCCAGCTGAGGAGGAGGTTTTATGCCCTTCAAGAGCAGACTGTCTTTGCCCCAACAAAATTAGCAACTTCCTGGATAAACTGTGGAATGCCAACAGTGCAAATGGGGATACAAAGTGATATCACATCCTTTAATGAAAAGAACCAGCATTAAATGGATCATCACTTTTTTCAGGTCAGAAAACCAATACTGTTTTGGCTGACAAAGACCCTCCAAATCTTCTTAGCTCGTTCTTGTGCCAGCTTCCTGAATTAGAAGGAATTGGAGGGAATGTGGATAGCATTTCCAGTCTCCACAGGGAGAGGTTTCCAGCCTCCCTTGTTAAAAGAGGCCAGAATACATTCAGCTTAAAGTTTAGTCCTGAAACGAAGGTTAAACTTTCTGTTACCTCTAACTGTAAATACAGGTGCATCTAGAAACTTTTTTCAAAATTATTGACCATACTGTGTAGTTCTTCAGGGACCACATGCTTTGAACTTCTCTATGGGATGATCATTATTGGGTGATCTTCTGCCCTAGAAAGTTGGAAAACTTAAATTCTAATTGGAATTCAAATTCAAACCAGCACAATCTCATAAGGTCTAATTGAATTTAAGCTGCCTCTTCAACCCAGAGGTTAGATCTTGCTCTTCTCCAATACAAAACTGTGTGAATCTGAAAATCCAGTGGATTTTTGCCTGTACAGCACATGTGAGTGAGAATAGGAGAATTGCCACACTGGGGCAGAGCAAGCATCAAGGTCTTTTTTCCAGTAATGATCCTAAGGAGACATCCAGGAAAGAGCAAGGACAGGACAATCATTTCTGATACTTGTCTGAATAATGTTCAGCTCCAGCTGTGCTCAGCCTGCTGGATTTCCTGGTTCTTCTGTTTAGAAAATCTTCACAGATCTCTCTTACAACTGCTTCTACAGACTCCCTTTAAACTATTTTTGCATCCATCTGCACATCCTCTGATGAGGAGCTGCAGGGATGAACCACCCATCTCCTCTGTCTGGTTTGAACAGGACTCCCATTTACTGAATCAGCTCTCATTGCCCTCCAGCTCTTGTGCTGATGTATGAACAGCTTCTCTTTATGGATGCTCTCTGCATCAGTCAATCTTGACAGCTTTTCCAGGCTGACAAATCCCAACCACCATCTCAGACATTTATCAGCCCTATTATTCGCTGAAGGTTCCTGTGGGATTGGCTGGAACTGTGCCAGGGATGGTTTAGGTTGGATATCAGGGAAAAGTTCTTCCCCCAGAGGTGCTGGGCACTGCTCAGGCTCCCCAGGGAATGGGCACAGCCTCGAGGCTGCCAGAGCTCCAGGAATGCTTGGACAGGACTGCCAGGAATGCCCAGGGTGAGATTGTTGGGGGGTCTGGGCAGGGCCAGGAGTTGGACCCAATGATCATTGTCAGTCCCTTCCAATTCCATGATTCTGGAATTTTAAGATGAGGGTCAAGAACTCCACACCACACTGAATGAGTAGGCAATAAATTGATTTATAGAACTGTGCAATGAGCTTCTCTTTTCATCTACACTCCCATCCTCCCAATTCCTAATATATGATTAGGGCTTTTTGACTGCTATTAAGCATTGAATTGATATTTCCACAGAAATATAAAGAATCCTGCTAATCATTGCATCTTTTATCCTGAGTAGTAGTGGCCAGTTTAAAGTGGCAGTGGTCAGCCTAAAGCTCCTCACTTTATAGTGAAACCCAGTCTCCCAGTGTGCATTCATTTAGAGGTAGGTCTGCTGAATTTCACCCTCTATTTTGTTTATCAGTCACTCATTCCTGACAAGCTTTTTCACATTCTTTCACTATCCATCAACAACCTATTCCCCTGACTAAATCCTGCCTCATCACCAGATGTTCTCACTGTTTCCTCTCCTCTCCTGACTACTTTCGAGTGCATAGAACAGCACAGGCTCCAGCTCAGGGCTCCACTGGTGAACTTCCCTTGCTGCAAGAACTGAGTTATTTGATTACTTATGCATGCAAGGAACTTCTCTCCCATGGATGCTGAGTTTCACTAAAAGCATTTTGTGGAGAATTTTGTGTACAGTCTTTTGGAATTCTCAAGTGGATTTTATCTATCAGATCAGTCTATTCACTTGTTCATTGATCCTTTCAAAGAGCTACAAGACTTTTTTAAGGTAGGACTTCCCTTTACAGGTGCCATGTTGATTCTTCCCTGCCATGTTGACTCTTCCCAAGTGAGTCATATTTATGCATGTGTCCATTATATTTTACTAATTTGTCCATACAAACACCTGCATTGCACTTCTGGAGTTTCCTGAATCCTGGCTAAAATCTTTTGAAAAACTGGTCTTACATTTGACCCTCCCAGTGTTGGAAAAGACTAAGAAAGCTGGAAGCTATAAGGCTCACACAAGTGAGCCATGGAGGAGTTGTTCAGAGAATATCTTGTCTTTACAGCACACAAAAATGGTCAGAGCTCGGCCAAACTGCTCAGTTCAGGCACAAGAGATCTTGATTGCCATGATTGCTTTTGCTCTCTGCATGGAAAATTTGAAAGCAAACATCCAAAACCTTAAACTCACTGCTCTACCCAGAAACTGCCAGTTTACACTCCAAATTATTTAGTTTTTGTAAAAGCAGACAATGAGGGTTTTGTTCAAGAAAAATGCAAGGAAGCCAACAATAAACAAGACAAAGATAGACCCTGGGAATAAACATTTCAGTTTGGGACACTGGCAGTATGGTCTCAGTTATCAAACCCAAGATTCCCAGGGCAGGGAATCTTCCTGCAGCCACCTCAGAGTGCACAGAGAGGGCAGGCACTAATCCCCCAACATACTCCTGTCCTTCATTTCCTACCCCAGGTGCTCAAAACAATGTTCTTGAATGATGTAGTTCCTTCTCAAAAAGAAGGGGTTCTTCTAGAGTTTTTCAAACCTCCTGCTCTCCCATTCATTCCCCTCCTTGTGACTCCAGTTCCAACATCCACATGTTCCTTCCACTTCTGCCAAATGTCTCCAGCAACCACATCTCCCTGCCTCACCTTGTCCATACCTTTACCCCTTTCACCCCAAACCTCAACTACCTCATCCATTTACTTTAGTCCTCCCCAATTAGTTCATCTCCTCAGGGTAGATACTTCCTTCCCTTGGGCTCCCAACATTTTAATGGCTGACTCTCAACATTAATTCACTTTTTTTATGTGCAATAATGATGAAGGGTCAGACTATACCCCCTATTCTACTCATGACACTTAATCAGAGAGAATCTAAGTGACAATCTGTCACAGCAGAAAACTTAACCCACATCTCCAAGGTCGACAGGAAATGCTGTAATGATGGACCAGCCCTCCTCTCTCGCATGGTGATCCCACTGTGGAAGTGTGGTAGCATGCAACAAAAAGAAATTAATTTTTCTAAATACACATAGCTCTAAATACACATGGCCCTGGTCCATGTTCAGACCTCTGTAGTGCTCACATCACAGATCTGTTTAAGCAGGTAAGGCAGAAAAAATGGAGTGGTTGCAGCCCCAGCCTGAGATAAAGCACTATCAATACTCTGCAGCTCAGCTAAAGGAAGGCATCCAAAGAAAATCCCATTTGCCAGCAGAGCAGGGCAGTGATTTTGTGTAAAAGGAGCCCCAGCAGTGGGTAAGCCCAGCAGCTCTGGCAGCACAAGCCTGTTTGTGCTAACGATGACAGCTGCACAGAACTGGGAATGTTTGTAATTTTGCATGTTTCCAACCCATCTAGTTGCCCTTTTCAGGAGTGCTGTCCAACGGGAATGGCCCAAGGCCTTGTCTCACCCCTCCC